>NC_079321.1:51710245-52041634 GCF_029931775.1 Euleptes europaea | reverse complement strand
CCTAGTCCCTTTAATTGGAGATGCTGGGGATTGAACCTGAGACATTCTGCATGCCAAGCAGAGGCTCTACCACTGAGCCACAGCCTCTCCCTCAGGTGAGGCAGAGACAGCTCTAAGAGAACTGTGACTGCCGCAAGGTCACCCAGCTGGCTTCATGTAGATGAGTGGGGAATCAAACCCAGTTCTCCAGATTAGAGTCCACCACTCTTAACCACTACACCACGCTGGCTCTATCATCATGCCATTCAAAATGACATATGAACGATGGTTGCCTGAATGATACGCCTATTGTCTAGTTCCTGCGCCTTTGCCATTGCCATACTGTGAAAGGGACACATAATCTCCTGCTATTGTTCAAACTTCAGCAGGGACATATGGAGAAGATGCAATCCTTTCAATTTTGTTGAGAAAGAAAGAAAGAAAGAAAGAAAGAAAGAAAGAAAGAAAGAAAGAAAGAAAGAAAGAAAGAAAGAAAGAAAGAAAGAAAGAAAGAAAGAAAGAAAGAACCAAAGCATTCCTTCCAGTGCCTGTCAGTATGCCAAAGACATCCTCTCATCCTGTGTTATAGTCACACACACACACATCCCAGGATTTGTCACTTTCCCACCTTCCCCACTGCACCAAGGATCCCAGCAGGAATAGTGTTCCAGGATATAATTCTAGCTTTGTTATAAAATCCATCCAAGACTGTAGCTGATAACTGAGGGAAGAGGTAAACTTCACAGATAGAAGATGGTTTCTCTTTTTAAAAAAACAAATAAGAATGAAGTTTATTTATTATAACACAAACTGAAATAATGATGTAAAGGTAACACAGAAATATGGGGGGTTACTTTCAAACAGTACATACCAAGAAAAGAAATCTTTCTTGCATATTAGTAACACTTTATACATGCACTGATGCAGATAGTATAGGGGTTAATGAAAAAATGTGATGCCTGTGGAGGTTATTATTTCTCCTTTTAAGCTAACCCTTCAAATTGTTACTCTGCTCTCTAACTGACCACCTCCAACAGTTAAAACCCAACTGCCTAATCTTAACTGGCTCTCTGCTTCCCAGCCCATAATTTGGAGTTTGGATTAAAGTGCCTTGTCCTCTTCTGCAGGAAAAAAAAATAGGGGATGCTTTGAGCTTCTCATTTACAGTGACCGTGAACATAACATCACGGTCAGTTAACTATTGTTCTCAATGCATCCAGAGTTTTCCAAAGAATCATCCTCCAGGCATGTCCCTTACCTTTCAGATGAGGAACCACTGCTTAATGATAATGTAAAAAGTCACCAGTTCAGTCTCTGATGTCTTCAGTTATAAATCTTGGGACCAAGATCCAATGGGGAAATCCACATATATATTTACATATGTCTACCCGTTCACTTCTAAAGTGATGGGTGGGAGAGTTTAACAGAAACAAAATTCATAGATGAGGGAAGCTAAACCCTGACATCTTCCACACCTTAGCTCAGCACTCTGTTGCTGCCAACACTTTTCTTTTAGCACAGCTCCAATACTGAAAATCAGCTGACTGGAAGAAAAGAACTCAAAGTGCTGAAAGCAATGGAGCACCATGAGGTAAGGCAGAGCTGGGAGCACAGTCTAGTTCACCTCACCCTTGTGCTCCATTTCTACATATCAGAAAGCCTTCCATCCACTTTAGATGAGAACAGTTAGAAGACACCTATATAAAATATACATGTATTCCACCTCATTTCCTGTCATGTCTAGTTTGGCCCTTCATTGGATCAGATTCAAGGTGCTGGTGATGACCTTCAAAGCCTTATATAGTCTGGGACCTTCGTATCTGCAGGGCCACCTCTCCTGGGATGCTCCCCAGAGAACATTACAATCTTCAAATGCAAATTTGCTGAAGGTCCCCGGCCCCAAGAGTGTCCGGCTGGCCTTGACCAGGGCCAGGGCTTTTTCTGCCCTGGCCCCTGTCTGGTGGAATCACCTCTCTAATGAGACCAGGGCCCTGCAGGACCTTAGGGATTTCCACAGGGCCTGCAAGACAGAGCTATTCCACCAGGCTTATGGTTGAAGCCAGCTACTTTTTTTCCATCAAGGCTTGCCCCTCTGCCCTGCTCACCACCACCACCCCAAATCATTCTATCTTGGGGATGTGCCTATATATCACACTAGTTGCACCTTCTGGATCTGTGCTATTGCTTGTTACTGATTTTACGGGCTGCTTTAAACCATTGTTTTTTATTGCGTTTAACGATATAATTTATATATATGTGAGTTGCCCTGAGCCCGGCTTTGGCTGGGGAGGGTGGATTATAAATCTAATATAATAAAAAAATAAATGCCAGGGCTATGAAGTCTCTACCTAGTCCCTGTTACGATCTAGGCACCCTCCCATTTGGCAAAACAATTTTTAATATTGCCATTGATAGTGCAAGAACTAGTTTTATCCTGTCCCCCCTTGAACAAAACCCAAGAGTTGAGCCCAATCTGAAAAGCATCAAGGGCCAGCTTTAGGCCTCTTCAGTTGTTTTTTAAGTACATCTTGGTACATCCCAAGCCCTCCATTTGCCATCCCTGCCACTGGCAGTGGACACCAATGGCTACAGCAAAGGGAAGACCCAAGAACAGACCTCTTTTTTGCCAGCCTTACAGCAATCACCACATAGTATCCGCTGCCCACAGAGGAGCAAAGTGCCAACTCTCAGTTGAAAGGTTGTAACTGTGCAACTTTGATTTTTGTTCGCTATAGGGAGCATATTAATGGTATAAATGTTTAATAAATGAATAAGCAAGATACCAGGACAAAAAAAGTTGTTATGATTGTGACATTAATTTTGCACAGACATTTTCTTCCAAGCCAAGAGCCTTCATTGTATTTGTATATAACAGAATTACCAACTGGTCTTAGCACAATAAGGAGCTAATTCTGTAGTTTACTTATCTGTTCTGTTTTGTTTCTTCTTAATGTAAAATATCACTTTTCAAAAAAAAATTCATTTTTCCAGATCTGGTTTATTAACCTTTTAGATATAACAGATGATAGGAAACTCGTGGTAATCATACATATAATAAACTTTGTTACAAGCTATGGAAAAAGAGTTCTGATTAAACACAGCTCTTTTTATATTTTGCAGCTCTTCCATATTTTTTCCCCTTTTCCTCTCTCCTGGGTCACCAGCTGAAGATACAAGCCAACTCAAGGGTCTCAGCTTGCACTGTGGAAGCCTTTCATCTATTGTATGTGTTGGACAAATAAGTGTTCTTCTCTGTAAACAACGATGGTATCCTACTCACTCTGGAACAGCTACTTTTGTATATCTCATCTGCGCCTCAGAACATAAACAAATGGTTGGGGGGGGTATTAGAAAGTTAATATAAAATTGTGGCAAATAACCTGGCACAAATGAGCCCCGTGGCACAGAGTGGTAAGCTGCAGTAATGCAGTCAAAAGCTCTGCTCACAACCTGAGTTAGATCCCGACGGGAGTCACTTTCAGGTAGCCGGCTCAAGGTTGACTCAGCCTTCCACCCTTCCGAGGTCGGTAAAATGAGTACCTAGCTTTCTGGGGGTAAAGTGTCGATGACTGGGGAAGGCACTGGCAAACCATAAACATCGTCTGCCTAGTAAACGTCGGGAAGTGACGTCACCCCATGGGTCAGTAATGACCCGGTGCTTGCACAGGGGACTACCTTTATCTTTAACCTGGCACAATCCAGCCAATAGATGGGACTCCTCTGACCTTTTTCAGACCTTTAGATATACCATGTGAGCACAGTTGCCACTAGGTTTTTTTTGCTTTTGACTGAAAACAGAATTGATTTGTCATGTGCGATCAGTTGATGTATCTTCTGTACTTTTGGAGCTGCCCCTATCCCAGGACTTGCAGATTCTCAATGTAGTTACCAAAGATGCTGCAGCTGCCAGAAAATGCCTTGGCTATATGTTGTGGTGCAGATTCTGGATGTGCCGTTAACAGCCAAATCACCATCAGTCACGGCCAAACTTCATGTTCCGGTTTGGCTATGGAAGCTTTCAAAATCCCCTCATCTTATTTTCTCCCCAGAAACTGGAGTTCTGAATTATCTTGTTTTGTGTCTGATATGCAACTGATGCATTATACAAAATGTTTGCTTGTGTCATTCGCCACAGCTTTTTTGCCATTCTGATGCATTTTCTTTATTCTCAATGTACATGCACATTGATAGAACACTGCAAAAATATTGATACAACAATAGGTACAGTGAACATCAATTAAACAATGTACAGCGAATATCAATTAAACACTGCACAAAAATTATCTTGATCACAAACAACCACATAAACATAGCTGCTTTTTTTTGTTTTTTTGTTTTTTTTGTTTTTGCAATGTTCTATCAATGTGCATGTGAACTAAGTGGAAACGCCGTAAATCAACAGAAGGAGCAGAAAGTTTGTGCAAACATTTCCAGAATGAATTGATTTTTAAAATTCTTCTAATTTTGCTGACATTGGAGAGAAGTGAAAGCCCTGAGAGAAAATGTGGAACGATAAAGGGCTGGAACAGGAAAGTCTTTCACCTTCAGTGATAGTAATAATTCCTTGCAATTAAACACAGAACTGCACACCACGTAGCATATCCTAATTCCAAACACCTTGTTCAGAGTCTGACCCATTTATTTTAAATACATGTGAGAAAGCAAATGGGAAGATCCCAGTGTCAAAGCAAAGACTGAGCAAAACAACTCCAGCCTGCTCAGAACAGGGAGAAGTCGTGAGGAATTCTCAGCCGCCAGGCATTCCCCAGCCAGCAGCAGAGGAACAACCCGCCTTTTGCCGGTACATATTTTCATTGTGGGAGTACAGATGGGATAGCACCGTATAGGGAGAAATGACAACAGAGATTGGCAGTGTACTCCTATGAAAATTCCTTTCTAAGCCTATTCAATGGATTTAGAAGGCTGTCACTCAGTTTAGTATGGCACCGTTAAAAACCTTTGGGCAATTTCTTATATTGGTAATGGTATAATAGCTTGAATAAAATGCAGCATGAGAACTTTCTGAGCATACAGATATGGTCTGAAGAATGCCTGTGCGTGGCCATGGATCTCAGGCCATGGGTTTTTTTCCTATTTATTATTAGTCCGTTAAATAAACTGGGGGGAAATCTGACACAGTACTTTCACACTGTAATGCAGGCAAAAATGGGATTTCTGTTGGGATATGAATCTCAGTGTTTATGTTAGAGAACTAACAATGTTTACCAGCAACTAATAATTATGAGTTGTTTACCAGCAACTAATAATTTTACCAGCAACTAATAATAATAATTTGATATTTTTAGTGACTGTTTTCTGTGATTTCTTTCAAGAAAGAAGTTCAGCCTGTATTTTTAAAATGAGATGGAAACCTGTTGAATGAGCTTGCTTGTTCTGTTTTGATTACATAAATTTAGCATATTGATATAATCAGCAACCCCTTTCAAAAAGCATGCATATGAGAGCAAAGAAGTGAATTTGAATTTTAAAATTCTGGAAAATATAGCTTTGGGATTTTCTTCCATTGGGTTTAACTAAATATGATGAAAATATCTGTCCAGAGGTCTACAAAATAAAGAAGAAATTATATAATTCATTGAGTTTATATCCTGTTTTTCTTTCATAGAACTCAAGAGAATGTATATAAGGACTCTCCCAGCAGGGTCTCTCATCTAGGCACTGACCAGATCCATAGTTGGTTAGGTTCTGCAGCATTGCTTGTCCATATGTTTTCCAGTCATACATTTATTCATGTGGTGTACTGTGGCATGGTGTAGCCCAATCTTATCAGATCGTGAAAGGTAAGCTGGGTCACTACTTGGAAGGGAGACCACCAGAGATGACTCTGCAGAGGAAGGCAATGGCAACCCATCTCTGTTTCTCACTTGCCCCTTGCTGGGCTCGCCATAAGTCAGCTGTGAATTGATGCACTTTATGCGCACTGTGAAAAAGTTGGCATATATTTGCATAGTAAACATACAGTTCTATCCTAATCAAAATTACATGGTTCTAAGCCCATTGACTTCAGTGGACCTCGGAGCATGTAATTGTGTTTAGGATGGCAAAGGTAAGCACAAATTCATATAAAAAAATATGCAAAGGCCAAGGCTAGTTATAAATGTAAATCCTGGTTACTGATTCTAAAAGCCTTATTTGCCCCATTTGACTCCTTTGTACATAAAAATCTGATTTCATTTTAATTGTGTTTATTGTTATTATATTTTATCTCATAGTTCACTATCTCATAGTTGAGGCATAGTAAAGGTCCAGGGCTACCACTAAAAAGGACCTTCTCCAAGCAGTTACTGGACACATGAACTTAAGAGAACATAAGAAGGGTCCTGATGACCAGGGGTCCATCAAGTCCAGCAACCTGTTTCACGCAGCATTGAAAAGAGGAAGCGTTGACAAAACCTGATATAGCGAAGAATTTAGGACTGGGATGATCATTAAACTGGAATAAGGTTTACCCGGTATGGAAACGTTCTGAACCAATTTCATGGCATCAATGTGGCAAAAATAACTGTCAAGTAATGCCAAGTGGTTTTCAGAAAGAGAAGTCATTGCAGAAAAGATTTAATACCTCCAAGAGTTTGCCCTTGGCCTGGCTACAGAAAACAGTATGCGTGCTGGCAAATTGCAGGTTTAGCTCTACGGTGTGGAATTTTCTGGAACTTTCAAGGTCATCTAGTCCAGCCTCTTACAATTAAGACCATCTTCTCATGTGTAGTCCATCTTTGCCAGATGTTTATCCAGATGTTTATCCGTCATGACTGTTCACTTGTTGAAAGTAGGAAATAACACATTATAATTCCTGGAAACTATTAGAAGTAAATTATACTAATCCTCATACGGAAGTTTCCAGCAGCATTTTAAAGAAGAACCGCTGCTAAACCATACATAATATTAAGCTTTTGAAAAGCAGAATTGGTTTTTGAAAATGTTCTCAGAGAAAAGGGAGAATATGACAGTTCATTTCTTCCAGGCATTGAAGGCCAGTTTAATCCATGATCTAACAGATTTACTTTGGCTGGATGGCTTTCTTGTCTCCTGAAAAAAAAAATCGTTTTTGAAATGGGAAAGTCTGCTGAATATTCTCCTCAGGATACTTAGGGGTGTTAGTTACAACAGTCCAGCAGTTACAAGTCTCCATGGGCTAATTCACACACATCCATGTTTAATTCCTCATGACTGCAGCATCAAGTCACAACTTGCATGTGTGAATGAGCCATCACAGAGCACCACACTGGAACTTACATATCACCTCCTATGCCTTGCTTTTCACTGAAATCCGTTCACCAATTCAACAAGCAATGAGAAATGCTTTTGTGAACAACATGGTCTGCAGAATTTACTTCCAAGTGAGAACTTTCTTCATGTTAGCTAGCCGGCACGAGCAGAGCTTTCCCTCTGTCCTCACAAAGACCCACAGAAATGTCCTAACAGACCTCAGTTTCAGAACACTACTCTAGGGGCTCTGAATGCTGTGTCATATTTTCCACTGTTGTACATGTACATCCTCATTTAGAATAGTTCAACCTGATTGGTGTGTTACAACCTGGACTGTTTGCTCTTGATGCCCTCCTGATCATCTAATTGTTCATGACGAGTACAGACCACTAGCAAACTCCTGTTGAGGTGACCCCTTCTTTGAACTTCTCGTATCTGTGCTTTGGATGTGCCACTCAGTCAACTGGTTCACCATGAACATAATACAGATACTATGTCAATAAAACCTGGCCTGGATAGCCCAGGCTAGCCCAATCTCATCCGAACTCAGAAGCTAAGAAGGATTGGCCCTGGTTAGTATTGGGATGAGAGACCATCATGGAATACCAGGGTCACTATGCAGGGGCAAGCAATGGCAAACCACCTTGGAATGTCTCTTGTCTTGAAAACCCTATGGGGTTGCCATAAATCAGCTATAAACTGACAGCAAAAAAAAGTCAATAAACTAGTATGAGAATCAGCTCTTAAACATACATAAGCAAACTCTTCATATATAAGGAGAGTTCATTCCTCAGCGAAGAGCAGGGTAGGCAGTCAGCCACTGCCCGCGATCCTTGGAAAGTCCACTCTTTCTTTTATTATTATTTCATGGGGAGGGGTACAAAAGTAAGGAAAGGGGGAGGGAAAAGTTTGGCAATACAAATTAAAAAATAAAACTGATTATATTGTCATACATATTTGCATGGTTATGAAGTCCAGATAACTTTCCTACTTTGTAAATACAGTTAATAAAGATTTCATGACCTAATAATCATTATGGTCAACCACTACCTAATTTTCTACCACTCATTCTTATTTTTAAGCCTTAACATATTGATAAAATAGATTCCATTTTTCATGAAATGACTCGTAATTCTGATCGCTATTTACCAAGTTGGTCATTTTGGCCATAATTACATATTCCAAAAGCTTTTCTGTCCAGGAAAGTCCGCTCTTGGTCACTAGAACTTGTGAAGATAAGGCTGGGCTGAATCAAAAACAGAGTTTGGCTACAAAAAAAATTCTGCTGACAGAAGGCTTTCTATTCATACAGCATAACTTTTCCATATCCACCCTCCTGCTGGAGCCCAAAATGTCCCCTGGAAAGCTGCTCCTGAAGGTCAGGGGACCCCCAGGAAGAGCATGAGGAGACAGCTGGAGATCTGCAGTGGGAAGGGGTAATTTGTGAGAAATGTCCCCCTTCTGTCAGGGGAAATGTTCAGTCGGATCCAACCCAGAGGACGGAATTTTGCCCTTCCTGACACATCAGGTCCATTTCGGTGCCAGGTGCTAGCCGAGTTCCAGGCTTCATGATCTTAGTTGCAATCCTGTTCAATGCCTTTCTTAATCCAACTCAGTGCCAGATTTATGTGTAAGCTAAACAAGCTATAGCTTAGGGCCCCACTCTCTTGGGGCCCCCCAAAAAATTAAAGGGAAAAAACTGGTTGTACATTTCCAAAATATAAGATAAAAAACAAATAAAATAAAACCTACATACAGCAACAGTGTTTTGTGTTGTGTATGCTCCTATGATGTAAGTAATGGGCCCCCCTGCTAGCCTGCTCCCTAAAATATCACTGGTTTGCTCATTTCTCTGAGGGTGCCTACATTCATGTTTTAGGGGTCCATAAATTATCATATAGCATATACAGTATTCAACACAAAAAACAGTGACAATTTGTTGTTGACAAAGGACAGCTGGACATATAAAGGGCCCCATTACTTTCAATAGCTTAGGGCCTCATCAAACCTAAATCCGGCCCTGATCCAACTGTAGTCTGCTAATTGACTGCAAGCTAGGATTTGGCTTCATATTTCTCCTTTTATGACAGTGCTGAGTAGAGACATGTGAAATAACTTTTTTGTTGCATAAATATTTTGAAAACTATATTTTCGAGAATTTTGCAATGAATGGCATAACTCCCACTGCCCTATTCTCTTGTGTAAGCAGATTTATATAAGGCATGGCCCTTCAGGGCATGAGCTTGTTCAAGTTAATTCAACACTGGAAACAACATTTTTTCTCGGATTCAGGCACCCCCTTCCTGATGCCCAACAGAGTGGCATTTCACCATCCACTGTTTCACCTGAGGCATCTTGACCACCCCTTGGCTAGCCAGTGTGTGCTTTTATCACCTTGGCCGCACCAACTGGCCAACTCATTTTGACATCATTATGCCAAATAATAAATCTCGCACTGTGGGTCTTTAACTCTGAACGTCTACTTCAGATTCAATTAAATTTCTGGGAGTAGGCAAAAGGCCATTGGAACGTTGTTTTTTCCTTCACTTTAATGGGCTTTGGCCTAGAAGGCTAGTGTTTTAGTAGTTTATCCAGCATAATAGCGGCCTTTAAAACGTCCCCCTTGAGATCTCACTAGCTATATCCACCAACTGAAAGCTGGGGGATGATGAAAGTGCTACATATTTCTTACTCTGGACAAAAATATTGAAAGGCAAACAGGGTTTTTTTCTCCCTCCCCTTAGTAATTTGAGTATTTGGAAGTAATGAAAAGTCAGGGGGTGTCATGGCCAAAAGTCATAGTCAAGGCTTGAGGCTGAGCAAAAAGGGCTATTGTAACCCAGTGGAAGATGCATGTTCAGTCTGGAAGATGCATGTTCTAGTCCATCATCTAGCCCTGAAGGAAGGCTTAGAAGAAAAGTAATGAGTTGAGAAGTCCCTGATGCAAATCACAGTTCAACCATTATTTATTTAATTTATTCAAGCGGTCTCTCTCTTTTTCCATCAACCCATTCAAGGCGGCTAACGTTTATCAATAAAAATATGATCAGAAGGGATAGAGGCTATAAGGCAGTTGGGGCCATTTTTATTAAATTCACTTGTTGTTGTATAATGGATGGGAATGAGCAGCATTCTCTAATTCCCACCCCCCAAGGCTTCTCTGTACCCTCCATGCAAGTGAATGTTCGGAATAAGGAGTTAGTAGTGACCCACTGTGGGAGGGACATTCCACTGTAGGAGGAACATTCCCTCTCTACCATAATTTAGAAGAAAGCCTTGGGCTATATATTCTTTGCATCTCTTGTCTCAATACTGGAATTATGAACTGCTTCATAAACAGCATAATCACAAACATCATCATCAGCTATGGCAGTACTTGCCATCCTGCGCTTTCACTGTATCTTACCTAGAATATTCTCTTCTCCCAATCGTTTGAAGGTTCTGGTCAGCTATTTGGTTCTTACCAGTGGCGGGGCCTACAAGGAATTTCAGAGAGCACCTCATGTCTCTCTCCCTCACTATTTCCCCTTTCCCTTCCCTGAAAGCCCCCATAGCCTTTTCCCACTTGCTTCTCTCCTTCCCACCCACCAGCCAGCCTACCTTTATCTGCCCCCCCCCCATCTTCAGCTTTCCCTCTTTCCCTTCCTCGGCAGCCTCTACCCAAGAAAACTCTGGCCCAACTGCGCAACACCAGCCAGGCCAGCTTGTGCCCAGTTGCATGGTGGCGAATCTGCAAGAACTTGCAGGGGGACCTCCCTTTTTCTTGTATCCACTATTTCCTGTTTTCTGCCTTCTGGCAACCCCCACATTGTCACCTTTCCATGCTTCTTTCTCTCCTTCCCACCCAGCCACCAACTATCCTTTATCCGTTCCTTGTCTTCAGCTATATTTATTATTTACTTCATTTATACCCTGCCTACTCCACAATGGGAACCCAAAGCAGCTTACAGCAGCACTCTCCTCTCCTCCATTTTATCCTCACAGCAACCCTTTGAGGTAGGTTAAGCCGAGAATATGGAACTGGTCCACTGTCGGCTTCTTTGGCAGAATGGGGAATACCTGCGTCTCCCAGATCCTACTCCAAAATAATAACCACGCTGGTTTTTGTGAGGTGGCAGCTGTTGACCAGTACCAAGCAGTACCAAGCAGCTGGGCTTGACTGCACGTTGTGTGTTATCAAGTCACCCAGTGGTTGCTGCCAGGCCTGACCCCAATGAATCCTCCCTCAAAGGCAAAAACAGCCCTGGAAAGGTCCCTGACCCCTCCCCCTGCCCCTGCCTCTTACTGATAGAAACCAAAAAGGCAAAAGCCAATGAGGCCATCCATTTCTTAAAGCTACAGGAGTTCCTTTCATAATTTGTGGGGGTTAAACCCCCACCCATTTTTTAATTGTTTAATTTTTTTTAAGTTTTCATTTTCTGTGAACCTGGGGCATTTTGTAGGTTTGCAGAAATATCTTTATTGTCTGTTCATGGCTCCAGTCTCAAATTTAAATATCCACAGTTTTGGCCACATTTGAGAATTAGACATACAACAGATCGACGGAATGGGGTATTCAATGAACAACACAATAGGATTAGGGCTGTAAAACCAATCATAAATCTAAAAACATGAACTGAAGCAAAGCATAAGTCTTAACATGACACATTGATGAATAAAGCACAGGCATGGATTGTTTACACAGGATTTTTTTTTGCAAACGTATTTTATTTAGAGACAGTATGGATGCAGTTATGAATGTTGCAGCGATCATGGATGCAAAGGGGGAAATGAAAAATTATCAATATAGATACAGAATAAGTCAACCCTCTGAACATGCAGATTTTTAACAGGAAGCAAATGTAACTGCCTTGCTTCATGGAGAGGGGCTGAAGCCACTCTAAGGAGGGACCATTTAATTTGAAGTTTCCAGATTGGTTAAATAGATAACTATGTTTGTTATTTAGTGTTTTTATGCCACCTTTCCACTCAATCAGGGTCAACCAGGAAGCAAACATAAAAACATTTAAACAATTAAAAATACAGTTGAAATTATAAAATTCAATTTAAAATCACATAAACAAACAACACTAGAAGGAGGGCCAATAACTGTATTTATTCATTTGTTTGCTTGTTTAAAACATGTGACAGGAAATGTTCTTAGCCAATGTAACATAAGGATAGATTTGTGACTTTTTTGGGGGGGGGGGGAATCAAAGATTCTGCCATTTAAATCAAGTAAGAATGTACATGTGTACATATTACCACAGCCAAGGGGAGTGTGATATAGCTCAATTGTCAAATCTGAAAGAAGAAAATTAAAATCCGAGCTTCTACTTTGTTGTGAATTGAGAGACTGAGATGGATTTCTGAGTCAGTCCCTATTTTTCAGCATAGCCTCCGCCACCGGGATGTTGTAAATCTAAAAATGCCGTCATTGGCAGCTGATCAAATCAACCATCAAAATATAGCACATTGTAGCATTATATTGCTGCAGTGGCAGGATGTACTAAAACTGACATAGCACAAAGTTATGGATTAGTATAATGTCAGTGCAGAACAAATATGTTGCAAAGATACTGTAAGGGACCATTTTCAAAGAACATTTTCCAGCCTGACATTTCTATCAGTCATAAAACAGAGAATCTTCCCAGGAGTAAGTGCCAACATTGTAGTGGCAAGGATACCGATGAAGGGTGGGCTAAGGCATAACAGTTTGAATTATTTGTTTTGATGTCACTATTTGTATTGATGTCAGTATGCCATTTTTTTGCCCACCCCCGAAGTATAACATTGCCCTTTATTCTTTTTTGGGGTTTAGATTCAGTAGAATTTTTTACGCCCCTACGGTTTCAAACAATGCCAACGGTATAAGTCCTCCAGAGAGACGTTCCACAGATGCAAAAACGTTGATCTTTCGGAATTCAGCAATAACGCCCGGTCAATATTGCCGAATTCCAAAAGATCAACGTTTTTGCATCTGTGGAACGTCTGCTCTGGAGGACTTATACCACTACCTCTTTGAATGCCCTCTATATGTGGAACCCAGGGCTAATTTTTTTTTTTTTGCTTGGTTGGTTTCTGGCCTAAATTCTTGCCCTAGTGCTGAGAAATTAGTATTTTTGTTAAAAGACACCAATGGGTTTGTTTCTTATAGGACTTCCCTGTCTGCTCTGGCGGCAAAGAAAATAAGGCCCAATGTGGTTGCTAAGAGAGCTGAACCTTCGGGTTGATTTTAATGGTTGCTAGGTCCCATTGGCAGATTGGGACACCACCACAATTTTTAGTTATTATTTTTCTGAATGCATCGATTTTAGCATAGTTTTATTATGTATATTTTAGCATAGTTTTATTATATATATTTATTACCAATCCAGAATTTTATTACTCTCCTATTTCCTTTACTATGTATCTGTGGTATCCTTGACATGTTTGTGATGGCCTGCAGCTGAATGCAAACAAACTATCACAGTAGAAATGGAAGAACATATTGTGCTCATGTTTGCTGAAAATCCTTTGGCTGAAGCATCTTACGATTATGAGGTTTCATAGTTCCCATTTTAATCAATGAGAACTAAAGTGATAGCAAGCCATTTAACATAAGTTGCCTATATATTCTGAGAGCAGAATGGAAAGAGAAAGGGCTAGCATGAGTTAGTAGAGCTGGACGTGGCACAGTATAATCTTCCTCCATTAATGGTCTGATTCAGCACATGTGCAACAGCCAACAGGGAAGGGCAGATGATAAGGAGGCCAATAATGTTTAGATCTTTTGAGGACTCAGAAGTGGTTGTTTTATATAAGCAACAAAAAAAAAATTCATGGAGCATCCTGTGTCCTTTATGTCAAAACATCACAAAAATGTTCACAGTAAGGATCAAAGACTCCCTGGCCTTCATTATACAATATTTCTTCCACTGGAAGCTTAGATTACACAGTGGTCATAAAGGGGAGAGGAACCCACATATTTTTGATACTTTAAAAGCAAACTTCGAGCACTGCCTGGTCCTAAAGAAACTCATTATTTTTACAAGAACAGAAACAGTCCTTATATTTCAGTCAAAAAAAAAAAAAAACGGCTTCAGCTATTCATCCAAAACTCATGGTCTACTTCTAAAGACAGGGAAAGGAGTCAGCATTTGCATCTTGGAAGACAATTTGCTTACTTTGGTGCCCATTAAATGCTGCCAAATTTTCTTTCCTTATTCTCATGTACCGTAGTAGGGAACACAAACAAAGTGCCATCTGGCTCTTCTTTAATTCTATTAGGCTTCCTTTGATCTTATGTAAACTCTGATCAGTAAACGATCTAAGCCTCCTTTCTCCTCTTCAAACATGTGCATAACTTCCATCAATGTCAATGTGCCTGTGGAGAGAGAAACACAAGCTGTGTAATGTATACTACACTTTGGCATCGTTGTGTTGAGGGGGGAGAGGGAGAAAATGTAAATGATTCCATTAGGACACTTGCACAGTTTAGACACCGTGCCCAAGTTTCTGTTAGGTCTACCAGGAACTGCAGGACTCGGGAGACTGAGCCAACCCACCAGCCCAATTCTCTGTGGCATCTGCCTGGCACTACTGCCTTCAGAGGCCAGAAAAGGAACCACAGCTACTACTCCTCCCGTGATAAGGGGCACTTACACCGGCACAGAGGGCATTTACACCGGTCCCTGGTGGCACAGAGCTGCGTCAGCCTCCCCTACCAGCACCACCACTCAGGGAACTAAATCCCAGAAGAGGCAGCATACACCAGTGTTGGGGGGTAATCCCGGGGCATTCCAAGGGGCAGAGCTGCCTTTAGGCAGCTTCAGCCTGAGCATGCCCCTCGGCACAGCTATACTACCTTTTTTGGTGGCGTAGCCAAGCTGAAGTCAATGGGGCTTTTTTGCCCTTTTTCTATTTTATTGTTTTTTTAAAATAGGTTTTTATTCTCTGGGGCGGCTGAGAAGCCTCTTTTGGCAGTGACGTGACAGAGCCACATCTGGCCATTGTGCAACGCTCCCCCCCCCCCAGGAATGGGCTGCTCATCTCCAACACCTGTGTCTGTCAACTGACACAAGTCCGCTTCACAAGTTACAGTGAATGTATGTAGAATTCATGTACAGTGTACGTTTGATTTTTCATCTTTGTAGAATCATGGAAGGGACCACCAGGGTCATCTAGTCCAACCCCCTGCACAATGCAGGAAATTCACAACTACCTCCCCCTCCTTCAAAGGGGACTCAAGCCAATGCATACAGTTTCCCACAACCTGGGTTACTTTAATGTGCAATGAACCTAGGTCCAAGCAGGGAGATCCAACCCATGCATAAAGGGCCCTAGTTGGGCACTATGACATTTGGGACACACCTGTCAAGCATAGCACCTGGGGAAGGGTAGCAAACGACGATCCTTTAGTAAGCCTTCCTGCTCCTTTCCATTGTGGAGATATTATAAATACACAGTGGGCCAGTTATAAAGATTTAATCAGCATCAGTTTTAAGATGGCTCCGTTACTTATAAGTGGCTAAACCATGAGTAAATTATGCCATTTATCCCACATGCGCGCTAATAAAACTCCGCCACTCTTTGTGTTCTGAACGTTCCATGTGTTTAAGAAATGGGGGAGGAGAGACTTTTACTGGGGGGTTGTTTTTAAATTCTTGTATCCATTAAGCCAGGTGCTTTGCTTAGGACAAGTCCGGCTGTTCGGAACACAGAGACGGAGAGAAAACTAACTAATAAATCCAAGACACCTTTTAAAATGCCATTAAATTGCTGTTTAGTATATTAAAATGTCACAGCTTGATAGGTGTTGTCTTGGGGCTTTCCCAGAACTGTGTGGGCACAGCTTTCTTCAAGCAGAGGTGTCATTATGCCCCGTGGGGTATATTTGCAGACAGGCTGTAAGTCCCCGTCACTTTTTGCCTGTTAAACTTACAAGGGCAGTTGGCACATTCCGTTTACGCAGCTGTAAAACCATTTGCCAGTCCAAATGGGCAGAGGCAGGAGTGTAAATGCTCTACCTTCCATGAATCAACAGAGCCTATCCCCCCCCCCCCCAAAAAAAAACGTTCAAGCGCAAACAGTTTAAATAAACACCAGGAATGATTTACCGGGAGCATGCCTGTGCATTAGTGGCTATCAGGTGTGCTCGTGTGCTTCAGTTTAGAGCTCTTGTGCGCATGCCAGTACCTGTGCCAATGTGCTTCCCAGTTCACCTCAATGGATACAGTAACTCCACCCTTGCAAAGGGTACATAGCAGCCCCCTCCGTTTGTTGGGGAAGTCAACTTCTGCAGGGTCGGGCAGAGAAAGAAAATCTGACTCTTCCAGGGATCCTTCTTTTTGTGCCAGCGGGGCTCTGTAAGGACAACAGACAGAGCCAGTCTCAAATCCAAACCGAACCACGAACATGAACAGCATATGGTCAGAAGGACATGCGATTCTAGGTTTGGACCAATGCTTTCCAGCAGCTGCTTAGCCAAATGCCTCTAGGTCATTCCCAAACTGGGCTTGATGGGGACTGCCCTGTCATATGCTTCTGTATCACCTCGTAAATCCAAGATACATTTCCTTTGAATATGGAGGCTCCATTTTAGTCATTCTGGCGAGAACCATTGCTTGATTGATTACCACAAATTTCTCTCCCAAGTCCTTCCTTCCTTTCCCTTCCCACAGAACTAACTTTTCTCAGCGCTCATGGTGCAGCTAAGAAAAGTCTCGCAGTGCTATGTGGTCAGCAGGGCCCTGTCCGAGATGGAGGGAGACGCTCATGGGGCCAGCTCCCACCGCCTCGCATCCCCGGCCCCTCCAATAGCTGGCAGCAAGAAATGCCGGCCCAGCTGCTTGGGGACCGGGGAGGGGAGCTCCTTCCGCGGGGAGCCGGTGGCGGTGAGAGCCCTTTGACGCCCTGGCTGCTGTGCGCTGCTCCGAAGCCTTTTACGCCGTGGGCAGAAGCCCAGATGCCAGATCGCTTCTGGCGCTGCGGTCGCCGATTCCGCTCCTGCGTAAGAACCAACGCCCGGGCGGACAGACAGGCAACTCCGTTTGGGGCGCGCTTGGAGCTTGCCGTTTGGGAAGGGCTGTGGCTCAATTTGTAGAGCATCTGCTTGGCATGCAGGTGGTCCCAGGTTCAATCCCCGGCATCTCCAGTTTAAAGGGACTAGGCAAGTAGGGGATGTGAAAGACCCCTGCCTGAGACCCTGGGGAGCCGCTGCTGGTCTGAGTAGACAATACTGACTTTGATGGACCTTGATTCAGTAGAAGGCAGCTTCATGTGATCATGTGTTCTCTTCATGTGTTCATCTCCAATTTAAAGGGACTAGGCAAGTAGGTGATGTGAAAGACCCCTGCCTGAGACCCTGGGGAGCCGCTGCTGGTCTGAGAAGACAATACTGACTTTGATGGACCTTGATGGTCTGATTCAGTAGAAGGCAGCTTCATGTGATCATGTATTCTCTTCATGTGTTCATCTCAAATTTAAAGGGACTAGGCAAGTAGGTGATGTGAAAGACCCCTGCCCGGGACCCTGGAGAGCCGCTGCCAGTCTGAGTAGGCAATACTGACTTTGATGGACCGAGGGTCTGATTCAGTGTAAGGCAGCTTCATTCAGTATGTGTGTGTGTAAAGTGCCGTCAAGTCGCATAGTTCAGTATTATTCAGTATAAGGCAGCTTCATGCGTTCATGCGCTCACTTGTCAAGCCAACAGATTGGAAAAGGGCATTGCGATCCATTCCTTCCAAAGGAACACATTTCAGGAAGCCTTCTTAAACATTCGCCTCCCCCTTCCGATAACGCCAACCCATTCTCTAAATAACCACATTTATTAGGCCAAGGCCAGGCCGAACCGGCCCATTTGCCCGGCTCCTTCTCTCCCTCCCACCCCGATTTGTTTTCCAGCATCACCCGAAAGAAACGGAGCCGGTTCCTTGAGCTGCGGAGACAAGGACGGGCGCGCTGTCGGTCTGGCCGCTCGCGAAGGAATGTGATTTTTGGCAAGCGTAAATAATAATATTAATAATAATAATACCACCACCCTTTCTTCCAGATGATAAATCAGAGGCCATTGATGCACGGGAGGTTTTGCCTTGGATTTGCCGCTCTCTCGATGCACATTTCCCCCATCCGAGTTCTCCAAACTCAACAACAAGCCCCCCATGCAGAGTTCTGGGAATTCGGATGGGGAAAATGTGCATCGAGAGAGCGGCAAATCCAAGGCATCAATGGCCAGCGCCTGTGCTCTTCTACCCAGATTGGGGCGGGGAGGGAGAATGCAAAACTTTTGCTACATGTTGAAAAAATCTGCTGGGCTCGTGGAGGCTGTCGACCAGATGGAGTTAAGGTTCCTCCCGTGAACGTGTGTGTCAGAATGTATCTGCACTCACACAATATATCATACATATATATATAAAATGAGGAGGGGGAGAGAGACTTTTTTTCCCCCTAAGCAAACAGTTGCCAGCGCCTCTCCAGTATAAAAGGCGGGCTCGGTCACCTCACCTGAAGCTCAGTGTGTTCAATTTGGGAAAGGCGTGAAGCTGAAATCTATTGAACCTTCTCCACTGCCCATTTCCTCACTCCTCAGACGCCCCATCGGAAGCCGTGGGCCTTGCTTCCCTGCCATGGGTCCCGGAGCTCAGCGTCAGGTGCCGTCGCGCTCTCCCCCGAGCCTAGCCACCGTGTCTTGGAAGTGACGTCGGGGGAACGGACAGCCGAGCGGCCGGATCTAACCCTTTAGCACCCCCACCCCTTGACTTGACCTAGAATTGTAAGCAACATTTTTTCAATGTTTCATGTTACTTTATGGCTATGGCTGTGTATTTTTTTTAATGGCTGGGTTTTTTTCATGGCTGGAATTGTAATCGTTTGTTCACTTTAATGAATGGATGATTTATCATATGTTTATCATATTGGGGTTTGTGAGCCCCCTGGAACAGGTTTTCTGGAGAGTCCGCATGTTCAAATTTTCTAAATAAGTGCATGAATGAAGATCGCTTCATGGTTAGATGTAAAGGTAACCAAGCTCAATCGGGGGGAAAAAACCGCAAACAAAGCGATGCTCAGACGTAGCGCTTGGGAGGGATATTTTAAAGACAAGGCTCTTTAGGAGCGTGTAGGATTGAGATCCAAATCGCTGTGACTTTTCAAGGAGTGTAAATGGCTGGTTGTTTGGTGTTCCTGGTTGTGCACCGCATGCGATTCTTGGAACAGTCAGGACAGGTGTTCCTTGAGGCTCTCCTAGCTGGCTCTCCCCCCCCCCCCATTATACTTGTGTTGTAACAGCGATGCTCCCCTGCATGCCTGAAAGATGCCAGATTTGAGGGGGGGGGGGGAAGGCCGGTGCTACCATTAGGAGAACTAGGCGGTCACCTAGGGCGCAGACCTCAGAGGGGCGCAGAAGTGGCCTGAGGGGCACAGTTTTAAACTTGAGGGGGTTGCAACTGACCATTTATTTATTTTTTAATTTTAAGATAAGTACCACAACAGTGCTATGGAATGTAATTAATTATAACACCCCTAAAAAGTTTTGTGCTTTTATTTTTTCCTACAAGACATCTGTTTTTAAATATTGGTCAGCAATGGGGGCACAAGTAGTTAGCCTTGCCCAGGGAGCAAAAATGATTGGCACTGGCTCTGGGGTGGGGGGTAACATGCATGGGCCTTTTTCTTGTTTTGGTCCAGGTTCAAGCCTGACCTGACCTGGAGAACAGGGCCGAGAGAGGGGGGCGCGGCCACTCATCCCTTTCCTTCGGCTGCCTGCCAAGGCCGAGAGCAAATCTGCCCCTTGATTCAGCATAGGGCCACAAGGCGTCGAAGGATCAGACACGGCCCTCGTCCACAGATGGGCCGAGTCCTTTGCAAAGTACCCGACCAGACTGTGCCGAGCAAGCGAGCCCCCACCCCCCGGCTTTATATATAGGTGAGCATAGTCTCCCTTATTCTCAACGGGCAAGCGTGGTTTGCCTTATTCTCTATGGGCAAGCATGTTTTGCCTGATTCTCTATTGGCAATCATGCATTCCCTATGGGAAATCATGCTTTCTCTATGGGCAATCGTGTATTGTCTATGGGCAATCGCCGTCCTTAGTTTTGGAGATTCTCTATTGGCAAGTGTAGTTTCCCTGTTTCTCTATTGGCAATCATGCATTCCCTGTGGGCAATCATGCTTTCTCTATGGGCAATCATTTACTGTCTATGGGCAGTTGCTGTCCTTAGTTTTTGGATTCTCTATTGGCAAGAGTAGTTTCCCTGTTTCTATATATACTCCCCTTCGGGCAGGAGGAAGAGCTGGCCGAAGGAGCCTGCCTCCAGCTACGGTGGAGGAAGAGCCGCGGGAGCGGGTGGAAGGCTCCGGAGGGTGGAGAGCGCTCAGCGGAGCTGGAGGATCCCGGCCACCGTCTCCGGGGCGCCTCTGCCTGGACACTGTCACGTTGGTGGCTTTAAGGGCCAGGCCAATTGCTAAGGGAGGGCAACTCAGAAACCCTACAGAGAAGAGTGGGGGGGGATTGTAAGGTGGTGGGTGGTGGAAGTGGGGCTGTGTTTCATTTATGGGGGGGTGCAATTGAGCCCCACAGTGCTTCTGGCGCTTTCACACCTGCCGAATAATGCACTTTCAATCCACGTTCTTCTGGTAACCTGCCAGAAATGTTGTTAGTCTTTAAGGTTCTGCAGGATTCTTGCTCTTTTCTACTGCTAGTGACAGACTAACAGGGCTATCCATCCTGATCTAAATCCACTTTCAATGCACTCTGCAGCCCGATTTTACTGTGTGAAACCTCAAAATCCAGTTGCAAACCATGGTGAAAGTGGATTGAAAATGCATTATTCCGTATGTGTGAAAGTGCCCTCAAGTTGAGGGTGGAAAGTGAGAATTGGAAATAGTGGTGAGATCAAGGAGAAAATGCTGCCACCACATGCTCAGAGGCATTTTCCCGGTACTGAAAACATATCATCGGGCTGATTCTCCGCCAGCACTGGATTTGGAAGGGGGCTTGGGGGCAGACGCTGGTTCCTTGGGTGATTTTCTCGCGGCTTGAAGGAAAAGAGGGACTTGGGCAGGATGCTCAGAAAGCAGGGCTCAAGGGAAGCACTTTAAGGATCGTTTGCAAGTGGATTTTGCAGTTTCACACAGTCAAATCCAGCTGCAAAGTCCATTGAAAGTGCATTTTCCAGCATGTGCGAAAGAACCGAAGGGGCGGCTCAGGGCAAAATGGCCTTCACTACATGCCTGGAGATGCCAGGAGCTTTGCGGAAGCTGGAGGGCTTGGGTTTTGGAAACTTAAACATTTTGGGGACCAGGCCACTAGTCCTTACGGTCCTTGCCCGAGCGACCAGGGCGCCGATCCCCTCACAGGGATCCTGTTTGTCTGTTAAAGACACCCCCCGCAAAATAATAATAATAATAATAATAAAAATAAAAAAACCCTCTCGAAATATGAGTGGGTTCATGTAAGGCGACCCCAAACTCGGCTAGCTTCAATAGGATTCATTACAGGGTGTGGGGCGGGGGAGTGGAAACTAGCAACTGCGATCCTATGCGTGCCGGTAGAATTACAGGATCGCAGCCATTTGCTCAGAAGCCATTTCCATCGAGTTCAGTCGGGCTAGCAAGCAAGTCAGTCTAGGAGTTCAGTCTTAGGATGGTCTCCTCCTGCCACCCAAGCCGGTGGGTCTCAATCGTTCAAGCATCGGCTTGAGACTAGAGCGGCCCCACCTGTGATCCCAAGCCTAGCGCAGGTGCTCCCACTCCGGTGTCGCCCAAGCCGGGGGGGGGGGACTCCCCCTGCGGCCGATTTACGCCGATTTCGGTGCCTGAATTCAGCGGGCAGGATCTGAAGATGCCGGGGAGACCTTTTCTTGCTCCGCTCCTTTCTCCGGCAGGGCTAATAAAGAAGCGCAGGTGGAATCGACGGAACTTGACTTCGGGTTCAGGGCTGAAAACCCCTCTCCGTGTTTCCTTCGCCATGATTCGTCTCGTGGGACTGCTCGCTTCCGAGCAAAACGCCCTTGGGGATGCCGCACGACATTAAACAAGAGTCCGCAGATGAATATAGTGACTTCTCTATTGTGTTGGTGTTATCCGGCCAACGACCAGGCGCTTCTCCGCCGTCTCCCCTCCTCTGAATGCGACCCGAACCAGATTGGAGGTCCTTCGCACCACTGCTCCAAAGCCAAAGAGGTTTGGGGTGACTCCGAAACAGAACCTGTCTTTCAACGGGTTTCTTGGGGAATCAATTGCTCTCCTCTCAACGGCATTTGCACCGAGCGCTGCGTGCCGAACCTGCGCAGTTCAAGCGAGGTCCGCGCTATTCCGCGAGGCTTACTCGCAAGGAAGCGGGCGGAGGACCCTAGCCAGGCTGCAACTGGAAATCGTTCGTGGACACGTGTAGGCCGGGGAGGTGTTTGCACGGGAGTCGTTTGCCCATTCGCTTCCAAGGAAATGTATTTCGGATCGGGTCACCATCGGCTGACTGCGGCTTCCCAGCGCTTCCCCAAAAGCAGAAGCAAAGAACAGGCGCCAGCCGCACCAGAAAGCCCCAGACTGGGGGGGGGGGGGGGTGTTCTTCCCGAAATGTGGGGGGGGGGTATGGGATTCTTCCCAGGGTTGTTGTTTTTTTTAATGCAAAGTCAACCACTCGCTATTAATCGGACGATCATGGAGGCTATTGACGTATCTGGTTATTGTTTCGTTTCGCAGCTGGTTTTAGACACCAGCTCACATATATATAGGTGGATCGTATTTCTCTCTCTCTCTCTCTCTCTCTCTCTCTCTCTCTCTCTCTCTCTCTCTCTCTCTCTCTCTCTCTCTCTCTCTCTCTCTCTCTCGCCATTTATGCATGGAAGGTTGTGCCTTGGATTTGCCACTCTCTAGACGCACATTTTTCCCATCCTAATTCTCAAAACTCTGCATGGGGGCTTATTTTTTAGTGTTGAGAATTTGGATGGGGGAAATATGCGTCTCTAGAGAGGGGCAAATCCAAGGCAAAACCTCCCATGCATAAATGGCCTTTCTCTCTGCTTTCACACATCCTAAATAATGCACTTCCAATCCACTTTCAATGATCGCTTGCAAGTGGATTTTGCCGTTTCACACAGTAAAATCCAGCTGCAAAGTGCATTAAAAGGGGATTGAAAGTGCATTATTTGGCATGTGCGAAAGCGCCCCCAGAGAGGGTGCCATGGATGGATTGGCAAAGCGCAATATTTTACAAACGCAAGCATAATGACTCTGGAGGCCGGACCCCCCCCTCCCTTTCTGCTGCCCCCTCCCGGGCCAGGCACAGAAAGGCTGGGAACAGTCCCAGGCGGCAGTTCCACTCCCGGGCGAGAAGGGCGAGAGACTAGACCTGCCACGAGATGGGCGGCCCAGCGAGGCGAGCCAAGGCTGGGATTTGCCGGGCTTGGGCGGGGGGAGGAGTAGGGGCAGGAGGAATCGCGGTCTGCCCAGTTTTCTTGGCTCGCCCTGCGCAGAAATTTCCCCTTATCTGCCCCCTGCCGAGGATCCGCGTAGAGTCCCAAAAGGTTCTCCATATAACAGCCGCCTCCTTTGTTCAGAGTCCTAGAGGGCTAGAGGAGCACAAAGCCAACAAGGCCATTTATCCATGGGAGGTTTTGCCCTGGATTTGCCACTAGATGCACATTTTTTCCATCCGAATTCTCAAAACTCAACAATAAGCCCCCCATGCAGAGTTTTGAAAATTCAGATGGGGGAAATGTGCATCTAGAGAGCAGCAAATCCAAGGCAAAGCCTCCCATGCATTAGTGGCCTTGCAAGAGATCCCTTCTCCTACTTAGCTCGTCCCGCACAATTCCAGTGGCCACGCCCCTTGCTTTGCAATGCGCTTCCCGCGCACTGATGCGCAGCCAGCGCACAGGCGAGCGCGCACCTCCGCCTAAGGCGTAGCCTGGCTCCTGAAGGCTTCTCCTCCCAACCAGCCGGTGACTTCGGCAGGCCTATCCAAGGCATGCTTCACTGCTGGCAGGGTCGCCTCAATCCTAGGGGCGCTTTCACACATGCCGAATAATGCACTTTCAATCCACTTCGCAGCTGGATTTTACTGTGTGAAAGGGCAAAATCCACTTGCAAACGATCATTAAAGTGCATTATTCAGTATGTGTGAAAGTGCCCTAAAGTTCTTGGGTCTGGGACGCCTGAGCTCTCGCGCTTTGGAGGTTTACTCCGTCTGCTGCCCGCGTGCAGCATAAGGCCAGGTTGCAAGCCCCAGGCACCCGGCGAGGCCAAGCCCAGCGCCTTTGGGCACGATCCAGCCCGGTCTCTCGGGGACCTAAGGTAAGGGTAAAGGCCCCCTGTGCAAGCACCGGGTCATTCCTGACCCATGGGGTGAGACCACATCCTGATGTTTCCTAGGCAGACTTTGTTTACGGGGTGGTTTGCCAGTGCCTTCCCCAGTCATCTTCCCTTTACTCCCAAGCAAGCTGGATACTCATTTGACCAACCTCGGAAGGATAGAAGGCTGAGTCAACCTCGAGCCGGCTACCTGAAACCAACTTCCGTTGGGATCGAACTCAGTCGTGAGCAGAGCTTGGACTGCAGTACTGCAGTTTACCACTGTCAGGTTCTAGGACTCCGTTGCCTCTCAGGAATCATCCACTTTACTCCAGACGTTAGCAGAGAGTTTAAAGTAGAATTTATTTGAAAGGAAGGGTACAGTAACCTATGAAACACAACGTTACAATGGCGCCAAATCATTTGGAGGGTATTCTTATAGTGTACACAAGCTAGCATGTTTACAAGTAACATCTTTGAAATGCAAAACATCAGAGGTTCCCCAATACCAAGAGAGAGAATTCACACCTTAAGATCAGAGCAGGATTACAATCAGGAAGTCACTTTGAAGTGGAGATCTCTCGAGCCTTTTGGCTGTTGCCTCTTCCTTCCCACGGGAAGGAGAGATGAAACGAAAGTCACCTCGCTATCCAGGGTCCGATTGCATGCCCTCGCTGACACTCCGCCTCCCCAAAGGCCCCCCCTCCAGATTTCCTGGTTTGTCCGGGTAATGGCGATGGAAATCCGCTACAAGGGTTGGAGCCTGTACGTGAACAGCGGACACCCACTCATCGTGACTGGAATTTAAATGTTTCCAACGCACAAGATATTCCAGTCGGCCCCTGCGCCTCCGAGAATCGAGCACCTTGGAGATTTCAAAGTGCCGTTCGCCCTGTACCATGATGGGAGTTGCCGCTTCGGGTTCGGGGTGCCATTCTGGTGCTTGTAGAAAGGGCTTTAGTAGACTCACGTGAAACACCGGGTGCACCCCTTGTAAGGATTTGGGTAGCTCCAGCTCTACCGTAACCTCATTGATAACTCTGGAGATAGAAAATGGGCCCACAAACCGTTGGCTCAATTTTTTACACGGGCGTAAAGACCTGAGGTTCTTAGTGGAAAGATACACCTTTTCTCCGACCCTCAATTCCCACTGAGGTGTTCTGTGTTTGTCTGCTTGTAGTTTGTACCTGTCTTTAGCCTGTTCCAGGTTTTTTACAAGCCAGGGCCAAGTGTTCCTCACTGTGTGAGCCCATTTAGACACCTCGGGGGGATCGCCTTCTGGTGGGGTAGGTACAGCCCCTAATGGTCCAAAATCCATTCCATAAACTGCTTTGAATGGGCTCACCCCGGTTGCAGAGTGCACCGAGTTATTGTAGGCATATTCTGCCAGTGGCAGCAGATCAACCCAATTGTCTTGGTGATAATTAACAAAACAACGCAAATAACATTCCATCACCGCATTAACCCTTTCGGTCTGCCCATCCGTCTGGGGGTGATAGGCAGATGACAAACCCAACTGCACACCTACAATTCCTAAGAACGCTTTCCAGAACTTGGACACAAACACGGAGCCCCTGTCACTCAGGACCTTCCGTGGAAATCCGTGCAATTTGAATATGCAGTGCACAAACAAGCGAGCCAGTTTATGTGCAGATGGCATCCCTTCACACGGCACGAGATGAACTTGCTTAGAGAAAAGATCCGTGATTACCCACAGGACAGTCTTCCCCTGACTGGATGGGAGGTCTGTTATGAAATCCATCCCAATCACTTGCCAGGGTGCCTCGGGAGTTTCTAGGGGCTTTAATAATCCCGGGGGTTTTCCCATCAAACGTTTACTAGTTGCGCACACAGGGCAGGATTTGATAAATACTTCGATGTCTTGGCGCATCCCAGGCCACCAAAACTGTCTTCTTATTAGGTGTAAGGATTTAGCAAACCCAAAATGTCCCCCTATTGTTGAACTGTGGCTCCGTTCCAATATCTCCCGCCTCAGTTCCCTGGGCACGTAATGTTTGTTCTTACAGATACCGTTTTGGTCCGTCACCTGGGATGGGATAGATTCTTCCTCCCGCTCCCGTTGAAGAGCCTCCCCCCACCTTTTCTTGACTGCCTCCGGGAGGCTTTCTGGAACTGCCCAGAGGCGGGGAATGGCAACATCCGACCCCGGCAAGGAGATGGGTATCGGCCCTTCAGCCTGGTCCCTTCGCTCTATTTGGGAGCTTTCCCCCCCCTCCCCAGCGGTTGTGGTTGAAAGTTCTCCGGGGACTGCTGGGGATGAGGAGGTGGGAGCGACCACATCTCGAGGGAGACTCGAACTCGAGTCTTGTGCCGCCGCGCGGCTTTGTGCTCTGGTCAGAACTCCTGCACTATTCCCCTCTGGAGTCAAACCCAGGTGTTCCCGTGTGAAGAGAGAACCCACCGGCCGCTCAACCTGACACTCATATTGCGGCATGCGAGACAGTCCGTCTGCTAAGCAATTTTCTTTCCCCGGCATATGTTTGATGGTAAAGTTAAACTTAGAGAAAAAACTCGACCAACGTACTTGTTTGGCGGACAGCTTCCGCTGACCCAAAATCGATTCGAGATTCCGATGATCTGTACAAACCACAAAGGGCTCGGCCGCTCCCTCCAGGAACTGTCGCCAAACCATGAGCGCATGTTTAATTGCCATGGCTTCCTTTTCCCCAATCGGCCAGTTTAGTTCAGGACCAGAGAACTTCTTAGAAAAATATGCGCAGGGTCTAAGCCTCCCTTGATCATCCCTCTGAAGGAGTGCGCCTCCCATCGCCTTGTCCGAGGCATCTACCTGTAAAGTGAATGGCCTGGAGCAATCTGGGTGCGCCAGAATGGGTTCAGAGGTAAAGCGCTCCTTAAGAGTTTCAAAAGCCGCCTGACACCTGGCGGTCCAAGGTACCTGGTATTGTGCAAAAGTGGCCCCTTGCCCCTTCCCTTTGGTTTTAAGCAAATCAGTAATAGGCAAAGCTATTTGAGCGAAATCCTGAATAAAATTTCTATAAAAGTTCGCAAACCCCAAAAACTGCTGAACCTGTTTGCGAGTTCTGGGAGGTTCCCATTCTAACACTGCCCTCACCTTCTCCGGATCCATGCTTAACCCTTGTGGCGAGATCACATAACCCAAAAACGACAATTGGTCCTGGTTGAATGCACATTTTGATAACTTAGCATACAAATGATTGTCCCTTAGACGACGCAATACCTCCCGCACCAATTCCCTGTGCTCTGCGGGATCCTTGGAGTAAATGAGCAAATCGTCTAAAAAGACTACCACACCTTTAAATAGGAGGTCGTGTAGAATCTCATTAATTAATTGCATGAAGCACGAGGGCCCCCCAGACAGACCAAACGGCATGACTAAAAATTCAAACAACCCATAACAACAAGAAAAGGCTGTCTTAGCTTCATCCCCCTCCTTGATCCGGACCCGGTAGTAGGCTTCCGCCAGGTCAATTTTCGAGAAAATACAACCCTCCTGTAACACACTCAGGAGGTCTGGGATTAAGGGAAGGGGGTAGGCATTAGTTTCAGTAATCGCGTTAAGCCCCCTATAGTCTACACACAGTCTGAGATCAGATGTACCTTTCTTCTTCACAAAGAAGCAGGGAGAAGAAAATGCAGCTTTGGACGGTCGTATGAAGCCCCGCTCCAAGTTCTTGTCCAGAAATTCTCGCAGCACTGCTTTCTCTTGAGGACTCATGGCATAAACTCGGTCCTTGGACGGTTTAACGTCCTTAATCAGTTCGATGGCACAATCCGTAGTGCGATGAGGAGGCAATAAGTCACAGTCCGTCCCCTCAAATACATCTGCGAAATCACTATATTCTGGGGGCAACGTGGGTTCCTCCAAGGCAGCGGCGCTTCCCCCTTCGCCCCCGGGTAAATCATCCCGGCTGTGTTTTTCGCACTGAGGAGCTCCAAACACCACCCGCCTTTGTTCCCAGTCAATGCTCGGGTTATGTCCCGCCAACCAATTAACGCCGAGGACCACCGGGTAGGAAATCTTAGGCACTACCGTGAAGTGGATCTGTTCCCAGTGGTTTCCCACCCCCAGCCACATCTTGCGAGTGTGCAAATGAACCGGCCCCCCCCCGCAGGTCACTCCCATCCATTTGATGGAAATGTAAGGGTTGATCCAGTTCTCGAGTCCCAATTTTCAGACGTTCTACCACCGCCTGATCAATTAGGGTCCGGGAGCACCCGGAGTCCACGATAGCCACAACGGCCACCGGTTCCCCCCCTTGGGGATTTCGTAATACAACAGGTATCAACAATGTCTCTCCCTGGTCACTCACCCTACCTGGAGCCGGTTTGGTTTCTTCCAAGGGTGCCCTCTGTGCCGGTTCCCTCACAGAAGGCCGTCCTCGTTTTTTGCCGGTGAGGGGCTTCGGAAGCTATCTCGGGTGCCACGGTTGTGGAGATCCGATGAGGTTTCCGCTTGCAGGGCCGCCGCCCCCCGGCGACCGTTCGTCCCCTCCACTCTCCTGTGCTCCAGGTTCCGAGGTGGTGTCGCCTCCCGCTCTTGTGTCGCCCTGTTGCTCGTCCCTTCTGACGGCGTGTTGGTACATCTTGCTGCAAAATGACCCATCTTCCCACACTGAAGGCAAGCTCCCTCCCTGAACCGACGTGCCCTGTCGAGACTGTAGACTCCTCGATGTCTTCCCTCTCGCCGGGGACCTGCTGCGCTGTCCCCTCTCGTGGGCGGGATAGGGATCGTCTTCGAAGGACGATCCTTGGAGAACTGGAGGGTAAGCTTGCGGTTCTCCACTAGAGCTGCCAAATTTACCCACTCTTCCACTGACTCTGGATCTCCCAAAGTCAAACAGCCATCCAGCACTTCCCACCGCAACCCTTCGCGGAAATGCTGGACCTTTGTGGCCTCACTCCACTCCCTTATCTTGCACGACAAAGATAAAAAGTCCTGTGCATACTCACTTACTGAGCGGGCTCCCTGCTTCAAACGACGCGTGGCAATCTTTGCTTTTTCCCCCCGGTGGGGGTCTTCGAACCGGCGTCGTAGAGCGCACAAGAACTCATCCAGGGATGCCAAAACTCGGGGCATAGTTTCTGCCGCTGTCACTGCCCACTCCACTGCCTCCTTCTCCAGCAGGCTGATCACATACCTGACCCGAGCTTCTTCCGAGGCAAAGGTCTCCCCCTGGTCCTTCATAAAGCCGGAGATTTGGAGTAAGAAGTGAGACAACTGTGAGCTGGACCCGTCGAAAGATACCTTCAGGTCTCTGGCCGTAGGGCGTCTGGGCGTGGGAGCCTCCCCAACAACGAGCGGTCCTGTAGTCGGCCGTGAACCCGTTTGGGATTGTTGCACGGGCTGTCCAAGCCCCCTCACTGCCCCTAGAACGGCTGCCAGGTCTCGCTGCAAGGTATCTAGCTGAGTCTGCAGGTCCCGATTCTGCAGAACGAGCATCTGATTCTGTCCGCGTATCAGAGTGGCCGCTTCTGCAGTGAGGGTCGGGGTGTGAGCGAGCGTGGGGTCCTTCCACCCTTCCCCTTCTCCATACCAAGCGGCCAGCGGTCCCCGGTAGAAGTCGCCTCCTGGTTCTGACGCTGCTCTCTGCCGCTGCCCGGTCTCCGAGAATCGGGGGGTCCACGTCGGCCTCCCAGGGACATCGGTAGGCCCGGGTGGGCGCTGCTCCGGGGTCGCTGCTCCTTGACCAACCTCAATATCAGCGGGAGTCTGCCGAAGCTCCTCTCCCGCGTTGAGCGGGACCGAGGGTGGTGCCGACATCCTAATACTACTTCTAACCCGAAAACAAAAAAGGTTGGGATTGTAACGTACTGTCAGGTTCTAGGACTCCGTTGCCTCTCAGGAATCATCCACTTTACTCCAGACGTTAGCAGAGAGTTTAAAGTAGAATTTATTTGAAAGGAAGGGTACAGTAACCTATGAAACACAACGTTACAATGGCGCCAAATCATTTGGAGGGTATTCTTATAGTGTACACAAGCTAGCATGTTTACAAGTAACATCTTTGAAATGCAAAACATCAGAGGTTCCCCAATACCAAGAGAGAGAATTCACACCTTAAGATCAGAGCAGGATTACAATCAGGAAGTCACTTTGAAGTGGAGATCTCTCGAGCCTTTTGGCTGTTGCCTCTTCCTTCCCACGGGAAGGAGAGATGAAACGAAAGTCACCTCGCTATCCAGGGTCCGATTGCATGCCCTCGCTGACAACCACTCTGCGCCACGGGGCTCTAGGCGTCTGCTAAAGCTGAGGGTTTGGCTGCGACCAAACCGTCGTGTCCTTCACTTCATTCTCTGGATCAAATTGCCGAAATTGCTATCCCCCCCCCCCCCACCACCCTAATAATTTTTTTTTTAAAAGCACTCTGTTGTTTCACGAGAAGCCTATTGCTACCTTTGCAAATTAGATTAAACCACGCTGGGACTTGGCTTAGACCTCTACATTCAAATCCCTATTTTTGGAAGATTGCATTATCATGCATAATATCATCTAAAATATTGCTCAAAGAGGGTAGTCAGGAATGACATTTTTTTTCGGGTTAGTGGGTAATTCGGTTCAGATCCCTCTGCTTCCGAATAGTTGGAGCTGTGGATACAATTCTGTAAAGCGGCTCAAATGAAAAACTTCGACTTAACAGGATGGAGAAAAGGAGCTGGCGGCGGGGCCCCTATACCGAAATTGCTATTTAAGAGGAGAGGTTTCCTAGCCAGGTTCAGCCCCACGCTTCGGTCTGAATCATAGAGTTGGAAGGTACCACCAGGGTCATCTAGTCCAACCCCCTGCACAATGCAGGAAATTCACAACTACCTCCCCCACACACATCCAGTGCCCAGAAGATGGCCAAGGTGATCTCTTCAACTTCTGTTTGCCTCCAGGACTTGTCCAAGGTGGGAGGCTTACCTAGAAGCGCTATAGGCGCCCCACGATGAGGCAGAAAGTTCCCTAGTTGAGTCTACGACCCATGCTCTGCTCAAGATCGGGCGCAAGATGGAAAGCGAAGGCCCCCAGCATCTGCCCCAGCATCGAAAAGAAAGCCTTCCTATTTTCTACTCAGCTCAGGTAAGGACACGTGTAAGGATGTGTCACTGGCAACCAAGACCACGTTAATTCATGCCATCATATTCCTATTACTATGTATGGGTGTGAAAGCTGGACAAAGAAAGCTGATAGGAAGAAAGTGGATTCCTTTGAAATGTGGTGTTGGAGGAGAGTGTTACGGATACCGTGGACTGCCAAAAAAATAAAAAAATAAAAATCTAGATCAAATCAAGCCTGAACTGACCCTAGAAGCTAAAATGACTAAACTGAGGCTATCATATTTTGCTCACATTATGAGAAGAAAAGAGTCACTAGAGAAGACAACCATGCTAGGAAAAGCTGAGGGCAGCAGGAAAAGAGGAAGACCCAACAAGGGATGGATGGACTCAATAAAGGAAGCCACAGCCTTCAATTTGCAAGATCTGAGCAAGGCTGTTAAGGATGGGACGTTTGGAGGACATTGATTCATAGGGTCGCCATGGGTCGGAAGCGACTTGACGGCACATAACACACACACAAGGACACGTTGGGGTGCTTCACTGTGTATGGATCTCATTCTGAAAGGCTCAGTTTCTCCTGAGCAGAAGTAGCGCAGAGGAATCGGAGCTGGGTCTCCGGCCATCCCTTCCTTCTGCAGAGGCCTTTTTAGCCAATAGGTGGCACACAGTGACCACATCCATTGGTCAAAAGAGGGGACTCACGCTGCCTCCACACTTTAAAACACACACAAACACACACACACAACCCCTCGGCGAGTTATTTCCCCTCACTTTGCAGCCTTTCGGCTTCGCCTGCCTGTCCCCCCGGGGCTCCCGCAAGCCCAGGTATCTTTCAAGGAAGGTATATTGCAAAAAAATCACATTACAGATGTCATACACACGGCGGAGCCTATAAAAACGCGTTTACAATGGTAACTTTAAAAAACGAAATTGATAACTTTCAGATGGACCTTTCTGGTACAATCGGCAACCTCCATATGTTTCCTTGTCGCATCATTCATCGCGCCCCGTCTCTCCCGCCCCCACAGCTGGAGCAGGTAGGGCTTCTTAAAGGATGGTCGGTGTAATAGGAGAGCCCGCCCGGTCTGAAGACGGAGGTTTCCATTAAAGGCACACGCACCAGCCGCCTCCCTCGGCTTTCAGGCGTCCCCCCCCCCCACCACCACCACCCAAGTTCTTGCGGGACCGCGGGAAGCTGCAGCGTCCGAGGGGCGGGCGGCCTCTGACTGCCCAGAGAGCGGGGAAGCAACTGGCCCCACTTCCCTGTCCAAACTAGGGTTTCTAGTGAGACTGAAACCAGGGCAGGTTCCCCCCACACACACACTCCTAGCCCCCATCTGCAGGCTGCTTCTGTTGAGGAAGGACGAGGCAGCCAGGAGCCTCCCATTCACCCTCCTGGATCTCTGGGCTCAGGCTTAACTAGCAGCAAGCTCCGGGGGAACGGGTCGGGGCAGGCATGCGTTTGGGGTTCAGGGCAGCGACCAGACTCCACAGAAACGGGAGCGTTTGCACGGACTGCTTGATTCGTTTGAATCCGTTCGTTCGTTTTGTTTATACCCCCACTTTCAGAGAGGCTTGCATCAGCCTCCTCTCCGCCCTTTCACCTTCACAACAACCCTGTGAAGTAGGCTGGTGGTGGAAAGGGCCCTCAAGCCCCAGCTGACTTATGGCGGCGACCCCGTAGCGTTTCCAAGGCAAGAGATGTTCAGGAGGCGGTTTGCCACTGCCCGCCTCCGGGCGGGCTGAGAGAGAGCTGAGAGAACTGAGACTGGCCCAAGGCCACCCAGCAGGCTGCACGTGGGTAGGTTAGGCTGAGAGAGCTGTGGGATGGACCCTCTAAACCATGGGTTCTCAACAAGGGGGGAATTCTTCCCCCCAGGGGGAATTTTAGGGTTGGGGGGGATTGGGACCACTGTTCAGCAAAGTGGGATGTCCTGTAGTTTATGTACAATCTGTAAAATTGTAATTTGTTTTTAATTTAATCTGCCACATTCAATAAAGTTTACCACTAGCTTGGGAAGGGGGGAATTATATTCTGAACAATGGTGAAAGGGGGCAACGGAGCAGAAAAGGTTGAGAACCACTGCTCTAACCACTACACAACGCCCTGACACCATAGGCTTCGAGGCGAGAGCTGGTTTCCTGGGGCATCTTGCTGCGTTTTGGGGAGAAGGGCGAAACCGGACCAGTCTCATTTTTAACTCAAGAGAAATGAGAAGGACTTGTAGCCCAGTCGCACAGGGGCCGGGAGCCTCAGAAGGGAAGTAGGAAGCCCCGTGAAGCAGGTGGGGGATCCTCCAGCCGACCAGCCCGAAGCTATGAGGATGTACAAGAGCATAAGGGGATAAAACAAAATATCACACCGTTCACGTAAGTGTGTGTGAGCCTGCGCCTGAGGGACAGGAGCACCATCAACCCCCTCACCCCACACCAGTGATTAAAATGGGGACAAGCAGGGCTTCATCTGAGATAGTCTGCTAGTTTTGTACGGCAGGGCTCATCCTGGAACCTTAGAAATAACGATAGGGTGTCTCTGGGCGTGTGCAGAGTGCATCTCTCTCACTAGTCAGTAAACAACCCCTCTGCTTTCCGAATAACACTTGGGACCCGGCAGATTCTCTCCCCCCCACACACCACTTTATTCTCATTGCTAATCATTAACACAATTCTATAATTAACACAATCTCAGGGCATATGCAGAGTGCACATCTCTGACTACACATGAACATTGCCTTAAACTGAATCAGACCACTGGTCGATCAAAGTCAGTATTGTCTACTCTGACTGGCAGTGGCTCTCCAGGGTCTCAGGCACATCACCTACTTGCCTAGTCCCTTTAACTGGAGATGCTGGGGATTGAACCTGGGACCTTCTGCATGCCAAGCAAAGGCTCTACCACTGAGCTATGCCCCCTCCCCAACAGTAAACAACCCCTCAACTTTCCGAATAAAACATGGCACCCAGCGGATTTCCTCTCTCTCTCTCTCCCCCCTTATTCTCATTGCTGATAATTAACACAATTCGACCCAAAGTTAAACGCATTCAGTTCCCTTTATTTCTATAGGCAAAACATACCATTAACTACCCTCCCACATCCTAAGCACACATCCTAAGCCCCAGTGAGTAGACTCGAACAGGATTCAGAGCAGACCTGTTTAGGATTGCCCTCTAAAGCTCAGTTTGGGCCGGACCGGTGCCTAGCACCACTCGGGTTTCCATCCACAGCATCTCTTCGGCAGCCCCTCCTGCAAGTAAACTGCCCCCCCCTCCTTCCCTCCAGGGTGCTGCTATTGGGCCGCCGCCAGATCCACGTGTTGTTAGGGTGACGTCCCTCTCTGCGCTTCCTTCTCCTTTTCCCACGGCTGTTGTGACCCCTCCTGCTCCGTTCGTAGAGATGCGGAGACAAAGATGATCCACAAGCCGCTTGGTTCTCCCTTCCGGGATCTGATGTGACGCCTTAAAGACCAACCAGTTTTTATTCTGGAGCTCACTGGGAGGTCTTGAAACGCCGGAACCACGGATGGGAAAGGGATCTATGCAAACTCATGCGGGGTGGAATTATGTACAGTTCAAATGCAATTCCCCCTGGCTCGGGAAACTGAGCGCTACGGAGGCCTTGGTCGAAAACGCACGGGAGGTTTCGCCTGGGATTTGCCGCTCTCTAAATGCACATTTTCCCCAGCCAAATTCTCAAAACTCAACAAGAAGCCCCCATGCAGAGTTCTGAGAATTCAGATGGGGAAAATGTGCATCTGGAGAGCGGCAAATCCAAGGTAAACCCCCCCCCCATGGGTTTAGTTCCGGATTCGGCAGGATTGATCGAGTGAAAGGGGGTCGTGAGAAGCGTAGGGGCCCTCCGGGACCCCGGCATTCGGGAACGAAGCAGCTGAGCTTCTTCCCGGTGCTTAGATCCGCGCGAGAAAGCGGATGGGATGGGGGTGGAACAGAGAGGCGTATATAGGGAAATCCTATTTTGGTCACATTAGAAGACAAGGGTCACTGAAAAAGACAGTCATGGTAGGAAAAGTTGAGAGCAGCAGGAAAAGAGGAAGACCCAACAAGAGATGGACTGACTCAATAAAGGAAGCCACAGTCCTCAGTTTGCAAGATCTGATCAAGGCTGTCAAAGATAGGACATTTTGGAGGACTTTGATTCATAGGGTCGCCATGAGTCGGAAGCGACTTGACGGCACTTAAAACACACACACACATATCGGGAAAACCTTAGTACTCCTGCTCAGATCCTGTTTCCTCGAACTGGATCCCCCCGGATCTTGAAAGTATTGCAATCGGTGCTGTGGGACACAGGCAGGACAAGGCTGCTGCAGTCGTCTTGTTTGTGGGCTTCCTAGAGGCACCTGGTTGGTCACTGTGTGAACAGACAGATGGACTTGATGGGTGATTAAGAGCGGTGGCTTGGAGCGGTGGAGTCTGATCTGGAGAACCGGGTTTGATCCCCCACTCCTCATGAGCGGCAGAGGCTAATCTGGTGAACTGGATTTGTTTCCTCACTCCTACACACGAAGCCAGCTGGGTGACCTTGGGCTAGTCACAGCTCTCTCAGCCCCACCCACCTCACAGGGTGTCTGTTGTGGGGAGGGGAAGGGAAGGTGATTGTAAGCCAGTTTGATTCTGCCTTAAGTGGTAGAGAAAGTCAGCATATAAAAACCAACTCTTCTTCTTCTTCTTGATCTGATCCAGCATGGCCTTTCTTATGTTCTTATGCAGCGCTATTTATTTCCTATCAATAAGGAGAGGAAGATCCACTGGGAACCGGAGCCACTAAACGGAAGGGCGGGCCGAGGGTCGGTAGTAGAGCATCTGCTTGACATGCAGAAGGTCCCAGGTTCAATCCCCGGCAGGTTGAAGGGACTAGGCAAGTAGGTGATGTGAAAGACCCCTGCCTGAGAGAGCCGCTGCAGGTCCGAGCAGACAGTACTGATTTTGATGGACCAAGGGTCTGATTCAGTATAAGGCAGCTTCGTGTGTTCATGACTGGCTATCGGGAGCAATGCTTAAAATAGTTTCAGTTGTTGAGGTGTTTATATACCTTAATATGACATCTCTTTTTTATTGTTAGCTGGTGAAATACTGCACCTGGTCTTGTGGAACTTTAACAAATTGACTGATGCGCAAGTGGGGGGCCTGCAAAAACCCATTCGCCCCTTCCACAGGACTTCTGGCTCTGCGCTGTGTAGCCTCCAGCCAGTTGTCCCCCCTTAGGTTGAGGCCTGAAACCCTGGAGATCCGCTGCTGGTCTGAGTGAGTAGACAAGACTGGCTTCGATGGACCAGGGTCTCATTCAGTAGAAGGCAGCTTCATGTGCTCGTGGGAACTCCTCGAGCTGCTGCAGCGCAGCCCTCATCCGCTGGAATCCGGTTTGCTTTAATCGGCTTGTGGGCCAGGCGGGCGAGGACCGCTGAGCTCGCGCCATGGCACGGCTGGCCGTGCCAAAAGGAGGAGGCCAGCGCCGCTCCCCGTCCGCGCCTCCCGCTGAGCCTGGCTCCGCATTCAAGAGCCGGGGTGCTAATAAACCAAGGCCCCTCCCGTCGGCCGGCTCCGAGGGGGAGCTCGTGGCGCACCTCGCCTGCTCTATCAGCAGCGCTCAGCTGGCCTCGGAGCCGTGCCAAGCGTGGCCCCCACGGGCAGAGCCAAGCCAGGGCTTCGACCTCCAATGCCTGGGGCTTTCAAGGGCCCAGCCAAAGGAAAGGACGGCGACGGGGCGTCCCTCCGCTCAACTGGAAGCGCCTGACCCCCCAGGCGCCTGGAGCTCTGTCTTGGCCCCACGTCTTGGAAGAATAATAGAATTATAGAGTTGGAAGGGACCACCAGGGTCATCTAGTCCAACTCCCTGCACAATGCAGGAAACTCACACGCACCCCCAGCGACCCCTACTCCATGCTCAGAAGATGGCCAAGATGCCCTCCCTCTCATGAACTGCCTAAGGTCATAGTATCAGCATGGCTGACAGACGGCCATCTAGCCTCTGCTTAAAAACCTCCAGGGAAGGTTACCACCTCCCGAGGAAGCCTGTTCCACCGAGGAACCGCTCTGTTAGAAAATTCTTCCGAGAGGCGCCTTCCTTAACGGAGCTTTGCCTCCAGTGGGGCTCCAGCAAGAGCTCGTGGGGTTGGCCCCCTGTGTTAAAGGTTCACCCCCTGTGTTAAAGGGACTCATCTTGGGGTTCACCCCCTGTGTTAAAGGGACTCATCCCGATCCTAAAATCTTATTGCAAACCTATGGGACTCATCCCGATCCTAAAATCTTATTGCAAACCTATGGGTCTTACTTCCAAGATCCCCCCTCCTTTAAAAAAAATATGGACGTCTAAAACTTTTGATTTAGTTAACAAGCACCAATTCTTTCTTTACGCCGGCGTCCCCGAGCTTAATTTGGGTGTGGCGCGTCTTGCTAAGGTGACAGAAGCGGTGTCAGTGAGACCGGACGACGATGAGCCGGGGCAGCTCTTTTAGCAAATGCAACATTTACCACCCCGAAGGAAATTCCGTTCCCGGGTTTGCCGAAGGCACCGGTTTTGAACAAAAGCGCACGAAGAGACAGATGTTGAGAAGGAATCCGGAATTCTTCTAGCGGAGGCCATTCCCCACCCACCCCCTTTTCCCTTCAATTATAGGGGATGGGAATCAAGAGCCCTGACTCCGTTTACACAGGCAGAGCAAGAACTGGCCCGCAGTCCTTTCGCTCCCTTTTCGCCACACGTCAGCCAAAGGTTGACGAACGAAAAGTTTTTGGTGGGCTCAGTATGAGGCCAAACTGCGGGGAAGCCCGTCCGTCCAGGCGCCAGCCCGTGAACTGCAGTCTACAGCTGGTTCTGTCCCAGCGCCGCATCTGTCGATCGCTGGGAAAGGGATTCACTCTGCATTAAGTTGTTAGTGCCCACGCCTCAGGTGAATCCGCATCAAATCACTTTTATGCATGAGCGGTTTTGCCTTGGGTTTTTTTGCTGCTTTCTAGATGTGCATTTTCCCCATCCGAATCCTCAAAACTCTGCACGGGGGCTTATTTTTGAGTTTGGAGGATCCGGATGGAGGGAATGTGCATCGAGAGAGCGGCAAATCAAAGGCAAAGCCTCCGTTGCATAAATAGAAACGTTTACATGAAAGTAAATTTCGTTGATTTCAGACTTAGCGGCGAGGCCCATCGAAATGAAGGGGGCGCAAATGTATCTTCAGACCGGACGGCCCTCCTCCGCCGGTTGTCACTGAACTCAGCGGGGCTGCTAATCTCACGGAGTCATTTATGTATGAGCGCAGCGCAGAGAGGTGGCGGCGCTTCCTCGCGAGTAAGCTTAGTGCGCCGCAGGCAGAGCCAGAAGGCAAGAAAACGATGCCGGCGCCTGGCATCCCAGAGGGAGGAAATCAAATGGATCCCTTTGGTTTCCTCCGGGGCGGATCCTCCGACTCGCTTCTGCTAAGTGTTCCTTCAAGGGGGGAAAGACTTCCACCGAGTTGCCCTACGGACCGAGAACGGGTTCCGCTGAGGGAGAAAAAGGTCTTTCCCCGTTGAAGGAAGACTTGGTGGAAGAGAGTCACCGAAAGCAATCCTACACTGGTCAGCTCAGAAGTCCCATTTTACTCATGGGGTTTACTCCCAGGAAAGTGTTTTTTTGGATTGCCGCCATAAGATCCAGCCCCTTGAGTGCGAACTCCACATAAGGGGAAACAGTGGATCGCCCAGCAAAAGCTGCGCTCATGCTGCGCCTCTGTTTGCGTGGGATCCTGCCCGGGAACTCCGCGGGAGTTCATTCCCAGTCTCTTTGCCGCCAAGGCCGCCGGAGCGCACAGAGTCGAGGGGAAATGGTCTGACGCATAAAAGTCTTTTCCTCCTCCCGGCTCCTTTTTTAATGTCGAATATTTCTGGATCGGCAACACGACCTTTGAAGTACCTATTTGGATTGGGTGGGTTTTTATGATCGCTTTGTGAGCAGGCGGGGAGGGGAAGGAACAGGAAATCTGGCGCAAAGAACACCCGCAAAGTCCTGAAGAGCCAAGCTGGGTCTCCTTCGGATGCTCCCCCCCGGGGGGGGGGCGGATGACAGCCTGCCGCGGCTTAGGGCCATAGCTGCGCTCTGGGGAGAAGAAAACGAGATAACGGTTTCGTGGATGCTTTCGGGACAAGTCACAAAGCGTAAGCTTCTACGCGCCTGGGACTGGTTAAGGGAGCAGCAAAGCGACTGATTTATGGCTCAGATCGTTTCGGGCGCGCCCTCTCTCTTGCTCAGCGCAAACTGGACGATGCTAACGCAGCCTGGCCCCTGCCTTTCAAACTGGGTCGTACTCTGCACCCTGGGAGCACAAGGAAAACTTATGAACGTGGCTCCTTTTTTTAAAAAAGGGAGTGTTTTTTATTTTATCCCATGGGAACGAACACCTTGTTTGGAGAGAAGGTCTGGTCTCAAGAAAATTTAACGCCCAATGTTTAGGATCGTAGAGGACGCACCTTTACTTGAAAGAGGGTCCCAGGGAAATTAAGGGAGGCGGATGGGAAACCAGTTCGCAAACAAATAGGGTTGGGTAGGATTCCTTGGCAGGGTTATCTGGAAGCAAGTGAGACCACCTAATAAAGGTATTCTCTTGTCTTGTCTTGTCTTGTATTGACTTACCAGCAGCATAGGATCGGCCCCCACCATGTTAACATCCCAGTCCCAAATACCATGTTAACATCCCAGTCCCAATTTGGGAACCTCTCATAGATTTAGGCTGAGCTGACTTCAGTTGGACGTATTTACCGGGGTCTTTGGTTAGAGAAAGGTGTCATAGATAGTTGAATACGTACATACACACATAAAGTCCACTTTGGAGTCAAGATCAGATCGTATCATAAAACGGTATAAGGGCAAGTCTGCCCCTCAAGTGTCAACACTTGGATGGAAATCTCAAGCAATCAAGTACTTCGGCTGCAATGTTTCCTCTTCTGAGACTTCCACACAAGCCTTCGGCTCCGGTGAGTTCCGGACTGAACTGCGTTGCCTTCATTAGGAAACGTGGGAGCACGAGCACCATACACGATGTACTCCCGTTTACACCGTTTGAAATCTCTACCAGCGTAACTGCGGCCATTTCTGCATGGGAGGTTTTGCCTTGGATTTGCTGCTCTGTAGATGCACATTTTTTTCCCATCCGAATTCTCAAAGCTCAAAAATAAACGCCCATGCAGAGTTTTGAGAATTCAGATGGGGGAACTGTGTATAGAAAGTGGCAAATCCAAGGCAAAACCTCCCATGCAGAAATGGCCAGGTTTGATCTGCGACGCCACAACAGAGGCTAGAATTGACTGGTCAGGTTTTCCTTTCCCTCTCTCGCAGAGGAGTTCTAAACATGACTTTGCAGTCCCTCTAAGTAAAATCATTATTCATAGATTATCAGTTCTGAAACCCGCCTATTCATTGGGAATGCAGAATAGACATAACCTCTTTTTAACACCAAAAATTGTTCGCTCCCATACATTTCCCCGAAAGGTGGTGGGGATCGCTTTGGGCGTTCTTTCTCTTTGCGGGCATTTGTCAGAAAACTGTATGAATCAAGGCGTTTCAATCGTTCACTGACAGCCAGTGTGGTATAGTAGTTAGCGTGTGGAAGGAGGATCTGGGGAACCCAGGATCGAATCCTCGTTCTGCCATGGGAGTTCACTGTGCCAGCAGCTCACTGTCAGCCTAGCCCACCTCACAGGGTTTCTGATGTGAGGATAAAACGGAGGAGAGGGAAAGGACGCTTTGTATCCGGATGGGGGCGAAAGGAGGGGGGATAAATAAAGTAAATAAATAAAAGTTCATGCTATTAAATAACTTTTTAAAATTTATTTTGCAAAATGTCTACCCTGCCTTTCTGCCCTCATAAAAGCCACCAAGGTGGCTAACCGGTTTAAACACTAAATAATAAAACAACATCTTGAAAGCCATTTAAACCAACCCAAAAACACATCGTTAAAACAATTAAAGAGCTAAAATAAATACAACAACATTAAAACAACAATTCGAACACTGGGCAAGAAAGAGGGATCACTGAGGCAACAACTAAGGAAACAAAAAAATCTTCACTGGCTGGCTGACGAGGATAACTGTTGGGGACTGGGGAGGCAGTTCCAGAGTTTTGGTGCCACCACTGAAAAGGCCCCCTGTCCAGCCTCCCATGGCCCGGGCAACTGAAGCAGAGCCGCGGATGACGGTCAAGGTAGTGGGTGGTCCTCCACCTATGTCAGCCCCAAACCAGGAAGGTCAACACTAGCACTTTGCATTGTGGCCTAAAGCAGATCAGGAGCCAGTGTAGACGGGCCAACTGAAAAATAGTAAGCCAAAGAGCAAGACACTGAAATGATTTCGGGAAGTCTCAGGCGAAAGCAATAGTCGATGGGGCGTAGTCCTTGCTAAGTTTAAGCAGAGGCTGGACAAGCACTTGTCAGGGATGCTCTAGGCTGACCCTGCATTGAGCAGGGGGTTGGACTAGATGTCCTTTATGGCCTCTTCCAACTCTATGATTCTATAAGTGAGAGCAGGATTACAGCATACCCGCCCCACTCCCGTGGATCGGGTGAAATCTTTGGCAGTAAATACGTGGGCACTCACCTGGCCCTACTTCACTGGATATCGTCCTGGCAGTAAAGAAACACAGGAGAGCGCAGCAAACCCCTTCACCACTGAGTTTCCCCTTTGTTTCCTAGGAGTAGTAGGACACGCGGGCCACTTTCCATTAGCAGTAAACCTGATGGAACTCAAGGGGACGTTACTCTGATCTGGGGCTGGGAGGGGGAAAGATGGACCCCAAATGTCCGACTCTGCCCAAGGCGAGGCCTGGCGGGCCATTCAACGCTCAGCCCAGCCAAACCCCGCTGCTGAACTGAAGTTCAGACCCTTCGCTTCCATTCAGTGGTGAACCAGCAGTCCAAGGCCGCTTATGCCTGGGAGGTTTTGCCCTGGATTTGCCCCTCTAGATGCACATTTTCTCCACCCGAATTCTCAAAACTCTGCAGGGAAGGGGGGGGGGCTTCTTGTTGAGTGTTGAGAATTTGGTTGGGGAAAATGTGCATCTAGAGAGCGGCAAATCTAAGGCAAAACGTCCGGTGCCTAAATGGCCCAAGTCTTTGATGGCAGAATGACGAGACGAAGGGAGATTCTGGTCAGTCCGCCTGTCTGTCTGCAGAACTGAACCGCGACTGACCAAAACGCCTACTGAAAGGTCTGCCCCAATTTCTTGTGCAAGGGGGAGAGAGAAATTAACTCCAGAGTGGGGGGGGGACACCCCAAACTGTAGGTACTCTTTCCTTTCACACTTGCAAAATAATGCACTTTCAGTCCACTTTCAGTCCACGTTCATGATTGTTTACAAGTGCATTTTGCCAGTTCACACAGTAAAATCCAGTTGCAAAGTGCATTGAAAGTGGTTTGAAAGTGCATTATTCAATATGTGTGAACGTGCTTTCTTTCCAGAAGTAGAATAGAGAGGAGGTCCTCGGCCGGCTAAGATGTTCAGCGCCTGTTGTCTGCCTCCAGGGTCGCCAGCCTGGGTGGGACCTGCGGAGAATGCCTCCTGAGCCGGGTGTGTTAGGGGGCAACCCGCTCTGGCCAGGCTGCTGCGGAAGGGCGCGCGTCTCCCTCCCTGCTCGCCTGGGCAGGGGAGGGGGAGTCTCCTGGAGATCCGGGCGTGGAGAGTCCCCCCCCCCCGCGGAGAGCCCTGGGCTCCGTCACCACCTCCGCACGGGCTGGAAGGCGTCGGTAGTCCAATGCCTAGGGCCCCACGGCAGGGGATCCGCGGGTTGGGCAGGAGCTTGCCCGGAGCGCTGGCTTTTTCGGTCCGCCGGGTTACTCGGAATCAGCTGCGTTAGGCTCGGTGGCCCTCACTTCGCAACGAGGGCGCTGATGGCTGAAGGGTGTGCAAATGGCAGGCCATTGATGCACGGGAGGTTTTGCCTTGGATTTGCTGCTCTCTGGATGCACATTTCCCCCGTCCAAATTATCCGAACTCAACAAGAAGCCCCCATGCAGCGTTTTGAGAATTCAGATGGGGAAAATGTGCATCCGGAGAGAGGCAAATCCAAGGCAAAATCTCCCGTGCAGAAATGGCCAAAGAGTGAAAACGCTACTTTAAAAAGAAAGGCAAAAGCAAGCTACCTCCGGAGCTTTTGATCTTCCAGATTCTCTTTCTCTCGTAAATTCCGACCTCTCTCACAGATGGATTTGGATTTTGGCGACACGCTAAATTCCACCCTCAGAACGCTCCTAATGGTTACGTTGCTTAGTTTCCAAAGATGCATCATTTTTTCCAGAATTCAAAACCAAAATTAAAAAAAAAAACACCCTGAAGTCTCCTTACTGCTTCACATTTTGCTGTAAGAAGGAATCAGAGTGTGTGAGAGAGAATACCCCTACAGAGTGGACGGGAAACAGGGCCTTTGCTATTGTTTAAAAGGGGGCTAAGAGGCAAACAGGCACCCTTCTATAAGAAAACGAACAGGTTACAGAAGAAAAACCATTAGGCAATTTATGCATGGATGGTTTTGCATTGGATTTGCCGCTCTCTAGATGCACATTTTCCCCATCCAAATTATTCGAAACTCTACACCAGGGTTTGAGTTTTAAGAATTTGGATGGGCAAAATGTGCTTCTAGAGAGCAGCAGATCCGAGGCAAAACCTCTCATGCATAAATGGCCTTAGTCTATTAGTTCAACGTTTGCAAAAGCGAATTAGGGCAGTGAATCCTAAAGATCCCAGAATCCGGTACTTCCAAGTACATTTGTTTCGGATTCTGTCGTGAAACTGCACCCAGAGTATGCCATTCACTTCAATGGGTCTCTCCCACCCCCACCCCCAAGTTATGGGAATGTGACTTGCCAATCATTGAGCTCAGAAAGATGTTCCAGGACAGCACCTCCGTCTTGCATAGTCCTGGAATCTAGTTCATCAAAGGGAACCTTATAAAAGCAACAAGGGCTGGAACCGTCATCCTACAGGGTGGCTTGCCCTGAATATCTGCTACAACAGAATGCCTAGTTTAGGGGAAGACGACATTTGTAAAAAGCGTGTGATGGCCTGAAAATGATTATTATATTATTATTATCGAGATAAAGTTAGCAATGCTATCTCGTTTGATTTATTTTATTTTGTGACTGTGATATTACTGTCCTGGGGGAGGAAGGCAAATTTCAATCAGTAAGATTGACTTCCAAGTTTATGGTGCTGAGGAAGCAGTTTTCGCAGAAAAGGGTGACTTTAAAGCCAGCTCCTGGCACAGAGATGAAAACGCCAGTGTTGCTTATATTTTCATAAATGAATGGAAAATATTTCGTTGGGGTATGATGTCTAGCTTTCCTGAACAGGGAAGAAATTCTTCCCAGGCTGTGCAGCAATTGATAATCATAGTCTTTTTTTTTTTTTTAAGGACGAATGGGTTAATTAAATAATGAAAATAAAATTACAATATCTCGATAAGGACGGTTTATGTAAAGACAACAGGTATAATTTAGACAAATGCAACCAGGCGCACGACTGAATTTCGACAAAATGTATACTTAAGGAGATTTAAAAGCGATCGTTTGGGAAATTTATCTGTCCACGTATGGATTGCTTACAACAGTCTTGTCAGATGAGAAACAGATTAATAGGGAACGTTTCCTATTGTTTTTATAAGTGTTGTCCATGAACTGGGGATTGTTACAGATTTCAACCCGCGAATGTTTTGAAAGGGAGCGTTAGAGTAGAGCAGTGGACGGCATCGTGCTCAGGTTGGCTTTTGGGCATCCAGATCCTATACACAGAGAAAATTCTTAGCAAATCTACTCGGTAACTATTCAGTGGGGCTTACTCCCAGGCCAGGAAAGTAGTTTTGTATTGGACTTGACAAACTGCAGGAGCTAAGACGCCAGGACACGTGGAACCTGTTCCCACCGGAAGTGCCCCTGCGCAAGCCCCATTCACAAAGAAAGCGACGTCCTGCGTTTATTCAGGATCTCTCCTTTATGTTTTGTTTTTTAGTGAGCGTGGCGTATGCGCAAGAGAATTTCCTAGTACATTGTGATCTACGCCTTAGGAGCGGTATGCAGTTTGAAACATAATGCAACTTCTGCCCCAACTGAATGTTTAATATTATTCTATTTGGATTTAATATCATTCTGTTTAACATTATTCTATTCGGATTTTTAAAAAAATGCATCATTCAGCCCATTGCCATATATGTGTGTGTGCGTGTGTGTGTTAAGTACTGAAGGGGGGAAAAGACCTGTCATTAGAGGGCATTTTTTGCCCAACATACAAAGAAAACAAACTCATGCTTAAAATGAATCTTTTTTTTTTAATGGTATTTGTTTAGATGGGGAGGGGAATACGAGGAAGAACCACTGCATCGCCTGAGAAGGCTACTGTAGATATATATCCTGTTTTCTTGCAATAGCTTTGAGTGTTTGGTCGCTGTTGCTCCCATTTTACAGATGCAAAATAGCGTTGTGTGGCCCAAGCAAGGAAAGGGTTTTTGGGGATGTCATAGGAAGAGAAGGGCGGCCAGCACCCCTTAGATTTCCTCTCCCCTTCCCACGCACTTTCGTAACCTTGTAAAGAAGCACCCAGCTTGGGGGGGGGGGGAGAGAGAGAGAGAGAGAGAGAGAGAGAGAGAGAAATCCTTCCCTTCTGATTGGCCGAGGCCCTTTCTTGATTGACACCCGTTCTCCCTCGCTGGGCTCCGCCCCTGTCCAGCCACTTTATTGACACTAATGAGCCAGTTCTTCCCACCGGTCTCCTGCCTGGAAGTGCTGACAGATCAAGGCAACAAATTTCAATTACAAGCCCTAATTTGTGTCCGCAGCGCGTCCGTTCCCCATGTCAGAGCTGTTTGGCCCCTCAGACGAGGCAGAGCCTGCAGGAGCAGAGGAGAAGAAGGAGCAGGAGCAGGAGCAGGAGGGGGAGCAGAGAAGCGCCTCTTTTGCAAGCAGGAGCCGTCCGGCCTCGGGAAGGGAGCGAGCGAGAGCCCGGGGGGCAGAGTCGCGCTGCAGCCTCTCCCGGGCCGCTGGAAGTCGGATGTAAGAGCCGGAGGCGAACTCGGCGCGGCCTGGAAGGCGGCGGAGGCGAGGAGGGCTGGGAGCCCGCCGGCCCGGGCATGGCCGAGAAGCGGAGAGCGTCGCCCTGCACCATGCTGAGCCTCAAGGCTCACGCCTTCTCCGTGGAGGCGCTGATCGGGGCCGAGAAGCAGCAGCAGCAGCAGCCGCAGAAGCGGCGGAAGCTGGCGGGAGAGGCCGGCGAAGAGGCGGCGGCGGCCGACGAGGGCGGCAGCAGCGGCGGCGACAAAGGCTCCAGCGAAGGCGCGGACAGCGACGGCGCGGCTTTGCAGTCCAGCGCGGCCGACGGCGAGCGGAGCCGCGGCGCCCGGGCTCTGCCTATAGGTCAGTGAGTCGCCAGGCCCCGACGGCCAGACCCCCTGGGCTCCGGCGGGTGGGTCCGGGCGGCCTCGCCGCTCCTTCCAGGGGAATGGCTGGCAGCCGCCCCGTCCGCAGAGGCGATCTTGCCGTTGATGCACGGGAGGTTTTGCCTGGGATTTGCCGCTCCCTAGATGCACGTTTCCCCCATCCAGATTCTTAAAACTCAAAAATAAGCCCCTGTGTATGTGCATGGGAGGTTTTGCCTTGGACTTGCCGCTCTCTGGATGCACATTTCCCCCATCCAAATTCTTAAAACTCAAAAATAAGCCCCTATGTATATGCATGGGAGGTTTTGCATTGGACTTGCCGCTCTCCGGATGCACGTTTCCCCCATCCGGATTCTCCAAACTCTGCATGGGGGGGGGCTTATTTTGGAGTTTTGAGAACTCGGGTTTGGAAAATGTGCATCGAGAGAGAGGCAAACCCAAGGCACGACCTCCCGTGCAGCAACGGCTGCGGGCTGCCCGGCTTTGCGCCCGGAAACGCGGCCCGGGTTGCCTCTCCCGGGCGGCTGTCCCTACCCAGAGCCTGCCGTCATCGCCTCTGTCGTTTCTGGCTGGATCTCCCTGGCGCGCTTGCCGCTCTGCCGGCCCCAAGGGCCGAGGGGACGACGAGGTTGCCAACGTCTCCAGAGAGCGAGGCTACGACCCTCGACCTCGGTTTGGAGCTGTCGGCAAGGTCCTGCTGCCGGGCTGCCAGCTTTTCCCGGCCTGGCTTTCTTTAAAGCGTTTCCGCGGGAAGCCTGCTCTGCCCCGTTCTTTCTATTCCGGAGTGCGTTTCCCCTGCTGATTGCAGCCTTAGGGCGAAAGCGCACGGTCGCTTGAGCCTCCTTTCTTCCCTGTTCCAGCCAGGATTCAGCCAGGATCGAACGCACGTTCGTGCGTTCGATCCTGGCTGAATCCTGGCTGGAACAGGGAAGAACGTTCGTGCGTTCGATCCTGGCTGGAACAGGGAAGAAAGGAGGCTCAAGCGACCGTGCGTTTTATCCCTTACTATCCGGATATTTGTGCGATTTCCCGCTAACCGAACACCGAACTCGGTCCCAAAGGAGAGAGTTTAAGGACGGAAACGCATGGGATTTCGCCTGGGATTTGCTGCTCTCTAAATGCACGTCTCCCCCCAGCCAAATTCTCAAAACTCAAAAATAAACCCCCACGCAGAGTTTTGAGAATTCAGAGCATACATCGACAGGAATCCTTATGAACCCTGGTCTATTCTGACGGCTCTGTCGCTCATGGCACTGCGGTGTGCTTCAGCTGAACTTCCCTGGTGTTTCAAACCCTATTTGGACTGACTTCTACGGTTATTTTAAACTCTTCCCCCCCCCAGTTGTAGTATCAACAATTCCTTTAAAATGGGGGGGGGGAGAACTCCCTCCACACGTTTTATTATTATTATTATATAATACTAGTGTGGGGACCTTTTAAGAATATGTGCTTTCGAGGCTTTGTTCTTAATTGCCCCATTTGGATGAGAAGCTCAACCATGGCAACGAAGAATGTTTCCCTGTTTTTAAGTATGTGCTTTAGTTGCTTGAAATAAAGCATTATTTCACAGACAAGAAGCTGCAAGTCTTATTAAACATCTTCTACATGTGGCGTACTGTAATATAGAGATAAATCTGTGAAACCTTAAGGAGCAATATCATATGTATGCCCTATAATATATTCCCTCTGGGGCTTGTTTTGTGCTGATCCCTCACCCTATAAAAATAACGAAAGCGAGCAAATTATAGTTTAGGGTTTTTTTTTTTTTTTTAAAAAGACCATTTTCTAACCCCAGTGAAGCTGTCGATGTGCATTTCACAGGTCTTAGAGGGTCGGTGATTCAAAGTAGTTAACCCACTAACACAAGATGACGGAGGCCTAAATGCCATCCATGAATACATATCCTTATGCTTAAATCGTCTTGATTTTCGTAGGCTGCAGGCGCTCGTCGCTTTCTTGGGACTGCACCTCCTTTGCAGGAACGGCGAGTGAAAGATGAATGAACGCGAAAGAGGTCCACCTAGGCGCGCCCAGCTTGTTTGCTTTCAAAGCGACATTTGCAAAGCAAGGGCTTTTTCACGGGACTGGGCCATTTCTGCAAGGGAGGTTTTGCCTGGGGTTTGCAAATTTCTAGATGCACATTTCTCCCCCCCCCCCATCTGAGTTCTCACAACTCTGCAGGGGGGCTTATTTCGGAGTTTGGAGGAATTCGGATGGGGAAAAACGCGCGTCTCTCGAGCGGCAAAACCTCCCGGGCAGAAACGGCCTCTGAAAACCTGGGACGCAAACTTGCATCGCAAGGAACGGCCTTCCGCTCAGGAAGAGACCTGCTAAGAGAGCGGGATTTCCACTGCCATCCAGGGGCCCACGGGGGGGGGGGGTTTGCTCCCAGGCCCGCCCGCCCGAGGAGCAGCGGCTTTCTTCAGGGCCTGCTTTCGAGCAGCAGGCCCGCCCCGTCCCCTCCGGCCTTGGCGCTGTCCAAGCGCTCTCGGCTTGGGGCCTTTCATTCCCGCCACGTGGCCACCCAGCGGCCCTTTCCTTGAGTGAAATCCCTTTCGCTTCTCCCCTAGCCAACAGAAGCTCGTGCCCGGCCACCCGCTCGCTCCCTCTGGCCATTTACGCATGGGAGGTTTCGCCTTGGCTTTGCCGCTCTATAGCTGGGGGGGGGGGAAATCCCCCATCCGTATTCTCAAAACTCTACGTAGGAGCTTATTTGTTAAGAATTCGGACTGGGGGGAAATGCGCATCCGCAGAGCGGCAAATCCAAGGCCAACCCTTACGCAAATATGCGTAAACGGCGTCTCTGTGGGCGCTCAGGGCCTGAGGCGCGCCAAAAGGAGCGGAGAAGGCGCAAAGCCCCCACGTGCCCCTCTCCCGAAGGCGCGCGCGGAGGGAGGGGAGGAAAGCGCCTTTACCGGCTTCAACCGTCGCTTTTAACGGCTTCAACCGTCGCCTCTGCCCTTTCCCGCCCCAAATGGAGGCCAGACGTAGCGGGGCTTGGGGGCCCTGTGGGGCCGCTTCCGTGCGTGACACGGCTTCTCTTTCTCTCGACCCCCACCCCGCAGGCGAAGAGAGCTTCTTGAGGGCCGCGTCGCCCCCGCTGTCCCCCGGAGGCCCCGCCAAGGCGGCGGCGGGTTCGAGGCCGGCCTCCCCTCCGCTGGCCCCGCAGGTGCCGCGGGTGGACCTGCAGGGCGCGGAGCTCTGGAAGCGGTTCCACGAGATCGGCACCGAGATGATCATCACCAAGGCGGGAAGGTAAGCCCCTCGAGCAGGCCCGGCCAAAGGCGCGCGTTTTAAGTTACTGCGCCAATGTCCACGATCCAAAGCGGAAGGCAGGGCCCAGTTCCTGCCGCGTGGGCGGGGATGAGCCAAAACTTCAAGACGCGCGGCCTTCAGGTCATCCGCGCTGGGATCCCGTTGTTAATAACGCAGGCTTGGAAGCAAATCCTGAAATCGAAATCATTTCCAAATGGCGTTGTGCACTGGGCGCAAAAAAAAAATCCAGGCAAGTCGGTGTATTTTGTGTAGGACCGATCATTAGTCCGCTTGATTCGGCGACTTGCAATTTATTTTAAAGTGCATGGCGCATATTTCAGTGGAAGTTTACAAGAAAGGGTGTTTGCACGCTGGCAAGACTTGGAAAGCCGTTCAGCTGGTTTACATTTGATTTGTTTCAAGGTAATGGGTGTGTGGTGTGCTCAGTGCAACTCTAAACCATCCACATTAACAGGGATCCAGGAGTGTAAACCTTTGTATCATCTTTAGAAGGACAGACCCCAGAAAGACACTTTTTGCCATTTGTTTTTTTAAAGTAGTGTTAAAATATACAATTTCTAGCGTTTTTGCCTATTGCGTGTCAATATAAATGCTTTAAAACAATTTAAACACATCCCAAACCAGGAGAAACTACGGACATCCTTTTGTATTGTGTTTCAGTAGCTCAAGATGTCACTGTCACATTGGCTTTGCTCCTCAGCGTTAATTAAATAGAAAATCTCACATTGCACAAGCTGGATGTTTAAATGGCTGTTAACTTCTAAAGATGGCAGACAGAATCCCAAATTCACAAATGCGTCAGAATAAATAAAGTAAATTGATTTATAAGCCAGTTCAGCAACGATAATTTTAGTTGATACAAAAATATGTGGAATTTTTGGTTTCCTGTTCATTAGAGTGAAGGATGTGAATGCTGCCTTCTTCTAAAAAGAACCTTTTTCTTCCCTTTCCAAGGGATACACATGGTAAAAACCTGTATAGTATAAAAGTATCTGAACTTATTAGAAATTACAGAAACATTTTATTGAATCCATATGTTACCGTCTACATTTTCAGAGGGCCTTATTAATGATTGAAGTGCAGTCTTAAACAGCACAAGGAAACATTTGTCTTAAAAGTTGTCCTGTCAAAGGTTTTCTCCCCCCCCCCCCCTTACAGGTGCACTGAAATAACAGCATGAACTAGCTGGCTACAGCTAGATTTGCCCTCTTGTTTAGCTAATCATAATATTTAATTCTTTCTGAAATCTAGCTTGATTTCCTATACTTGGAACATCAAAATATTTAACAAAATGGAATTTATGTGTTTGCTTGCATAATAAGAAAAAGCATATCTGTTATAAAATTCCTTCAAAGTAAACATTAAATAAGTAGACACAATTAACAGTTATACATAGATTCGAGGCACATGTCAAAATAATGTGTTCTATAACTATTCCAGTCTGACTCTAGGAAAAATTGGCATGTATTCCTTCATATTTGGTTTCTGTTGCTGTCCTTAATACAAGGTCTACTAGTGCAAAAGCTTTATCTTTTGAATATAAAATAATTCTTGAGCCTGTATCCACTGGTAGAGTCACGAATGCAAGGGAACATGAAATTAGTGTGTTTTGTCTGTACTCTGTGAATCCTATATATATGTTACTTTTTATAATACCTATTGTTTGATACAATTAAATAGGTGAGCAATGAGTCTTCTATAGCCAGACTTTTATTTACTTTACATTCCTAACTATGTTCATGAAGAAGTTCCATTGATTTCAGTAGGATTGTTTCTAAGTATTCATGTTTAGTATTCTAGTGGGACGGGATGGAGGGGAAACTGTGGGCCCAACATTTGTGTAATGCTTATGCACCGTTGAAGAAACTGCTTAGTATTAGCTGTGATAGGTTCAATCAGAGAAGAGGGAAACTGATTTCAAGCATTATATTCTGTCCTTCCCATGATACTGCTGGTAATCTTTCTGGCAAGAAAAAAGCCCATTTCTAGATGTAAGGCTTTCTTGATCAGGGCCTATTATTTGGAAATAAATGTCATTGACTTCAGTGAAACTTCCTTTCGAGTAAATATGCTTAGGTTTAAAGTGTTAACCTCTGAATGTTCTATTTTGTGTAAGCAGTAGCTCCTACCTGAATACATTTCCTGATATTACCACTGTGAAACTTAAATTTCTAAAACAAAAATTCAAAATGAAAAGGGTTTGCTATTCAGCAAACTACACTTGAATATTGTAATATAATCTGTATTCTGAAGGCATTTGAAAACATTGGTCAAGGAAAAACACACACCTGAAGTCTGTTGAAACATACGTAAAGACTATTTTATTAATCACTGAGTTATAATTATAAAGATTCCTACTGCCAATCTAAATGAGAAAATGCTGGAGCTGTTTTTACAAACAAGTCCCTGTTTCTGTACAAGTCTCCAAGTCTGTTTTTTATTAAAATGTTCTTTTTTTGTGTGTTCAGACGGATGTTTCCTGCAATGAGAGTGAAAATTTCAGGTCTAGATCCACATCAACAGTATTATATTGCTATGGACATTGTCCCAGTGGATAACAAAAGATACAGGTATAGTAACTGCAATTTATAGAAAGTGGAATATTGGGAACTGGAAAAGAGCGTGGCTAGTTTGGAAATTAACAGAAGGTTGTGCTTAACTCTTCCAAATTCCTATCTTCATCTCACTGCATAAAAAATAAGTTCTCTTTGCCAAGCACGTGAGAACAATCAAGTGATTCTTATTTTTTCTGTTGAACTGCTTTGCACATTTGGCTCATGTTTTGAGCACACTCTAGATGAGCATTCAGATATTTCAATATGTAAGCCGCAGTCCTCCAGCCCCTTTATTTTGTCAGAGTCACTTGAAGCCAGTCAGGTCAATTTGGACTGTCTGTAGCCTGTGCACTGACTGTACTTATAACAGCTTTAGTAGTAGAATAATGTTGTGGCCGGACAGTTTTTATCACTTCTCTGCATGAAAATTTCCCATGAACAAGTAAATGCTAAAATAGTTTAACACCCTCAACTGTCTTGAATTGTTTTAGGATATTTTAATAGCCAGAGATTGATGTGATAAAAAGGGCATTTTTGGTGGTTTTAATTTGTTATTTGACAGAATTTCTATCTATGCAGACATTTGCAATAATTTGCTAGCTGCTATAAATAACAATTCTGTTAAAAAATTAACATAAGGTCTTGATGATGTGGATGGCCCTGGTTAAAATCTACATTTATTCCCATTAGAACTCCCGGCAAGAATTTGTAGGAATGGGGGAAGCACAGTTCAGTGTTCAGCAATTTAAGGTTCTATAACAGTTGGTCCAACCATAATTATTGTTGGGTTAAAGAAGTATTGCCAGAGGATTCAGTTGGAAAAGACTTGTGCATTCTATGAGTTTCATAACCCAAAAAATCCTGTGTTTTTTAATATATGGAAGGCAATTTACTTTTGTTTGCTGTTGTACCACAAATTTTACTTGCTTTATAGGAAGGCCTAATCCTGCATTTCATTTGCACTCTGAAGTTTTTGCACTATTTTAAGTTTCTTAAGGTCCCCATAATATATTAAAATGTTTTACCATTTAACAAATTCTCAGTCAGATTAGAATTCAAACAGCAAGATCACAGATGGCAAATTCCATCCTATTAATAGATCACACAGTATCAAGAAACGTATTGCCCCAATCCAGTTACTCTGGTATGAGAGCTAGGAGTCTGATGTGCGCACAGCTTTTTTTAGACGGGGTGTCCCCATTCTTTTCATTGGCCCCTTTTAATCCGTTTTAGGTGCCGGATGTTAACGGATTTTTGTGCCGTTTCAGACAACCATTTTGGCTCCCAGCTGCTAGCAGATTTTATTTACCTTTTCAAGCAAAGTCACTTGTATCCCGTTTGCAAAGTGGGGCTGAGCCTTTTTTTTTTTTAAACTGCTTCTGTTTTCAGGTGTTTTTTGCGCTTCTGAATTGCTGTAGTGTGGTGCGTGGGAAGTCTGCAGCTTCTGAAAGCGCTGCTTTTTTCCCTGCCTTTTTTGCAGCGCATTCTCTTTCGGCTTTTTTTTAGGTTCCAACTTTTGTGCTATAGCACTAGACCAGTATAACAATATTGACAGCATTCAGATCCTTGTAGCTGTCATTGAATTGCTATATTGATCTAGTGCTATAACGCAAAACTGAGAAAATTCAAAGAAAAAAAGCCGAAATAGAACATGCTGTGAAAAAGGGCGAAGAAAAAAACAGAGTGGTTTAAAATGGGCAGAGTGCTTCAGATACAGCTCATAAATGGATTTGAATGGATTTAAATATGCTGTCTGAAACGTCAGTGCCCATGTTGTTTTACAAGGAATTGGGCCAGCAACAGATAACATCCTGTTTTGAATGGCAGTGTGAAAGGGGCCATTGTCATGAAATGCTTTGTGCTGCAGTGTTCAGTCCATTATGTTTATGGGTATTCCTAAAGAGAAGTAAGCTCTCCATGATTGGAGGGATATACCTCCAATCTATCCACAGTTTGAAGCCCTTTAAACTTTGAATTATGGTCATTTTATAGCATATACATCTATATTACTTTTAAGAACTTACAGCTGTAGGAGGAAGGGGGAGAAAGCCTGAGATTTCAGGTACAATTTTTAGGATCCAGTCCATTGCTCCTTAAATGAATTTAATGCTCATGACTCATACAGATCTTTTTATTAAAATATATTTCATTATGTAAAAATATTTTATTTATTTATTTACTTGGTTTATACCCTGTGTTTCTCCCCAGTGGGGACCCAACGTGGCTTACATTCTCCTCCTCTCCTCCATTTTAACCTCACAACAGCCCTGTGTGGTAGGTTAGGCTGAGAGAGTGAGACTGGCCCAAGGTCACCCAGACAGCTTCCATGACAGAGTAAGGATTCGAACCTGGGTCTTCCAGATCCTGGTCTGACATTCTAGCAACTATACCACGTAGGCTCAATCTCTGTGCTGGGTCCCTTTGCCTGTATTGTGTTTGGGGTTTTTTGCCCCTCCCCCCTCTTTCAGAATCTAACCACATTTTTCCCCTCCCCCTTTTGTAATCATCCTTTTTTTAATATAAAGATTTGGGCGGGGGGGGACTTCATTTAGTACAATTTATTTCTCTGGGATATTTTTCTGAACTGCATGGGTGCTACCAGGTTGGTTGTAAGGTATTTTCTAGAGTTTCTACCCTGCCCATTTTGTTATTGTTCTAGTACTCAGTGGGTCAGTCTGGATGTTCTCAGGGGCTCCTGAGTGGTGGTGGTGGGTTACCAAAAGGTTTTCCAGGGAACCCTTGGTCTAAGCGAATTTCCAAGCAAGGAAAGACACCATTTTCCCCTTCCTACCATTCATTAGCTGAATAATCCTTTCTTGCTTCCTCAGTTGTGGAACAGTGCTTTTCAGATACTGAGCTTAATTCCAGAAGTTTCCTTAAAATGAGTATACCTTTTATGGGAAAGTAAACACTGCGTATTCTGTGCAGTGATCCCAATCTTCTGTTAGCATTGCCGGACATAATAAGGCTCGATCACTTTTAATATTATGGTAAATATCAGTAATGGATTTTAAATATATAAATAAAATCTACAAATAGAAAAAAAATGACAAATAATTTTGAAAATAGAGCTCCTTTACCCTAAGGGTTACCCCATTCACTCCAGTGGACACCAAATAGAAAAAAAAGACAAATAATTTTGAAAGTAGGTTATCTGAGCTGTGTAACCGTGGTCTTGGTATTTTCTTTCCTGATGTTTCGCCAGCAGCTGTGGCAGGCATCTTCAGAGGAGTAACACTGAAGGACAGTGTCTCAGTGTTAAGTGTGTAGGAAGAGTAATGTATAGTCAGAGGGGGGTTGGGTTTGAGCTGAGTCATTGTCCTGCAAAGTATTAAAGGTAATGTGCAAATCATTGTCCTGTAAGAATCAAAATAATGTGCTAATGAGGGTGTGGTATGTTAATGTGGAACCATTGTATCCTATATATTACTCTTCCTACACACTTGACACTGAGAGACACTGTCCTTCAGTGTTACTCCTCTGAAGATGCCTGCCACAGCTGCTGGCAAAACGTCAGGAAAGAAAATACCAAGACCACTGTTACACAGCCCGGATAACCTACAAGAACCAATGAACTCTGACCGTGAAAGCCTTCGACAAAATTTTGAAAATAGTTTAGATTGGATCACGATTGTAGCATTGAGGTAAATTACAGCACTCTAGTGATTTAATGCAGGCTCAATGCCTTTGATTTAATGTGGAGCTCCTTTATCCTAAGGGTTACCCCATTCACTCCAGTGGACAGGCATCGCAGAGCTCCATTTTTGCAATGGAGTGCACATTGGGCTCTGGATTAAGGTATTTATTTTTGTAAAACAACTCAAATCTGTTTTTATCATGTCAGATTTGGTTGCCTGTGCCAAATTCCATCTGATATGTCTAGGTAAACAAGGTTATTTTAAAGTAAATGTGCACATTTCATTTCAGTCCTTTTTCATTTCTAAAAGCATTCTCGTAAAAATATGATGCATTTTTATGATAGATAAGAAGACTACATAAACACATTTGGTTCTTCAGTGGATATTTAAAATAGAAGATGGGGTTATCTACAATCAGAATATTGTTTTTAGTTCTGGATAAATGAAAAAAAAATGGAATTTTAATCCGTGAATTTAGAAGAAATCTTTATAGAATGTTCCATTAGAAATAATCCAAGAAACATGAACTTTAATGTTTATACAACAATGGGACTGTTGCAGTAAAAACATTAAAGTTCATGTTTCTTGGATTATTTCTAATGCTCATTTTATTTTTGCAGCCTCATTTTAGATTTGTCAGCATTTAGTTTTAGTTTAAAATGTAATTGGCTAAATCAAAGTAGCTTCAGCCAAGATATTTATTTGGGGTTGCAATTATCCCTACAGTGTGCAGTGGAACAGGGTTGGCAGGATACTTGATTAGTGAAAAAAATTGGTTGATTACTTAGGCAATTATTTAAACCTTTATTAGAAAATCAAAATGCCTTCGTAATTATCAATTTGATATGCTAATTAGGAAATGAAATTAGTTATGGTAGAGCAATGGAATCAACTTTTAGAAATGCAGGGGATTATTATAATTTTTAATGTGTTACAGAAGGTTGCTCTAAGTGTGAAAGTCATAATAAGCTGTTTTCTACAGTTTCTATCCTGAATCACAACCAGGGTCAGTGTATTGTAGCAGTTTGAAAACAAAACAATTAAAACAAACATCAAGGAAGGAAACAGCATTAAAAAAGACAAGCTGCCACTTACAATATGGCATTCTTTGCTTCATGGGATATTTGACAGTATTTTACTGACTGTTGACCAGCATGTCAATCAAACAGAGGAGTTATACTATCATAGATTTTTAACTAAATATTTATCATCCTGTACATTCTACTATAAATGTTTTGCTGCAAAGTATAAGAAGTGCCAGTGAATTATTTCCATTGTGATTTTCATAAGCAGTGGGATTCTTTCCTTAGGTATGTTTATCACAGCTCCAAATGGATGGTGGCTGGCAATGCTGACTCACCTGTGCCTCCGCGCGTATACATTCACCCAGATTCACCTGCCTCAGGAGAGACTTGGATGAGGCAAGTCATCAGCTTCGACAAACTGAAACTTACAAACAATGAACTGGATGACCAGGGCCATGTGAGTATGTTGTTTTCTATAATGGTACAAAATGCGGAGTCTTTTTCAAAAAAGTACCTCACATTCAAAAAACTAGATTGACCATACAAAACCTAGGTCAGGTTACATGTATGCATGCTTTTACATTTTGCCATGATAGTTAATTAGTAATTGGGTGCCATTTTGCTCTGCAAAACTGATTTCTGCCTTGGAGAGATTAAATTAACTAAGTGAAAAGCATAGAACTAACATTCTATTTTGTCAGTGCATGTATAGCTTGAACCTTCCGTCCTTTATAGGAATCATGGTGAAAACAATATGCCTGTCTTAAAAAAAAAGGTTTTCCACACACAACAATTTTACTTTAGTAAAATAAAATTTAACTAAAAAAACCCCTAAATTGTGCAGAGCTCCATGAGCTGTTAATCACAGTACTCAAAAGGAACAACATGAGAGCTGTATTCACTCTGATAATGATTTATTACCTGTCTTATGGAGCAAGACCTGTTCACAGCTGAAGCTCATTACTTCTGCAAAACTGGCAGGGAATTGTTCAGTTTAAGTGTTCTATTTGCAAGCTCCAAATTGTTTAGTCATGACACTACCTCACATGACAAAATTACACTATAGGAATATTTCCTTCTCTATTCAAAACTAGTGGGGAGAAAAGATTCATTGTCTTTCAAGTAATCTCCAATATACTCACGTTTCAAACTTTTGGTAAATACTGTAGTTATATGCAAATAGCTTTGAGATGAGACTTTTTAATGACATATTTTGAAACTCCACTCATAAATTACACATTAATTCCTTTGAAAGACCATGCTTATAGAAAAAAAATCTAAGAACTGCAATATGTGAAGGCCATCCTTTCTTGTAGACAAACAAGGCATCCCCTTATATATTAAAAACTTCCCTGCACCAGTGGAGAACACACAGATGGAACAATCGCCATCTAGCTATTATGTGTGTTTCGAGACTGACTGCCTGAGATTGAATTTTTTGAAGCCAGCCGTGGCTGTTATTTAAATGTGGTCCAAATGTAGTACGCTGACCTCCAGGAAACACTAGATTTCTTAATCACATGGAATGAGCAGTTCAGTCTGCACACCTATAGTTAATGTGTTCATAAGTAGGCATACTGTTTGGTCAGATAGAAAAAAAAATTGCTGGTCTTGTACCAACAAAAGCAGTTGTTCCTAGATAGTAAAAATGGGGAAATTATGAAGTAAGCTGACAACAGTTGGAGTATTTAAAAGTAAAGTTGAGTAAAGACTATGTAGATCTATGCCACAAATACTGTGTTCATATTCTGCTAGGATTTTTGCAACCTGTTATTAATAGCTCAGAGGTATGAGCAACCATTTTCCTTCATTTAATTTTAGGCAAGATTAATAGTAGTGGGAAATTGGTGCAGCTAGTAATGTGCTTTACAAAAGATGTTATTTTAGATGAGAAATTTATCTCAGTAAGACAGTCAAGACCTAAGTCAATCTTTACACAGTTTGTCTCATATTTCTCGGTCTCAGTTCTGCATTCCTGATTCAGTAAAGGCTTGTGTTCATATGTGGGGAACTTGGCTCCTGTTTAGAAATTTCAGTGAATTTGTCTGGCTGTAGCGCTTGGGGGACTGTGATGAAGTTGAGCTTTACTCAAGAGCCAAGAGACTCTGCAGTTGACCGTGGATGGATTGGTTGCTCATAACTATTCTTTTCATTGGGCACAGTAGGCAATTGAATGTCTTTGAGCTAGATAATCACAATGAGCTAGATAATCACAAGATACATTCTCAAGATGGGTTGAAAGCAGCTTTTCACATTGTGTAATTGTAAAGGTTTAACAGTTCCCCTCTGAGTTGAAAACTACGTATCTCTTGCCATAAATCTATTATTCATTGTGTGTACTACTTTAGGATTACTCAAGCATTCCTCTTTACTAAGTACTTCAGTTTGGAAGAAAGTCAAGTAGCTTTTTCCTAGAGCAATTCAAAATACACATTGAACTGATTCAGGCCTAAAATGTGCCTTAAATTGGAACATAAGTTTTGAAGACTAATACAAAATATTGCAAAATTTAGTCTTTCTAAAATTTGCAAGATTGGGAAGTTATTTTTATTACTAGACAATGCGGAAACATAAACCAAGAACATCTCTGTTCCAAAGAATACACATTTATTCTTTGGACACTTTGACAGATTGAAGGAATGTTATGAAGTGGTTGAATTATTGCACATGTAGAAGAAATCACGGGGCGGGGGGGTTCCTTATAAATGAAGAGATGGAGGTTCATTATAAATTAAGGTAGTCCTTAACAAACTGCATGTTCTCTGTTGAACCAATGGGTTTCAGTAACAATGGGCTTTTCTTTTGGTTGATGATAGTTGGTGATACTCATTCCCATTTTACTGTGGCAACAGAAATTATTTTCTCTCCACCTTTGTTGCTCTATAGCTTTATGCAGAAGCAGAAATATAAAAATCTGAATTTAGTCCTTTGGATGCAAATGTAGCATCCTGTTTTTCTTATTTTATCCTTGGTGTTTTCTCCCCACTTTTGTTTAAATCTTGCTAGCTAGCTTCCTTGTTAGAATTCATAAAATAGACTATTGTTGTATCAATTTAAAAGAATTGGCTTTCATGACATGACAAGTTAGGTTAATAACTGCCTGTGTAGATGCACTGTTATTATGTTACAATCACACTTTTATTGTACTTACCAACAAGGCTGTGTGTAAAAGTTACGAGAATATCAACTGTCATCCTAGAAAAAGTGATCCTCTTGCCATCACAGTTGCGAATTGGAAAAATGACAGTAATGTTAGAAAAGGATCAGTAGCCACAAGGCAAAAAGCAAAACTGGGTTTTTTGTGTGTGTTTTTAATGTGGTGTTTGAAAAAGTTTTTTTAAAAAAAATCTAGGATCACAATCTTATGCAAAGACAGGAATGCTCAACCTGCTGATTTCTGCATGCTTAAGTGTGTAACTGTGTTTTGGATTGCGGGTTCAGGTTTCAAGGGACAAATACTGAACTTTGATGATAGCAGTTGTCACTGTTAGTTTTGCTTTAGCTGTTTGGAAAGATAGAAATATGTTCCAAATTCTATTGTGATTCGAATGTGGTGTAACTATTAATGACCTTGTAAATTTTATGTTTGTGGAAGATATTGCTGGAGGGGGGGGCATTTCCATAGTCCCTCTTCTCCATGTAAACCTGTAAACCCTTGCGTAATCTACTAATTTAAGAAATGCAGAGTTATGTGTGCAGTATTATAATTAGGGATTTTCTCTTACCAGCTTTTTAATGGTCTGCTTCTGTTTTATGGATAGTTTTTATGCTGTTTATGTCCAGTGGCTTTTTTTAATGGCTTGTCTTTAATAGGGTAACATTCTTTTAGTTGTAAACTGCCTTAAGAAGGACTCAGAAGAGGCAGCATAGAATTACCCTAAATAAATAAAATATTTGTTCTTATGTTTGTAATCTGGATAATTTTAAACCCGTCAAACACAGTTCTAACTGATCATCGTTCCACATTTAAATATTGTGAACTACTTTCTCACTTATCACACACACACACACACACGTGTGTACACACACATTTATAGAGACAGTAATCTGTGTAAACTAGTTACTTGGATTAGTTAGATTTTAGATACTTTGATTTTAACTACCAGTACTTTGATTTCATGGAGATCTTTACAGTCACACTGCATTTCTGGTATACACGACAACGGTTTCAGAATAAAAAAAATGACAGAAGTGAGAAGTAAAGTGTAATTCACAGGTTTTTCTTTAATACAGAATTATCTGTGCATCAATTTTTATTTTTTAGTAAGGAGATACAATCCAGCAGTCTATTGAAGATAATGAGAGGAACCAATGTGTAATTATAGGTGTGAGGGCCAGGAGAAATGTTGGATGGTGGTAGTTAGGGTGCCAGTTGCCAGGTAGTAGCAGGAGATCTCCTGCTAATACAACTGATCTCCAGCCGATAGAGATCAGATCACCTGGAGAAAAATGGCCACTTTGGCAATTGAACTTTATGGCATTGAAGTCCCTCCCCGAACCCTGCCCTCCTCAGGCTCTGCCCCAAAAATCTCCCGCCGGTGGTGAAGAGGGACTTGGCAAAACTAGTGGTAATTGTCCTTAATGTTATAAAAGTGCAGATGAAATCTGGTTTCCTTTTCTACAGTGTTCTCTACTTCAGTTTATAAAAATATGCCCTATTGAAGGAAGCTCTAAGCAGGTTTCCATTTGCATTTTTCTTTCAGTTTTTCTTATTTTATTTTGTATCATTTATATTTTATATCCCTGTAATAAAATTTTTAATGATTGCAGGGCATGTTGAATTCACACAATTATATAAGCCCCCCCCCCCATTTTGGATCATGCCCACAAGCCTCTCACTAAAGTAAAGTTAAAGTGGCTATACAATTTTGTCTGCCAGTCTGTGATCCTAAGCACATGGAAAGAAGTGCCACTGATTTCAGTAAAGCTTATTTTTTAAAAATTGCCCCAGGACAGGGAAGCACAAGGAGGGAATCCTATCACATAGCCAAAGTTTTATTTGCTTCTCTTGAGCAACAATATTCCATGCTGTAATGCTCTCCTATCCTCAATTTAAATAAGTTTGCAACAGGGAGCAAATGAACCTCTGTTAGCAAACTGTAAAGAGGATTATTTCTTAATATTGCCAAAATTGCATCTTAAGAATCATATTAGAATAAGGTCTGGTATTTTTTCCTTGTAAATTTAACAACCCCCCCAAATGTGAAATATCTATAAATGTTGCTTGAACATTAAGGTTGGCAGCATTTTTTTCTGGCATCTTGCTCTGCATTAGGATGCAGAAATGGGAAATCCTGTATTATGGAAGAAATATAACTGAGCCGTAATATTTGGTTGCTTCTGATGTGATTGTCAAAAGCCTGACTTACTCTAGTGAAAGATCAAGTATCCGGAAAGCTGCTTATTCAAAACAGTGTCATGTCTCCCAGTGAGGAATGAATTCATGTAAAATCATCCCAACTAGCCAAGGCCTTATTTATTCAAATATAAAACCCTTCCTTTTAATTGGGCAAATTTCGTTTCATGGTATTTGGCATTAATGTTTTGCCAAGAAAGAGGAGGTAGTTGGAAGGATGACATACAATGGTGATTTCATATTCTGTGGCCAGTAATGAAACAGGAAATTAAAAAATTTCCTCTTTCTAATTAGATTTTCTATCGGCTAGTAGCCATGAAACCTTTATAGGTATTAATGGGCCTCCAAAAGTAATAATAACATTTTTGGTTTAGAACTATTAAAAGCAATTTCATATATGATATGAAATGAAAGTTTTTTTCTAGACCTTCCAGACTACAGTCCGATGAAGCGCTACTATACCAGGGGTGGGGAACCTTTTTCGTGCCAAGGGCCATTTGCACATTTATAACATCATTCGGGGGCCATACCAGGCGTAGATCTTCCAGGGGGGGAGAGGCTAGGGTTGCCAGGTCTCCAGCCACCACCTGGAGGTTGGCAACCCTAGGAGCGGCTATGCAGGGGAAGGAAGGAAAGAAAGAAGCGAAGGAAGGAAAGGAAGGAAAAGGGGGGAAGGAGGCTCTCCCCCCACACACACACACACACAAACATGTACTTGCCGGGCCGCTTTGTGGCCCAGGGATCTCACACGCACACACATGCACAGGGAGGGCTCGGTGGGGACCTGCGGCGGCGCAGCAAGCATGCAGGCCGGGGAATAGAGCACAGGGGGCTGGGGGGGAGCCTCCGGTGGCAGTGCGGCAAGCGCACGGGCCAAGGAATGGAGCACGGGGGGCTGGGGGGAGACCCTCCGGTGGCGGTGCAGCAAGCATGCAGGCCGAGGAATGGAGCACGAGGGGCTGGGGGGGACCCTCCGGCGGCGCGGCAAGTGCACAGGCCAGGGAATGGAGCATGGGGGGCTGGGGTGGACCCTCTGGCGGCGGCGCGGCAAGTGAGCAGGCTGGGGGAATGGGGCATGGGGGGCTGGGGGGACCCCCCAGTGGTGGTGGCTCGGCAAACACGCAGGCTGGGGGAATGGACGACGGGGGAGGGCTGGGCGGGGACCCTCCAACAGCGCTTTGGCTAGCGCGCGGGCTGGGGGCTCGAGCAGGAGAGCTGAGCAGCGGCGTGGACAATGGCGAGGGCTGGGCGGGGACCCTCCGGCGGCTGTGGCGCGGCAAGCGTGCAGGCCGGGGGAATGGGCAGAGACCCTCTGATGGCGCCGTGGCTAGCATGCAGGACAGGGGCTCAAGCAGGGGGAGGGCTGGGTGGGGACTCTCAGCAGGCGGGCCGTGGGACGGATAAATTGATCCCGCGGGCCGGAAACGGCCCACGAGCCGGAGCTTCCCCACCCCTGTACTATACCCATCTAAACCTAGTGACTTCAATAGATTTCGAAGGATATATCTCTATTTAGGATTGCCTTGCCAGAGTGCTATAAAATATGCACTTTAGGGCAATTTTCATTTGGGTTTGGATTATAAAATGCTTAACCATTTAGCTAGTTTTCATTCTGTTCAGCCCTGGTATTTGTTACCTGTGTGCATATTTGTAGATGAAGCCATACATTAAAAGGAGCCATGGCCATTATTGATTCTGTTGATGATTGGTAACTTCAGAGATCAGTGTAAAGTTGTCCTAGTCCATAGGTACAAATATTTTTAGAATCAGTATGCCCTGACCTGGATGACCCAGGCTAGCCCAATCCAATCAGATTTTGGAAGCTAAGCAGGGTCAGCCTTGTTGAATATTGGGATTGGAGACAGCCAAGGAATACCAGAGTTGCTATGCAGAGGAAGGCAATAGCAAACCACCTCTGTTAGTCTCTCGCCTTGAAAACCCCATAGGGAGTCAGCTGCAACTTGACAGCACTTTACACACACAGACAGACTTGTATTCTTATGACAACAGTAGTGTACCTTTCTAGAAAATCATGCTTGCATCTACAATGCAGAAAAATCATATTTCACTGATATTCACTATGGCTTTTAAAAATGTATTTCTTGGAGTGGTTAAATTTTCATTTGTTCTTCAGGATGCCGCAAACAGAACATTCCAGAGTGCTTCTGAAAATCTCCAGGTTAGGGCTGTGCATATTGATAAACCCAAACTGAAAATAAACCCAAAATTAGCCGTTTGGGCAATATTCGGGTTTTAGTTTTACCAAATACCAAAACTTGGGAATAAAGCCAAATAGCCGATCACCGAATCAGCGGAAGTTTTTTCAGCTTCGTCTTTCCCCAGGCCCAATAAACCTGAACCCGAAATCCACCAATTTTTTTTTTTTTTTTTTTTTTTGTGCACAACTCTACTCCAGATAGATTTGGAAAGAATTCAGTTGTAGTCAAACCATCCAATCACCTTCCATCCTTCACATAGTTACAAAATCATCTCCCTAAGGCACTTTGTTGAACTGAACCCAGTCCAGTTTTGTGGTACATCAAAGTTATCATGGTTTGCAATAAACAAGAAAGATAAGCAGTACATTTTTATGAATCCAAAATACTGTTGATACAGAAGCAACCGGGAGCCATTTCTAACAAATCTCTCTCTCTCTCTCTTTTGTTGTTGTAGATTATCCTCCATTCTATGCACAAGTACCAGCCACGTGTCCATGTCATTAGGAAAGACTGTGGAGATGATCTGTCCCCAGTCAAACCCATTCCTTCAGGGGAGGGGGTGAAGGCATTCTCTTTTCCTGAGACAGTTTTCACAACTGTTACAGCATACCAGAACCAGCAGGTAACTTTGATTTTGTTTTAATTTTATGAATATGGATTATTGTCTTGTCACTGAATTCTAGACAAATGGGAGGGAAACAATAAGATTTCCACTATGACTTTAAGTTTAAAAAAAGTTCTATTTAACAGGGAGCTTTTGAATCTGCACAGCTAAACAGAAACTCTGCTGGGGGAAAGCGCTAGCCCTGCCCACTTTCTAAAGCACTTGGTGGGCAACAGGAAAGGTGTCCAAGAGCACTCAGTTGGGGACCCCTGCTTTAGATTGTGGAATAGAATTTGTTGCGGTCCCTAGATAATGAATTGTTAGGGAAGCACAACACATAGGTATGTATAGTTTTCTGCTCCTCAAAGCCTGTAAACACATTTCAGAAGAAAGAGTGATTGGAAGCCTTGTTTCAGTTGTTGGGAAAGAAAAATTGGGGACATCCTTTAGCAGGATTACTCCTATGCAACGTTTCATTTGTTACAGCATGATTTTTTTTTTGCCATAATGACCTACCATATTTTACACAATCTGTGGTTCAACTGATCATCATAATGCCCAGCCTTTATATTTACAACCAAAGAACACCACTTATTTGGACCAACCATTCCTTGAAAATTGTGATCAGGCCAGAGTGATCTACGCTGTTATCACATCCAGGTTAATTACTTTCAGAGGGTAGCCATGTTGATCTGCAGTAGAACACTAGTAGAATAGATATCTGACAAAGGGAGCATTGGCTCTTGAAAGCTTATACCCCAAAAGTCCTGCTATTCTCTAAGGTGCCACTGGACTTGAATCTAGGTTGGTTACTGCAGTATGCTTTTTGAAAACTGCCCGTAAACCTCAGCGTGTTCAAAATGTGGCGGCCAGGCTACTGTCGGGGATCATATCACTCCTGTGCTGAAAGAGTTTCACTAGCTGTCCATCAGTCCACAATTAAAAGTGCTGGCTCTTACCTTTAATATCCTAAATGGATTGGGGCCAGGAAACATGAAAGACTTGCTTCTACCTGTGTTATCCAGGCTGCCAGTTATGATCCTCTTCTGAAGCTCTGTTCTCTGCGCCCTCACCTTCAGAAGTGAGGTGGTTGGCAACCAGAGAAAAGGGTTTTATTTAGTGATGGTGCCTTGCCTATGGTAATCTGTTCCCCTTGAGGCTCACGTACCCTATTCTCTTCAGGACAAAACAATTCTTTTTACTCAGGCTATTAACTAGGGAGACAATCTTTTAACATTATTTTTAATCTTCTAGCCTGTGGCTTTTTTTAGAGTTTCATTGTAACCTCTGTGGGTTAAGTGCCGTCAAGTCACTTCCGACTCATGGCGACCCTATGAATCAAAGTCCTCCAAAATGTCCTATCTTTGACAGCCTTGATCAGATCTTGCAAATTGAGGGCTGTGGCTTCCTTTATTGAGTCAATCCATCTCTTATTTGGTCTTCCTCTTTTCCTGCTGCCCTCAACCTTTCCTAGAATGATTGTCTTTTCCAGTGACTCTTGTCTTCTAATGTGACCAAAATATGATAGCCTCAGTTTAGTCATTTTAGCTGGTCAATGTTTAATGCTGTTTTTATGCTCTTGCTAGGTTTTAAATAGTTTAATTCTAACAATTTTTGTTTTATAATTTATTCGTGTTTTAGTTTGTAAGCTGTCTAGGTCAGGTTCTCTGGAGAGGCAGAATATAAAGATTGGAAATAAATAAACACATAATAAATTCATCAAATGTATTTTCTGCAAATAGAAATAGCTGCATTCCATTTAGAGAGGTTGTAACATCTCTGAATGGACTGAATGCTGCTAAATCATCTTCTGGCCATGAATACACTAACCAACAAGGTGGTTCCCTCCTTTTGCAGACCCTGTGATCAGAGTAGAGGCAAACACCATGATACAACTAAAATTATGCACTACTAGTCGTTTACGACAAACTGGTGGTTTCAAATTGGGCATGTGCATACCACCTGCATCAAAAAATACATCTGGCTGATTGAATGAGCTCTGGATTCATGTCACAAAGTGAAAATAGATGTCCCTGTTAACTGGTCATCTGGATCATCTGAGCATGCGTATGCATCCTTTCACATTTCGCTCTTGCTGGATTGGCAGAGCACTACTTAGGGGCTGGAGAAACGTGCATGGAGGTCTGCCTCTGTCAGGCTTCAGCAAATGCACAGCGTTTCAGGCAATAGAAATTCCAATCCAGACAGCGCAGTGATTCAGTAGGGACGAAGAAGGTTAGAATACAGAGCATTGGGACATTGCTATATTTATAGGACGAATACAATGGATGAGATTGAGTTACAGCAATACAAAGGAAACAATGAGATTTCTTTCTCCCGGTAACTACTTCAGCAGACCAAGTACTGGATACTTAAGGGCCATCAGAGGAGGGGCTGGTGGAGTTCCTGGCATTGTGAGCGAGACCTGATATCAGATGAAAGATTTACACGGGCGGGTCTCCATACAATTGTAGATCTCTGACCGGAGCTCGTGGCTCGTGTGCAAAACAGGAAGGGAGGGGGGAGTGCACGGAAGGATTCTTGTTTGGCCCGTGCTGTCAGAAACCCTATCTGACAGCCTCCTTCCCTTTCTCTTTCTTGCTGTTCCCTCTCCTGCCATGATTATTTCCTTCCAGCGGAAGATGATTTGGGAGAGGGAGACAGCAGAAATGAGTGGGCAGGATAAACCCAGTCCTCTCTCATATGGAGACAAAATCAGGGAGATGCTTCCTGTTTGTCGCTGAAGCATTCCCCAGCTTTGTCAGGCTGTTCTCCTGAGTGTGTGGGAGTGGACATTCTCCAAAAAAAGATGATACAGCAACACCATTGGTATTCTGTCACAGCTTTTGCTCATATGTCTGTGTGTGTGAGAGAGATTCCTGTATGGTAACTGGAAGTTTAATTAATCTATCTTTAGAAACCTTTAGATAATTTGCTGTTATAATGGTTGTCCCAAGAGCTTGAAATGTCCTATTGTTGGTAAAGGGATATTATCCACCATTATTCCTGGAGAAATGCAAAGCAATAGATATTTGACAATTTTTTTCTGGTTGATTTTTGTTTGTTTGTTAGCTTCGTTATTCAGTTCTGTTGTAAACAATGCACCATACAACACATTTGCATCGGTTTTCTTGTTACTTAAATTCTTCAGAAAATTAAAACTGTTTAAAAAAAGAAAAGAAATTAAAACTGTTTAATGGTGAAGGGAAAACGTGTTCATAACTACTGAATAATGGTTGTGGTCCAAAGAACTGTTCATGTTACACACCAAAGATACCTTGGCCTTAGTGGGTTTGGAACATGTCTATACGAGTGCTTTTAAAATAGAGGAGACTTCCAAAAGTGATTGTGATGTTTAAAATTCTAAGTAGGCATCCCAAAATATCTCTTTGGATTCTGATCTGTGTGTGTGTTAAGTGCCTATGTGTGTGTTAAGTGCCTGTGTGTGTGTTAAGACCCTATGAATCAAAGTCCTCCAAAATGTCCTAGCTTTGACAGCCTTGCTCAGATCTTGCAAATTGAGGGCTGTGGCTTCCTTTATTGAGTCGATCCACCTCTTGTTGGGTCTTCCTCTTTTCCTGCTGCCCTCAACTTTTCCTAGCACGATTGTCTTTTCCAGTGACTTTTGTCTTCTCATAATGTGACCAAAATATGATAGCCTCAGTTTAGTCATTTTAGCTTCTAGGGTCAGTTCAGGCTTGATTGGATCTATAACACATTGATTTGTTTTTTTGGCAGTCCATGGTATCCGTAACACTCTCTTCCAACACATTTCTAAGGAATCTACTTTCTGATCTACATTGCAATAAATAAGAGTTCTGAGATTGATGGTATATTTGGTGATATGAGATGGATCACTATATACAGCATGACTCAAGTTCCTAAATTTGTGAGATATGTCTAAGAGTTGTGAGAGTTAATTATTATAATCTAATGTCTTTTTATTAATTTTATGGCTGTTGAGACTTTCAGCAAACAAAGCAGTCATACAATTAAGCGTTCTTTAACCGTAGGAACTTTCTCCCTTACAACATCATAGTTGTGAACTGCTTTTTAAAATAAAAGATGAATTATGTTGGCTTCTTTGGGCCAAGATTGTGACCTTTATTCTTGTTCCATGCTAGCTAGTGGCATCTACATGCCAGTACTGCAGCGTGAAATAATTTCATCATGGTGCTGCTAAAGGGTGAAGACAGGTAGACCATAAATAGAGGATTTTCAGCGGGTTTTGCAGCTGCGGAGCAATGTTGGCCTTGCAGTTGAATTGACAGATGTACGTATCAGGAAATAGAATTCTGGCTCCGCAAACCAAGAACAACCACAGAAACATTCCTCTTTCTTTTCCAGAGTGCCGTTAGACTGGGAGGAAACTGTACTCTGTCCTTGCTTCCTTTGCAGTGCAATCCTAAGGACCCTTGCTCAGGAGTAAGCCCCATTGAGGAGCTCTGAGTAGAATTCTGGATAAACTTGCTTTTAGGATTGCTCTCACTGGGTGAAGTGAGAGCCCTGGGTCAAGATAAGGCTTATTACATCTTCCTTACAGTCTGTTTTGCATGCTGGGTAGAGACCCAGGAGGGAACAGACAATACTTCTGTTTCTGTAATTGCAGAGGTGCTTTGTTAACTTTATTCAGCTAGAAGAGGCAGTAGTAACAGCAATAGCAGGCAAGTACCTGATCGAAGCATGGGGAAGGGGACAGGGCAGAGTTTGATTTGAAATTTTGTACGTCGGTTAGTTCAGTTGCAGGCTTAGAGGAGTCCTCTGGTTTGCATCCTCTGTTTATGTCTCTCTTCACCAAAGATTTTATTTTGGTTCGGTATAGACAGCTAGGTTGTGGGCACAGTGTACTGGAATCAGTCTTCATTTAGTTGCATTTAAATCCCATTGAAATGTGTGAGACGTAGTTGTGGCAAACTTTCAGTAGATTGCGTACAGTTATTTTGATGAACCCAAACTTTATGTATTTATTTATGTACCTACTTACTTATTTTATATCTGACCTTTCTCCTCAGTAGGGCCCCAAAGTGGCTTACATCGTTATCCCTTCCTCCATTTTAGCCTTACAACAATCCTGTGAGGTAGGTTAGGCCAAAAATGTCTGACTGTCTAAAGTCACCCAGCAAGTTTCCATGGCAGAGTGGAGATTGAAACCTGGGTGTCTCAGATCCCAGTCTGACTCTGTAACCACTATACCATGCTGGGTTGCTTATTAAAAAGCATACACAGGCATTCACACAAACACACCCTGTGCTTTCCTGAAACAGCTTTGCAGAAAATGATTGAATTCTTGTATAATGGTGGTCAGTTTTTCTATTATATGTGTTCTTTTTTTGTTTGTACGTGTAAAGTTTCAGAAACACTTAGAGGAATGCAGTGATTGAAATAAATACATTGGACTTTATTTGTTTATATAGCAAACCTTACATAAATAAAACCATGTCAGTTTTTGTAGCAGTTACATTTTTAGTTGCAGATATTCTTGGCCACAATCCAGTGAGCTGTACTCTAATAGATCCATGCTTCAAGCAAGATGTAGGCTTTGTGATTTTAAGACTTCAAGTCATATCAAGACCCCCTGCATTTGGCATTCCTACATAGGATGTATGTGAATCACCTTTTCTGTGATTATATTGTGTTCTCTCGACAGATCACCAGACTCAAGATTGATAGGAATCCATTTGCCAAAGGATTTAGAGACTCTGGACGTAACAGGTAAGCTTTCGAGTACTGAATTAATTGTTAACAACAATTGTAAGAAATTTCTTACTAATAATACTAATATTAAGTTGCAAACAACACTAAGATCAATGTGGGGTGGGAATGTTTATTGAATATTATGCTTTCCCCACACTCAGGTTAGAATTTACAAAGCTTACTTATATTTTACAAGTTACATACCTGAATGTGGATAGCATAAAAATGAATTGCATATGTCCTTGTTTCATAAATATTATGAATTGATTTATAGAGAATAAAGCAGTAATCTTATGGTTAGAAATGTTTTCAGAATTCTTGCCACTAACTACGGAAAGAATTAGGGTATTGGCCTATTTTGCATTTTTACCTATTACTTCATTTTAGCTTTTACACAACATTTTGTTTACTGCTGGAGGCAGCACATCTGTACAGTGCCAGCATTTTTCAGCTTGTGACTTCAATGCATTGCTTATGAGATTTTATTTTTTATAGAATATGTAATACCCTATGGTATTATACACTACAAATTTATATTTGTTTTATACAAGTTTCACTACTGTTACTTCCTCCCAAGAATCCTGACAGCAATACTATGATGAAATGCTGAGAATTCTGACCACCCCATACAAAGTGCAGTTCTAGAGGAAAAGCAATAATTGTTAAACAAGTTTAGTCCAGTAGTATAGATATTCTCTTAAATATGCTCACCTGGATTAGTTTATGAACAGTATCTCCCCCTCCTTTCAAATTCTTGCTGTCCATATGTATAACATAAAAAGGAAGTGTTTATCAAAACTGTAAGAGCTTTCCCAAAAAGAATTCTAGATAGGTGTGTTTTTTAGACAAGGATTAAGTCAAGATCAAATAATTTTAATGGCTTGTTTTGCTAATTCAAATTAAATTTCTCTTTGGCTGTGATTAATTATTTGAAATTAGTTTCATAGTTAGCTTCGAAATAGATAATATTTCATGAAAGATGCAACAATGGGTAAAAATCTGACACCACCCATTAGCTAATAAATTTGTTCTTCTGACCTACATACTTAGCAATATAAAAATGAAAATTGTTACTAGAGTGTAGCATGGCAGAAATGCTGTTTTATAATTCTTTTTAGGATGCTTTAGGAAAACCACTTAACTAAAAAGTTAATTTTTTGTTCACATTATTTACAGTCTCACACGTGGTTTTATAGAAACCAGTGGCTTTACCCTTTGCAAAACATTCATCAGAAAAAGAATGTTTCAGTGTGAAATAGAATTTATATACTGAGAACAGTTAGATCCTTAATGTAGGCCGTAGAAAATGATTCTATAAAAATCTTTAGTCCGGGAGGTATGAAAATGTCTTTATTTAAGCACTTCGGGAGAAAAATATGATGGCTTAGTTAAATAAAATTGGCCATTTGGTAGTATAAATTAGGATGGTGATAAAATGTGGAAATTGTTCGACGGCATCTTGTATAAATTATCACCTTGGCTGGACTCCTCCAGGAGGTGGGCTTTTATCTCTGTTTTAACTAGAAAAGAAAAGCCTCCATTACAACAGGGGGGAAAAAGAAGGCTGTTTTTAAAATCCACATTTAGTAAGAATACCTTATAACTCTTTCTTGCAACATTTCTGGGATCTTTCTGGAACCTCCGAATTAAAGAAGGAGTATCAGGAGAACACATTGGTTGATTCAAATGATTATGATAAAATATACTTCCAGTTTTGATTATTTTCCCAAAGTTAATTCTCTAAGAACATAAGAACTCTAAGTTAATTATGCACTGTGTGAAGAAGAATTTTTTTCATCTGTCTTGAATAAGCAGCCAATCCATTTATTGAGGTTACCTTGAGTTCTGGTGCTATGAAAAAGGGAGAAAAATTTCTGTCTCAAGTCCCTTTCCTTCACCATTCGGAATTTTAGAAGTTTTATCATGTAACTTTTTCCTAAACTAAAATGCCCCAAACACTTCAGCCCTTTCTCATAGAGAAAAGGCTCCCTGCCTCTGATGGTTTTTATTGCCATTTCCTGCACTTTCTCCAGCTCTAAGATACAAACATATTAGTACACTTATATTGGAATGCGTGCTTAACTTTTTAGCTTTCAAAACTCTTGGAGGAGGTGTGTACAGGACCAGATAGAGTTGGTATCTAATTTCTGAAGATTTATTACCATACCCACAAATTTCAAATGAAAAACATGTCCCAATTACCATGTTTCTATTGCCATGTACCATGTTCTGTTACCATGTACATGTTTCTATTACCACGTATTTTTAACTGTGAAATGTCTGACAAATATATAGTTACATTATCCACTGTTTTGCTTCTAAACACACGATGACATTCTGGTGATCTGAACAAGTGTTCACACGGAAAAGCAATATTAGGAAAGTATTTAATGTATTTTTAGCCTTTAAATTTTTTCATTTACCAGCAGCCAGAAGAAGGAATGCCAGCACCCTGTTTTTTTGGCTTTTGTGTGCCACAAGTCCATAAAACCAGAGGATGGTTACTAATTGGTTTAAAATACTGTATGTGAAAAAAAATAGTAAAATTATAGTTACACAAGGTAAGCCTGGCTCTATGGGGGGGGGGGTGTTCGTGTGTGTGTTTGTATGTGGAAGAATATGAATGAGAAAAAGGGATAAAGTGCTGTGAAACATCAGAAGCACGTTACAGATTGTTCTCACAAAATGTTGTTCTTTTGCCTAGGATGGGATTGGAAGCTTTGGTGGAGTCTTATGCATTCTGGAGACCCTCACTGAGGACGCTTACATTTGAAGATATACCTGGGATTGCTAAACAAGGTATCAGTGACATTTAGGGATTTGATGAGCACCAGACCGGTTACTGTGCATTAAGACAATGGCAAAATGTCAATTGATTTGAATACGTGGAAACTGAACCCTGTGTTCATAACAAAATCAGACTAATCACATGTGCTGATTTTGCCCCTTAATCGCAGGATGGAAAAATGACATTCAGCAATTTCATCAAGTACTCATGTGGAAAACAGTAATGATTATTAAATGTAATAACCATAATAACCATTTCCCCATGTCACCGGTATATTTAAATACATATATAACATTCTTACAACTCCCTTCCAAAACTTTTTGCACACACACACACAGAACGAACATGTAGGGGCTCAGTAACCGCCATACTTGTACACTTCAAAATATGACCATTGGCGTTTGCAGCGTATCATGCCAGCACAGTCACAAAAAAGTAGGATCCAGTAGAGTTTGAGTCTGTAAAAACAATAAATAAAAGTTTCTATTTTGTCATTCAATTTTTCCATCAGTAATATTTGTTTTACAATCAGGAGAGGCCAGAAAACTGGTGTTCTGTCAATGTCTCACATTCCAGGCTTTGGTGTTCCATGTTAAGATGGGATGAGAATCCCAGTTTGTGAAGTGCTGCATAATGGTGTGTTTGTATACAGGACAGTTTATAAAAAATGAAACAAGTCTTTGGCCAAAGAACTTTTCAGTTGAAAAATAAGGAACTGAAAGAATGTACAAAAGAAGGCAGTAGGGAACAGTTACCCATAAAGAACACATTACAGGATGGTAAACTGAGCTCAGTTTAAGATATAAGCTCAAGGCATACAGATGTAGCTTGTGAACCAGCATGTTACAGCAGCTGGAGATCTGAGTTCAAATCTCAACTCAGTCATAAGGTGATTTAAGGAACTCCTTCTCTCACCTTCACTTATCTCCCTGGGGATAAAAATGGGAGAGTGGGAGCTTTCCTAAGCAAGTTTACTCAGATGTAAGCCCCAGGCTATTCAGTGGAGCTTACCCCCAGGAAAGCGTCCTTAGGATCGCAGCCTATATCTTGACCTCCTTGGAGTAAAGAGTATAGAAGCATAAATCCAAGTCTTTAGTTCCCATTTCATCTAAATGTTGCTTTTCTGTTATTACAGAGTCAGATCGGCTGTGAGAAAATGGCAAATCCCAAATATACCAGAAGGGAGGGATCTCATACAATGTTTTTAGATTGGTTTTAATGTTTGTTTAAGATGAAAATAAGGTAGCCCTGAAGTAGCTGGTGTGATTACTTGTATTGTTGTTGTTATTAATGCTAGTCCAGTATTAATTGCTTATTGCCATGTTTTAAGGCAGAACAGTAAGGTTTAGTATTATATGAATCTGTAGTACACTTCTGATTTGGGTGTGTCCTGCTTAGCTGCGAATAGTGGAGCTAAATGGCAAATGTTACTAAACCTGAATTGCTGAATAGTTCAGATCAGACTTTTTATTGCAAGGCCTTAGCTTACAATTCAGATTTAGCAAAGGTCTCTTTATTAAATTGCAATTGAGTTCTGGCCTTTAAAAAGTGAATAGAAGAATGGAGCTTTCTTTGCAAAGAGATTTACTTTGACCTATCAAATTTGGCTTTTAGAAAGTTACATGTCTTGCCAAAAACATTGTTTAGGAAACTTTAATGAAGTGAAACTGACTAGAACAAAATAGGAGGCAGATCAATTTTAAAATTGGATATCTACCACGAAAAGCGAGAGAGTTGTCTGGTCTGCTTCAGTGCACGCATTCTTGACCCCAGAGGTAGGATCCAGCCAAAGTTAAGCACTTTGGATTTAAATGGGTGTGTTAAGCACGCATTTAAATATCCCTTATTGAAATCAATGTGATTTAAAAGTGCTTAACTTCATCTGGACATGCCTCAGGCATTTTTATCTACAGCTGTCATTTCAAGATCATGCCAAGTTAAGTAATGTGTGGAGTAATTTTTAAAATAAATATCCCCTACCACTGTAAAAAAAATTCTTCTCTCACCAGTCTCCAGCCTAACAAGACATCCAGATTTTTATTTTTCATGCTAAGTTATTTTAGTTACTTAGAACAACAAAAGCTTAGAAAACCAAGCAAGCAATGCCATTCCTTATATTTGTTTCTTTTCTAAATAATCATATCTCCAAAACACCCAGTTTTATTCCAGAATTTCCAGAAAAATTCTGTACTGGAGTAAAAACACTTGTTAGCAAAAGCTTCAGGTTGGTTGCATTTGGCAAACTAAGGGGAAACGTGTGTGTCAAGAAATATTTTTAATGGAAAGTTAGCTTTGGATCTGACATCCACATTATAGAGATACTGAAGAATGTTTAAGTCCCGTAAGGTCATGCTTACTGTTTTTTCTTCTTAATTGCTGGAGGTAATGGGTCTATAAAATGAATGCCCCTTCTAAATAGTTGAAAGAACAGAGTCAGTTTAGTGATGGGAGCTCATGCTAATGAGCTGCCTCTCAGTCATTTCAAGAAGCCATGTACTGTATATCTTTCAAGGACAAAGTCTCTTTTTCCCCCTCTTGAATGAGGCCACAGAAGCTGCAGAAATTATTATTGGTGTTAGCGTGAATGGGGCATTAAAGACAGATCTCAAGCAAAGTCTTTTATATCGAAGCCAATGTAGTGTAGTGGTTAGAGTATAGGACTAGGGCCCAGGAGACCCAGGTTCAAATCCCCATCTGCTGTGGAAGCTTGATAGCTGATCTTGGACTAGTCACACACTCTCAGCCTAACCTACCTCATAGGGTCATTGTGAGGATAAAATGGAGCATGAAAATGATGATTTGGATCCCCATGGGGGAGAAAGGAGGCGTATAAATCAAGTAAATAAATCATGCCCTTCCCTATCTTTTTGGCTATAGGTTTCCTATAGAGAATGTGCCTGCATCCTGTGGACTCTTAATTTTTTTTTTAATTGACCACATGTTGGGGAACAACTATGGTTCCATTACATGAGATGGTCTGATCCAGATTCCATAGTTAATAATAACATAATGTTAACATCATGGGTTATAGATGGTTTATGTAACATTACATAGCTGATAAAGGAAAATTAGAATGGGACGTGAACAATAACACAGAATGAGAGAGGCCTGATAGTTGTTGTAGTGTGAATTGTGCAACCACAGCAACTTTTATCTGTGTTCCCTCTAGGCAGATTGTGTCACTTTTATCTATTATGCTGGCTTCAGAGATACTTTCATTAAAGCATGTTTAATCCCCAAGAGGGGTCAGCCCTGGTTAGTATTTGGATGGGAGACCACCAAGGAATACCAGGGTTGCTGTGCAGAGGAAGGCACTGGCAAACCACCTCTGTTAGTCTCTTGCCTTGAAAACCCCATAAGGGGTCACCATAAGTCGGCTGCGACTTGACGGCACTTTACACACACAATCCCCAAGAGGACATATGTGGGACTTGTACTAGTAGACCCTTCAAGGAATGTAATTTCCAGATATGTGAGACTGTAGGGAGGGGGGAAGGGTTCTCATTTACCAGGAACAATTTTGATAGCTGTGCTGTAATGGATAGTTTTACACTTATATTGGATGGGTTCATGTCCCTCATTAGCCATGATGGTTGTTGGACTGCCTTGGGTTAACCATTGTCTCAGCCTAACATACCCCAGGTATTGTCAGAATTCAAGGGTGAAATCTCATTTAGCGCAGGATACAAATGTGAAAAAGAAATTAAAGTTTTCCCTCCTATGACACTATTCTGTTACTGTCTTCCAGGAAATACTGGCTCCTCCTCTTTGCTCCAGGGAACTGGTAATGGAGTACCGTCCACTCATCCACATCTTCTACCTGGGTCTCCTTGCTCTTCTCCAGCTTTCCATCTCGGTCCCAACACCAGCCAGCTCTGCAGTCTTACTCCAGCTGACTACACAGCTTGTGCCCGTTCGGGCCTGGCCCTTAACAGATACAGCACTTCCTTGGCTGAAACTTACAACAGGCTTACCAATCAAACCACTGATACCTTTGCCACCCCGAGAACTCCCTCTTACGTTGGCGTATCAAGCAGTTCGACTGTGAACATGTCTGTGACCGGCAGCGACAGTGATGCCTTCAGCTGTCCACAGGCGGGCTTGTCGATGCAGATTTCAGGGATGTCTCCACAGCTTCAGTATATCATGCCTTCCCCATCAGGCAACGCCTTTGCCACAAATCAAACCCACCAGAGCTCCTACAACACTTTCAGACTGCACAGCCCTTGTGCTCTCTATGGATACAACTTCTCCACATCTCCTAAATTGGCTGCCAGTCCTGAGAAAATTGTTTCTTCCCAAGGAAGTTTCTTAGGGTCGTCGCCAAGTGGAACCATGACTGATCGGCAGATGTTGCCCCCTGTGGAAGGAGTGCACTTACTTAGCGGTGGGGGGCAGCAGAATTTCTTTGACTCTAGGACCCTAGGAAGCTTAACACTGCCATCATCTCAAGTATCTGCACATATGGTTTGATAAAGCCTTTTTAAAAAAAAATTAACACATATAGTGCATTGGTTTTTACAATGTATTCCTTTTTGGATTACACAAAGGAATTATACCTTATAAGGTTTTTATGTAAAAAAAATCAATAGAGAAAGTTTTCGAGTCCTTTGACTTGCATATGGGCAGATATTTGGATATGCTTGAGGGTTCTGAGTTCAGCTTAGTTTTGTTTGCAGAACAGCCCAGTTTAGTTTCCTGGTAGCGTACGCCTCATTTTATAAAACACATTTGGCCATATGCAACAAATTAAGCAAGACTTCCTCCAGCATTCTCTTCTCCACATCTTTTAAAGAACAAAACAGCACTCAGGTCTGATTTAGATGAAACAAACAAATATGTATATCCACCATTTTATAACAGCTATCCTTAAAGTGTTCTTACCACAGTGAGCTGATGCTGCAAGACGTGTGTTATTTCTCTGTTGTAAGAGAGATAATGACACATGCATATCGATTAGGCTAAGTCTAGAAGTCTAACTGTGACATATATTTTTAAAATAAAGGTACAGGGTAAATGTTCCTTCTCAAGCTATTACATAGAGTGTCTTGGATTTTTAAATGTAGAGCCCTTGCTATTAGAAAATAGAGAAATATCTACTAGCCTTGCATCATTTAAATGGGAGTGTAAATGGCGGTGGTGACAATCTAAATGCAGCAATTAAAAGGGCAGTTCGGCTGTTTTTTCTGTACAGAATGGTTTTAAGGGAGATTTAATCCATGTGCAAAGAGTATAAAGATTTTCTATAGATTTTCTATTTTCTAATATTTTTAAAATATTAAATATATGTTTGTAAAAGGAAAAGACAAGGCAGGATTGCTAAATATTTCCGTAAACTTTGTGTCTAAGCAGGGGTTTGGGGGCTACTGGCTGTTGTTTCCAGCAGGTGAGGAGTAGCATTTATTGCCATCCTGTCATTGTACAACAATAATAATGTGTACTTTTATCCAAAGTGTAGGTAGATGATTGGAATCTTATTGCCAGTTTGTTTGTTTAGAGTCTTACCAAGAGCAGAAGGTGATTTGGGGACACTTCCAGCTTCTTCCTTCCATATGCAGTATTACATGCTGTCTTAAAATGTGATGCCAAATTTTGAGGGCATCTTGGGAGTTGATGCAGGAGATGCAGAGGGAATAAAAAAAACATGCTTTTGTACACATTCAGAAACATTAGTGTAAAACACACACATATTAAGTCTAAGCGGGTAGCTGTGTTGGTCTGTAGTAGCACAGGGAGATTTGAGTCCAGTAGCACAGCGACAAAGGGAGCTTTGACTCTCAAAAGCATGTACCCCGAAAGTCCTGTTAGTCTCTAACTTGCTTCTGGACCTGAATCCCTTAGTGGAAAAGAACCATTTGCCTCTTGGCAGTACATTTTCCCTTGGTGAGCAGCTCTCCTACTCTGTAGCTTGATGTATAAATCTTTGTGATTCCCCTCCCTCCATAATACTGGAAATCCTTTGATTGGCATTAGTGAGGGTACATTATGAAAATATATTTTGAATGTTTCATTCACATACTTAGTTTTGACCATATGTCAAAAAGGAAAATACCACTGGTATAGGTAAAATAACTGTGCAGCAGTGTCTTAGAGCTTCAGTAACAAGGTGCAGAAAATATCTTAGTCTTCAGTAATGAGATATAGAAAATCAAGCGACAAAATGCTTAGTCATCCTTATAGTAATTGCAGCATGGATTTCAATAGGATGCAGTTTTATTATTAGGACAGCAAATACAGCTACTTTTTTGTTTTTGTCTTACTACTGGCAAGCAGAAAGTTCAATTTTCTGTCAGTTACCAGTGACTAGGTCCTACTGAAAACCATGTTTAAGACTTCCTTTCAGTGAAGTCTTATGAAGACTATGAATATCCCTCTGATGGAGTGTCTCTGGACATGTCTAAATTGACCCTGCAAAACTGTGGATGAGAGAGCAGATTCCTATCTGAGTAGACTTATTAGATATTTAATAGATTCCAATAAGTTTATCAATGATGCTGATTTTTAGAAAGTGTGTTTGCTGGCTGCAGTCTAACCTTTACTTTTTTGAGAGCAAAATTTAAACAGACCACAATCCGTGATACTGGTTTTTGATCCTGAAACCCTATTTAGAAGCAGAAGGCATTGTCTTAGTATTGAACCAACTGTGTCTTAGGGTAGAGAGAAGAGTGACTATAGTGACTGAAGATCCCCTGAAAAGTACGCACATGGAGGAGCCTGGTTGATACAAGGTGTCCGTGTGTGTGTGTGTGTGTGTGTGTGTGTGTGTGTGTGTGTGTGTGTGTGTGTGTGTAAAGTGCCATCAAGTCGCAGCTGACTTACGGCGACCCCTTATGGGGTTTTCAAGGCAAGGGACTAACAGAGGTGGTTTGCCAGTGCCTTCCTCTGTATAGCAACCCCGGACTTCCTTGGTGGTCTCCCATCCAAATACTAACCAGGCTGACCCTGCTTAGCTTCTTAAACACCACAATATGCCTTGACTGTACCACCTCCCAATGTCTGTTGCCTTGAAAACCCTACAGGGTCTCCATAAGTCGGCTGCAGCTTGACAACAATATTTAATACACAAAGTGAACTTTCCTGCCTCCCCCTCCTATTGCAACAAGCTGGGCTCCTGAAATTATGCCCCCAAGGGTCAGTGTGTAACTTGGAACATTGTACTTAGCAAAGTGGGTATCTGCCATGTGAGGGGACAAACAAGAAAAATCTTCTTTCAGTGGAAACCATGGTCAGGGTCCACCCCAATGTCTGGTGTGCAGTTCTGAATACTTTTACTGTAGTGCTGGATGCTTATACTATAGAACAAGAAAATAAGGATTATATTCCGAATGTTATTTTGGCAGAAATGTCTATGCCATGATTGGAAGCAAACACAGCAGACCAGAAGTTAAGCTTTCCCTGCACTGCAACATTGTGAACTGATGGGCCCCTTTAGAATTTTGGTGTTTCCGTTCATCATTCCTTTTTCTAATCAGAGATCTGTTTCAAACAACTGCCTCAATAGAAGAAGAATAATTGGTTTTTATAGGCCGGCTTTCTCTACCACTTAAGGAAGAATTAGACCAGCTTACAATTGCCTTCCCCTCCCCATAACAGACATCCTGTGAGATAGGTGGGGCTGAGAGCTGTGACTAGTCCAAGGTCACCCAGCTGGCTCCATGTGTAGGAGTGGGGAAACATCCCGTTCACCAGATTAGAGTCCGCTGCTCATCTGGAGGAGTGGGGAATCAAACCCGCTTCTCCAGAGTCCACTGCTCCAAACCACCGCTCTTAATCACTACACCACACTGGCTCTCTGTTCAATTAGTTCAATTAGTATTGTATTTGTTACACAGATGCTACTATATTCTTTAATGTTTCAAAAAAATATTGTGGGAAGTATTAGCACCAAAGTTGTGATTATATTGGATCCTGCTGTAATGAAATTGGAATCTCTTACATAATGCTTGAAATAGATGTAATTATATATTTATCTGGTCCTGGACAGACAAATGATTTTAAATTGTATGTTGCCATCTTAACATATGCTAAGGAAAGCTGATGATGGTGATGGAAGTCACACTGCTTTGCAGCACATCTGAACCCACCGTGTATACATGCACAGGTTATAACAGTATCTGCATTGTAACTTCTATTGGGTTTCCATTATCTTGCCTTTTTGCAATATGTTTGTCATATCATATAAAGCCATAGTATTGTTTAAAACATTTTCAACATCTTATTGTAAATAGTAAATGGTGCGTGATTGCAAGATTCAGCTTCTCATGGAATATAATGAATGCCAAATATGCAGTATATCCATAATTATATATAGCTGTAATTTTGTTTTTTAAAAGCCACAGAAATGATATTAAAGTGTGTATCTAAAACACTTTTATTAAATTTTGAAAATAAAATTGCTTTAAATAATTAAACCCACAGCACCCTCTTCAGAGAAGTGTCATAGGTCTTGTTTACATGCTACGTTTTTTCTTTGAGGAAATTTTACTATGTATCTGCCTGGGGTTTTCTCTTGCAGATGTTGTGTTTTCGACAAGGGGGAAATTGCATTTTAGGTGCCAACCAGGGCAGTTTGCTTTCCATTAACTTACCATTCTTTCAGCCCAGTCCTGCACATGTTTTCTGTGAGGCAAGTCTCATTTAGTCTCACAAAAGTGTGTGCAGGGTTACAGCCTTTGTCTTCAACAAAGATTGTCTCGAAGAGAGGAAACTCAAATATCTAGTGTTCGTACCTTGAACTGTGACAGAGCGTTCATAACAGAAATGCTATCGAAAGAAACTGTGAACAGACTTTATAGCATTCCATGCTTGGCCCATGGAGAAGATAGAAACAAACCCCCCTGACAAGTCATGGGGGAAAAAGAAATGCAAAGATCTATCTGGTTTCAATGTGCTGCTAAAATTAGTACATAAACGCAACCAGCTGGACGTTCCTGGGGGTTTGCAGTCCCACAAGCCAGGATAACAGGCTGTCAAGCTAGGGTTGCTGCTGATACCAGGATTGCAGAAACGGTCTCACGTAGTCTTTGTCCATTTTTTTACCTAAATGCCAGTTGTCCCAAGTGTAAAAGATGAGGAAATAGTGAAGTACCATTTGAACGGGATTTGTAGCGCCCAATAGCAAATAGAAGAAAGGTCCAAGAAGTTTAAACTTGTTGCTGTCTGTCCTCTGTCATTTGAAGGTGACGGTCATGATAAATGCAGAGCATATGAAGATTCTAATGCTGACAGCCAACCAGCAAGGACTTTATTTTGGAACACAGGAATGAATGGCTTGCAGGGCTGACTAGCCCTCAAGAGTCCCCTGCTATTTGCTGCTGCGTGTCTAAACTCATTTCAAAAGACGTGATGACGGGCTGAGAACTGTCTGCCTGCCAAATGTAGAAAACATCACTTCTGTGCAGATTTGAGGCTCCCTCTCTAAAATGCTGCTAAATATATTGATTCACTAATGAACAAAGCAAAAGAACTGTATCACTATTGACTGCAAGCTGAGATCCCAAGATTGAACATTAATATATTCCATGCACACAGAAGCCCTGTTGCCATCTTGGGAGAGTGATTCTGACCTAGCTACCTCTGCTTGTAAGAGCAAGAACAGAGGTTGTGTCTCTAGTAGATGATCTGCTTTGCGTGCAGAAAGTCACAAGTTCAGTCTCTCTTACCTCCAGTTAAAACGATCAAGCAGAAGATGATGTATCAGACCTCTGCCTGAGACCCCAAGGCTGGGGCATGGAGACTAGGGAGTACAGAACATGGCTTGATATCGATTGCCCTATAGGGAAGCCTTGAGAATCATGTTTTTCTTTAGCTTTCCTGGTTGTGTAGTAGATCTTGAAAATGTCCCCTCTGTAGGTTTCCCTGATGTTTAATATTCCATGCATACAAACTTAAGGAAGATCCCAATGTTCATAACAGAATAAAGTGCCTTGCTCCAATAGTATCAGATTTTGAGGTTGCAGAATTTGCATGTGAATATATTTGGTGCAGAATTTTCTCAACTCCTGATTATGCTTCTATGCAATCAGTGATGGATAATGTACTGATAAATCTACAAGAGGCATTCTTGTATACTACAGTCTCTGTTCTGCTACAATGAGAAACCCAATGAGAAACCCATCACTAAACAGCATTAAGGTGTATTCTGAATATGTTAGATATCATTGGTTCTTGTAGGTTATCCGGGCTGTGTAACCGTGGTCTTGGAATTTTCTTTCCTGACGTTTCGCCAGCAACTGTGGCAGGCATCTTCAGAGTAGTAACACTGAAGGACAGTGTCTCTCAGTGTCAAGGGTGTAGAAAGAGTAATATATAGTCAGAAAGGGGTTGGGTTTGAGCTGAGTATTGTCCTGCAAAAGTATTGTCCTGTAAGTATCAAGATAATGTGCTAATGAGGGTATGGTATGTTAATATGGAACCATTGTATCCTGAAGTGATCTGTTAATGTGTGTAATCCAAAACTAATCTGTATGGCTATTGTTGAATGTTGTCTTTGTCTGGAGGTTTTTCAGGGCAGGAAGCCAAGCCTTATTCATTCTTAAACTCTCCTCTTTTCTGTTAAAGTTGTGCTGATGTTTGTGAATTTCAATGGCTTCTCTGTGCAATCTGACAAAATAGTTGGTAGAATTGTCCAGTCTTTCAGTGTCTTGGAATAAGACCCTGTGTCCTGTTTGTGTCAGTCCATGTTCAGCCACTGCTGATTTCTCAGGTTGGCCAAGTCTGCAGTATCTTTCATGTTCTTTTATCCTTGTTTGTATGCTGCGTTTTGTGGTCCCGATGTAAACTTCTCCACAGCTGCAAGGTATACGATATACTCCTGCAGAGGTGAGGGGGTCTCTTTTGTCTTTTGCTGATCGTAGCATTTGTTGTATTTTCTTGGTGGGTTTAAACACTGTTTGTAGGTTATGTTTTTTCAAAAGTTTCTCCATCCTATCAGTGACTCCTTTAATAAATGGCAAGAATACCTTTCCTATGGGAGACTGTTTTTCTTGAGTTTTCTGATTTTTGTTTGGTTCAATGGCCCTTCTGATTTCATTCTTGGAGTAGCCGTTTGCTAGCAGTGCGTGATTTAGATGGTTAGTTTCTTCCTTGAGAAACTGTGGTTCACAGATCCGTCTTGCACGGTCCATTAATGTTTTGATTATTCCTCTTTTCTGTCGGGGGTGGTGGTTGGAGTTTTTGTGTAAGTAGCGATCTGTGTGAGTTGGTTTCCGGTAGACCTTGTAATAATATCCATCCAAACATTCAGTTTACCATGGAAAAGGAAATTGAGGGTAAACTCCCATTTCTTGATACCCTTGTCATCCGTAAATCAAACCTTCAGTTAGGTCACAAGGTCTACCGGAAACCAACTCACACAGATCGCTACTTACACAAAAACTCCAACCACCACCCCCGACAGAAAAGAGGAATAATCAAAACATTAATGGACCGTGCAAGACGGATCTGTGAACCACAGTTTCTCAAGGAAGAAACTAACCATCTAAATCACGCACTGCTAGCAAACGGCTACTCCAAGAATGAAATCAGAAGGGCCATTGAACCAAACAAAAATCAGAAAACTCAAGAAAAACAGTCTCCCATAGGAAAGGTATTCTTGCCATTTATTAAAGGAGTCACTGATAGGATGGAGAAACTTTTGAAAAAACATAACCTACAAACAGTGTTTAAACCCACCAAGAAAATACAACAAATGCTACGATCAGCAAAAGACAAAAGAGACCCCCTCACCTCTGCAGGAGTATATCGTATACCTTGCAGCTGTGGAGAAGTTTACATCGGGACCACAAAACGCAGCATACAAACAAGGATAAAAGAACATGAAAGATACTGCAGACTTGGCCAACCTGAGAAATCAGCAGTGGCTGAACATGGACTGACACAAACAGGACACAGGGTCTTATTCCAAGACACTGAAAGACTGGACAATTCTACCAACTATTTTGTCAGATTGCACAGAGAAGCCATTGAAATTCACAAACATCAGCACAACTTTAACAGAAAAGAGGAGAGTTTAAGAATGAATAAGGCTTGGCTTCCTGCCCTGAAAAACCTCCAGACAAAGACAACATTCAACAATAGCCATACAGATTAGTTTTGGATTACACACATTAACAGATCACTTCAGGATACAATGGTTCCATATTAACATACCATACCCTCATTAGCACATTATCTTGATACTTACAGGACAATACTTTTGCAGGACAATACTCAGCTCAAACCCAACCCCTTTCTGACTATATATTACTCTTTCTACACCCTTGACACTGAGAGACACTGTCCTTCAGTGTTACTACTCTGAAGATTCCTGCCACAGTTGCTGGCGAAACGTCAGGAAAGAAAATTCCAAGACCACGGTTACACAGCCCGGATAACCTACAAGAACCAATGAACTCTGACCGTGAAAGCCTTCGACAATATGTTAGATATCCTTTGAACCATTTGACTAAAAGGAGGTAAAAAGCTGAAGGTGAGAAATTCTAAACAGATAAAAGGAAGTAAATTGTGGAACTTCCTGCCCCAGAATGTGGTGATGGCTGCCAACTTGGAAGGTTTTAAGAGGGGAGTGGATAAGTTCATGGGGGATAGGGCTATCCATGGCTACTAGGTCAAAATGAATACTAGTCATGATGCATTGCATACCTATTCTCTCCAGTACCAGAGGAGAATGCCTATTATATTAGGTACTGTGGAACACAGGCAGGATAATGCTGCTGCAGTCATCTTGTTTGTGGGCTTCGTAGAGGCACCTGGTTGGCCACTGTGTAAACTGACTGCTGAACTTGATGGGCCTTGGTCTGATCCAGCATGGCTTTTCTTATGTTCTTATGATAATCTACCTATATAATCCTAGTACTGGAACCATGTGAGCTGTAAACCTAAAAGGCAATCCAGTTGCTGTTTCTTTATATGATTTCCCCATCTGGCTTGGAAAGGATGAAGCCACTCCAGACCCTTATCCCCAGGCCTGCTCGGCCATGCTTTGGAGTCATGCAACAGATACAGCAGCTCAATAAGGAGATGCCTCATGCTTCCATATTCTGACACATTAGGTGCATCGCATCCATTTATCCATGCATACTTTAACTTCTTCAAATTCAGAGACATGCTTGAGTAAAACTTTGTATATTTTGCCCCAGAGATGGTCCTTTTCTTTATTTACCAGTGTCTCAAAGTCAGTGCTTTCTCAGATTTTTTCCTTGTTCAAAACAATCTTGTCTGATTTTAGCAATTAACTGGTTATAGGTTAGCCAGCCAATTTTCTTATTGTCTTTCTTAATTTCTTCCCAAGATTTAATTTTGCCCTGTTTGGTAATCATGTCTAGGTATCTTAAAAAGTCCATTGTCTTCTTTTCCACAGTATAATAATATGCCTCATTTGGGGACATCAGAAGAGCAGGTGTTGGGCTCAACCTGTTTTTAGTTCTGAGCCAAATCTTCATTAAACCATCTTTACCACATGTCGGTGCTTTCCAAAAATAGTAATGTAGGCCATGCTTCCATTCCAGCTTTACTTCCCTTATGTGCTGGGTTGTTGCATAGTTTTCATCTGTTGTGGGGGTTTTTTACTGTGTTTTTGTGTACAGTTAAGAATGCTTGAGCACCTGCCAATATGTATCATGTTTAAGGTTGCCAAGTGCCAGGTGGTGGCGGGCAAACCCCCGCCAATCCACCTGGCCGCCCGCTGACCAGCTGAAGGTCGGCAGGCAATCTGTGCAGGCAGGGACAGGTCACTTCCGGTTCACATCCAGAAGTGCTGCATTGCAAAGGGCCGGTTTCCACTCAAACTCCCAGTTTGAGTGGTAAAGGCCTGTTGCAATGAAACACTTCCGGGAGCGCCCCCCCACACTCCAAAAACCTCCCGCCAAAGAAGAAGAGGGACCTGGTAAGCCTAATCATGTTCTACTCACTGGTTGTGAGCAGGGAGGTGATTTTTGGTCTGGCAGCTTGGTTCATTATGAGCACCTTAAGCCTGTTTCAACAAGTTACTTTCTGTGCAATACAGAGTTATCAGCAGAATTTCACGCATGCCTGTTATTACACATGGATGGGATCCTCCCACCTTGAACTGATGTCACTGCTCTGCAGCCAATTGTTTAAATACCGAGTAAGAAAACCTGTCAGTTATTTATGTTTATTATTATTGACAAACAAATACTTAAGAAATTAAGAAAAATGTTTTGTTTGTCTCAGTTCAGGTTATCACTGTTGCTTTATGCATACACATTTTCATACAGCTTTATGGGAGTCCAGTCCTTCATTTAGTGCACTAACCACCCATGACTCTGGGGGAGAATCCATGCCGCCTATTCTGCAGGTGCGAAAGCAGCCACAAGGCAGAAGGAAATGCAACTCCACCAGCACAGCTGCTGCACGACTGTAAAGCTGTTCGACATTCTGCATGAGTCAAACCAATGCAAGGCGAGGAGAGCCAAGACTCAGTTCATGAGGGACAGTTGCTTTCAAAAATGGCATGATCTCATGTTTAAGTTCTCAGCATCCCTAGTTATAGTATAAGTATCCACTCCTATTTTGTCTTTTTGAAAATTCTGTTTGTTGAGGCTGTATGATTTGGCTTTTTCTCATCAATGTTAGTGTTTCCATTAATTGACTTTTCTCTGCTTTATTAGTAACACCCGCTGGATTTTCCCTTGGTTCTCATTCCTGTTTTTCATTCTCCTCACATTTCTGGCCATGGTCGTGTGTTCCGAGTTTTTGTATTCTTTTTAGTGCCATCTTCATTAGTTTGTCTTTCTCTTTTCATCTTTTGAATGTAATTCTCGTTCTGCCATTTTCACCTATGACTTTCCATCTTTTACAAGCCTTCTATTTTGAAGCTTTGAGATTCACTTTGATAGTGATTCTGATTCTAAGAACATAAGAAAGGCCCTGCTGGATCAGACCAAGGCCCATCAACTCCAGCAGTCTGTTCAGTGGCCAACCAGGTGCCTCTAGGAAGCCCCCAAACAAGACGACTGCAGCAGCACCATCCTGCCTGTGTTCCACAGCACCTAAGATAATAGGCATGCTCCTCTGATTCTGGAGAGAATAGGCATGCATCATGACTAGTATCCATTTTAACTAGTAGCCATGAATACCACTTTCCTCCAAGAACATGTCCACTCCCCTCTTAAAGCCTTCCAAGTTGGCAGCCACCACCACATTCTCTGTCTCCACAGTTTTTTACTCTTCTCACTTAGTTAGATCTCTCCCCCTCCCCCTCCCTTTGTTACTGGCTGGGTATAAACATGCAGAAGGATAAGGTAGCAGCGAGCTGGTAGGATGCTGTAATGAGAGCATGATCACTTCAGACTATAGGTGAGGAATAAAAAATGTTATGTACTTAATTGTACTTAACCCCAGACTCCAGATGTTCATTCTTTGGAATTGTCTCTGCATATGTGAAAATGTGGGAAGTTGTGTACTGAATGATTATGAGAATCATACACAAGACAGAAATAGGAAATTATGTGCAAAAATATCTCATTAGTTCTAGCTAGGATTGTAAAACTTTCTGAAGCCTTTGCCTGGCCTGTCTCGAAGAAAAAATGTTGCAAATGACCTTGGACTCACTGATGATGCTGGATCCAATAGAGACGTTTACCTATAAAGGATGACTGAGCCATTAGAATTCTGGCTGGTGGGCACAGGACAAACTTAGGAAGAAACCATAACTAGGAGGACAGGGGCAATCAGTGGTACCTGAGTCAATGGTTTCCCAGGCAGTAGAAACAAGTGACTCACTTCAGAGGGCATGTGTTTCAACCTTGTTCCGGACAAGGCTTGGTCCAGTTTGTTCCCTGCCACTGAGGTCGAACGTCTGGCCTCTCAATGGATCTTAGAAGCATCATAGAAAGCCTAGTGGCTGAGAAAATACAATGTGCACTTCGTTTGATTATTTGCTTTTGCTAAGATGCTGTAACTTTGTACTTAATAACCCAGTTTAATTCGTAAATCTAATCTTTTTCGAGCTACCAGAGATCCTTTAAATAAAGAAGATGGGAACGGAACTTGAGACCTGCATGCAAAAGACATGCTCAGCCACTGAGACACAGCTTCTCCTTAATGGTGATAACATCTACACACATTTTCAGAGTCTTTTCATAGGCTGCTGTGCTGTTGACTACTGAATAGATATGGGTGCAGCAGGAGGGGGACCAGTAGTGAATGGTGGACATCTTTCTTGACCTGTTAATGGTTGGCAAAGTATTTGATGACAGTTGCAAGAATCTGATGCACAGCAGTATCCTTTACAGAAGTTTAATCTTTGTCATCAAATCCTCCAGCAGCCGTGATTAATAGTGGCACTTGAGCCTGTTTTGAAAGTTGTATATTTGGCAGCTATGAACTTTGATCTATGGTTTCACTTTAAAGAATAGCTATGACACAAGCATCTCCTGGAGATCCTTCCATCTAATTAAACCACACACAAATACAACATGGAGAAATCTGAGGCTATTGATATAAGCCCTGTGTTTATTACGATATTTTAGGCACTTTATTAAAAGGGGACTGTTGTTCCCAGCAAGATAGCAGATAAGCTACCTAAGAACAATAATGTCATCCCAGAAACACAATGAATTAGAATTTCCCAAGACCAGAGTCGACTGGAAATTTACTTTGTTGATTTACTTAGCACCCCAGTTTCAGTTAAGGGCTGAGACATTTTAACCCAAGCTAAAATTAATTTAGTGAATCCAGCCTTAGTCTATTTTTTCCCACAAATAATTTGTCTTTCCACTGTGTATGCAATGGATTTTTCAGTCCAGCATTACATGATTAAAAGTTGATAAATAAAATGTCCAATTAAAATGTTTATGGCAAATGTATAAAGATTCTTCAAAAGTATCATTTTATAGCATATCCAAAAGTAATATCCATTAACAAAAATGCAGGGTTTCTTTTTCTTTCAAACATAGGAAATGTCCTGCTGGACCACATCATCTAATATGGCACTCCCCAGTCAGCTATATGTTCATGAAAACTTGCTAGAAATTTGTTATGAAATTTATGATTATTCACATTAAGTACTGATGATATACTGGAGTTGAACTGCACTTTAAAAACTGCTCACACAAATGCTTTCCTTTCAAGAATATTCTATGACATTAGACTGCACTTCCATTAAAAAAAGATCACAGCTTATGGTTTGGGTTTCATGGAACAGAAGCTGCAACCGTGAATGACTCTGCAGCACCTACGTTACAGTGTGAATGTGAATAGACTGTTCATATGCACGTTTGTAGTATAAATCTTCTTCAGTATATCAACGGAACTGACTCTCAGGCCTAGTTCTGGATTTGTGCTTATTCAAAAGCTTTTATCCTGCCATTATAGACTCAGAGAGCTGGAAGGAGCCATACAGGCCATCTGGTCCAACCCCTGCTCAGTGCAGGATCAACCTAAAGCACCCCTGACAAATGTTCATCCAGCTGCTGCTTGAAGACTGCCAGTGAGAGGGAGCTCACCACTTCCCTAGGCACTGATTCCACTGCTGAACTATTTGTACTGTAAAAAATAATACTATTTGTACTGTAAAAAAAGTTTTTCCTAATATCCAGCTGGTACCTTTTTCCCTTTTTGAAGTAAGGCCTCCAGAACTGTACACAGTACTCCAGGTGTGACCTGACCAATGCGGTGCACAGCGGGACTAATGCAACTCTGCACTTATCCTTGTTAAATTGCATCTTGTTCACATCCGCCCACATTTCCAGTGTGTTCAGATCTCATTGAATTCTACCTCTGTCTTCCAGGGTGTTCACTACTCCTCCCAATTTGGTGCCATCTGCAAATTTAATGGGTACTTCCTCCATCCCCCTCATCCAGATCATTTATAAAAATACTGAAAAGTACAGGGCCCAGAACCAATCCAAAAGGCACCCCAATGGACACTTCCCCCCAATCAGATGAATGGCTATTGACAACAACTCTTTGGGTGTGGTTCTACAACCAGTTCCATATCCACTTAACTATCCTAGGCTGCAGTGACCAGCTTAGCCATCAGAATATCATGGGGGACTGTGTCCAAAGCTTAACTGAAACAAAGGTAAACTATGTCAATGGTGTTCCCACAATCCAGTAAGCTCATCATTTGAACAAAAAAGGAAACGAGGTTGGTCTGGCAGGCCCTATTGGGGACAAATCCATGCTGGCTTGTCCAGATCTCCAAGTTGTCCTTCAGATGCTCACAGAATGGCCCCTTTAAAATCTGCTCCAGTAGCTTCCCTCAGACAGAGTGGTCTGTAGTTTCCTGGGTCATCCCTCCTCCCTTTTTTGAAGATTGCCCTCCTCCAGTCTTGTGGCACAACTCTTGTCTTCCAAGAGGTCTGGAAGATGATGGACAAAGGCTCAGTAAGCTCTCTAGAAAGATCCTTGAGCACTCTTGGGTGCATACCATCTTGTCCTGGGTATTTGTACGTATCCAGTGCAGCCAGGTGCCTCTAAACCTCACTGTCCATGTCAACCACCAGCTTGGACACCATGTCTTGCCTTCTACTATCTCTAGACGAGCCTGTTAAGGTGAAAGGAGGAAGACCATCTCCCAATAAGAGTGTTGCAATTTCCCTGACAAAGAGATCTTCAATAAAACACTGGGGGTTACTGCAGTGAAACCTTGCAGATGGTCACTTCTTTCTATCCCTCCCCAAGATGAGAAAGACTTTTCTTTAAAAGGCTCCTGCCTTGAGCAGAATTGCTCATAGTCTTTAGGTAACAACAACAGCAACAACAGTGTCTACTACAACCATCACCACCACCCTTACAACAACTATAATGATAGACATTATTTGATTGAAGAAATCTTAGCTAATTAATGTTATACATTTTAAACTTTAATACATTGAAATTTGCAAATCTTGAGTATTTGTAACGTTATTTTCTAATCTCTGAATGGACTTAAGGGGTTTGGTTAAGTGTGCAGCATTTTCAGAAGTGGAGATCTGTACATTGTGTTTCTCTTCTAAGCCAAAGTTTCACCAATTGGACAGACGCCTGTCTGGAACAGCAGTATGAAGGGTGTCAATCACAGTGTTTGGAAGCCCATAGAGCATAGAAGTTGTGCCCAGTGGAAAAAATATTTTGCTTGCAGAAACAGAACTTTGTGTTCTACGTGAAATTGTTCCGTCGTATTGAGCAGCCTGTCCTCAATAGGGCAAACTCTGAATAGGTTAGGGAACAATGAGCCAGGTGACAGTATCCCCCCCAAATATTATTTCTGTAAACTCACATTAATTTGAGTGGAAATTCCAAAGAGTGGATTGCCCTTTGGTGGACTAAACTCTGATTTATATCACTGCCTAATGCAATGGTAATTTTGCATGTGCTCTCAGGAACAAATACCAGGTTACATGCAAATCCATGTCATGAAATAGACTTTAAATTTTAAAATAGAGATTTAAAAAAAAAATTAAAAGCAATCTTGGGAAGCTGTGATTTGGAATGAGCGAGGCCAAGAAAAATGCTTTATCGTTTCCCTGCTGACCAATTTTCTGTTCAAAGTAATCTCCCCAGCTGATTTGCCCCCCTGCAGTGATGCTCTAGATACATATTTAGAATACTTTTGTTTGATACATCTGGGAGCTCAAAAAGGGTTGGGAAAAAGCCAAGAGGGTAGATTTGAGCAGAAAATCAGCTTGTAGGGAAAGGATTACAGTCTCCTCCCCTACATAACTCCTCCATACTTCCGTTTGTATGCAATACATAGATTCTGTTTTATAGTCAACAGTGACTTTATGTTAATGAAAAGCATACAGGAGAATATTATGATTGATCACACAGGTTTCTGATTGGCTGACAGAGCCACCAAAATAGTAATGGTCATTCACATAGTTTGATAGTACTTACAAAATATTTTAAACCCACAACTCTCATTAATGCTATCAAATTGCATGAATAATTCTAACTGTTTCATCGTATATCCTCAAATTATCTCTATACTTAAAGTCAGCATGATGCAGACATAATATTGCCACACATGGCAAATCACATGACTCTAGGTTTCCATTTATGTAAATAAACACAAAGCCATTTCCTAAAGTCTTTGTGCTAAACCGCTGGTAAACCGTCCACTCACTGTTTACAATATTCAAAGGTTCAGCCGTGATCAGTCAAACAGAAGTACTGATGGGATTACCAAACTGGTGTGAATTGCACCATTTAATCAAGTTCCAAGGAAGAGCTCATTAATCCAAGAGTGATCCACTGCAGCAAGACTTCAATAGGGGAGAGCAGTAAAAGGCCCCTTTAACCTTATTGAATGCAATTTGCTATTTAAAACATTTCAAAAGGCTCAAGGCCATACCAGTACTCCCTGGATCATCCCAATGGCCTTCTGAAAGGCACGTACAAAGTTAATCACTGGCCCCTCCTGTCCTGTAGCAGAATGGCAGAAATCCCTGTAGACCTACAGCTAAAATTATGGTTGCCAACCACCAGGTACTAGCTAGAGATCTCCTGCTATTACAACTGATCTCCAGCCGATAGAGATCAGTTCACCTGGAGAAAATGGCCATTTTGGCAATTGGACTTTATGGCATTGAAGCCCCTCCCCTCCCCAAACCCCACCCTCCTCAGGTTCTGACCAAAAAAACTCCCACCTATGGCAAAGAGGGACCTGGCAACCCTAGCTAAAATGCTGCTCCCTCTGGCTGCCCCAAGACCAGTAGCAACCAGGTCGAGCTGGGATTCCACAGCCAAGACAAGGAGGGATGAGTGAGCTCCTTGCACTGGCATTTGGCAGTTCTCCTGCCCAGCCCTATGTCCTGCTGTGTCAGCATAAGGTCCAACAGGCTTGCATTTGCAGAGAACAAAATGGAAATAAGAATAGCCCTCTTCCACAGTTTACAACAAAAGGGGATGACAACATGCTGTCGTGTGTGACCGAAGTAAGAAGACAGCAGAGCTGTTGAAGTGACAGGCTTCATAGCTGAAGTCTGTTAAACAGATAACAACACTTCCACAGGAGAAGGATGGCCGAGAAAAGAAAGGGAGGGAAAAATAACAGAGCAGCTGCTAGACACAACAAGATCTTTGGCAGAGATAAAGGATTTCTCAGCAGGCAGATAATTAGACAAGAATCCAAGCACCTCTTTGGCCTACAAGTGAAGCCACATTGGTATGCCTAGCAAAATAATGAGCACCTAGCCACAGTCTGTTTGGAAACAGAAAGATTGGTTTCACTGAATTTGTAAGAACATAAAAGAGTGCTCCTAGCTCAGACCATCTAGTTCAGCATCCTCTTCTACTTCAGTGGCCAACCAGTTGCCCTAGTAGGCCAACAAGCAGAGCACCGAAACTTTCCTCTGATGCTGCCTCCTAACACTGGTTTATTCTGAGTTTTTCTGCCCTTCGCTATGAATGTTTCCTTTTCTCATCATGTTGAGAGACCTCTTAGGGTTACCAGCGAAGGGCTATGAAATAACTGGAGATTTGGGGGGGGGGGTGGAGCCTAGAGAGGGTGGGGTTTGGGGAGAAGAGGGACCTCAATGGGATATAATGCTATAAAGTCTACCTTCCAAAGCAGCCATTTTCTTCAGGGAAATGATCTCTGTAACTTGGAGCTAGTTGTAATTCCAGATCTTCAACCACCACCTGGAGACTGACAACCCTAGCCTCCATGAATCTGTCTAACCATCCTTTAAAGCCATCTCTGCATGTGGCCATCACTACATCCACTGACAGCAAATTCCACAACTCAATTACTCATTGAGTAAAGAAGTATTTTCTTTGATCTGTCCTGTACTTATTGCCCAATAACTTCATCAGGTGCCCTTAAATTCTAGTATTATGGGAGAGAGAGAGAAACACTCTCTACCCCATTCATAACCTTATAACCTCTATCATGTCCCTTAGCCATCTTCTTCTCAGAGTCCCAGATTCTCCAGTTTTTCCTCATAGGAAAGGTGCTCCAGCCTGCTTACTATCTTGTTTGCCTCCTTCTGTGCTTTTTCCAGCTCTGTAATATCCTCCTTGAGATTCAATGTACAAATCCCTTTCCTAATAATCCGCAACATGGACTTTGCCAATTTAGATAGATCCTCATGTAGCTCTTCACAATCCACATTGGTTTTCACCATCCTGAACACTTCGGTATCATCTGCAAACTTGGTCACTGCTCACCTCCAGTTCCAAATCATTTATGAACAAATTAAATAACGCTTGTGGTGTACAAAGCATGCTCACTGTGGTTGCGTATTTGTGTAATTAAATCAGTTTTTCACCGTAATACTGACACTGTGCAAGATTGTGACTGAATATAGCAAATATTTGCTTTTGCTTGCTGGATAGTCAGCTTTCATTGCACCAATGTGACCTCCAGAATCCAAAGATTTTTGTAAGTATTGGAAACATTTTGTTTTTTTTCCTTGTGGAACTCATTTATTATGGGAAGAGCAATTTCTTAAAAGCTATGTCTTTTAAAAACTGCCAGACTTTTAAATCGCGGATGGGGGAAGAGACTGAGACATTGGAAACATATTTTCTTACCATTTAAGATCTTAAGTCTACCTACTTAGAAGGAAGTGGCTTCTACGGATGATTGAGATGGCTGTGTCATTTGGCAATTTAAACAGCCTTCTTTTATTGTTCCTAGAAACCTAAAGTCCCTTTCTTCTAGAGCACGTGTATTCTGAGCAACAAACGCACTTGCCAGCTACATCTCATCAAGATATGGGAGAGATCATGTTCATACTGAGGTTAGGATGCACTGTGCCTGCCTGGAATGTCACTTGATAGGTCACAGCGATGCTATTCACTGCCACACTTCAAGCACTTTGACATTTGCTGACGACTCTGTGGATAACTGGCATGATTTGTGATATGCTTTTTAGCAAGCTGAGCGGCAGAATACACTAGCTTGGAGGAGTTTGTCGCCAGAATTAGAAACCTTGGTAGACAGCACTGCTTTTTGCCACAGGTCCCTTCCCTCTGCCTTCAGTATGAGTCTGTGCGGGGCGCATGTTTTTGATTGAAAAAATACAGTTTTAACACTGTCAGCAGTCTGTTTTAGAGCAACATCCAGCATTTCTTATTAGAAGTATGTTGGTAAAGAGTCATATTTTAAGAGGCGGGCATATTTTGTTGCTCCAATTGTCACAGTACTTTCCCCCTCCCCAAGGTATCTGAAATCTTTTGCCAACTTTATACCAACACACATCTAAAGATCCATAATGTATGGCTTTGCCACTCCATCAGAGTGGCTACAGAAAAGCATGGGTGGGTCTCCCTTTCTCTCTCAGTGCTTCCAAGTTTTGTGCAAAATGTGTGCTTCTGTGGGGGGCAGGGACAGTTGCACATGTCTCCCATGACGAGATGTATATTCTTCCAATGTGTGAACAGAATGTTGCCCCAGAGCTATGTGGGAAATCTGTCTAGAGGCAGCGAATCACTCAAGCATCTGCCACTGATATTCTGGTAGAATGTCCAGAGCCACACATAAGTATGAAGTGAAAGACAGGGTCCAAAGGAGCTCTGAGTTTGGATCTGGGCAAACTCAAGAAATAGCCAGTGAATTACTGAAAAGTTTAAATTCCTGAGCGGTAACTGTACCAGTCTGTTGCAGCACAAACAAAAAAGAATCTTGCTTCACCTTAAACGGTAACATTTACTGAAGCATAAGCTTTCAGCAGCTAATATAAAATTCACGAAATGGATTCTCAGTCAGCAGCATATATGCAAGCTAAGGGAACAAAGAAATTGCGAAATGTGAATAATGACATTTCGATGCAAAACTGAAAAGCATACAAGTACCTTGAACATTCGCACAGGCTATTGTTGATAATAATGAATTAATCTGATTTACGTTGGGTAATTTAACATCTACAGTGTTACATTAGTACACAGGTTGTGGAATGGTATGGTATGGTATGATCTCATCAGACCTTGGATGCTAAGCAGGGTCAGTTCTTGGACCACCAAGGAAGACTGTGCAGAGGAACGCAATGGAAAACTACATCTGCTTCTCACTTGTCTTGAAAGCCCCTTGCTGTGTGTGTGTGTAAAGTGCCGTCAAGTCGCAGCTGACTTATGGCGACCCCTTTTTGGGGGTTTTCATGGCAAGAGACTAACAGAGGTGGTTTGCCAGTGCCTTCCTCTGAACAGCAACCCTGGTATTCCTTGGTGGTCTCCCATCCAAATACTAACCAGGGCTGACCCTGCTTAGCTTCCAAGATCAGGCTAGCCTGGGCCATCCAGGTCAGGGCAAAGGTCACTGTAAGTCAGTTGCAACTTGATGGCAAATGCATACGTATATCAGTACATTTTTTCCCTTTCTCTTCCTTTATATACCCTGTTAATCAAGAATTCATTTTGTAAAACTGACAAAGTGTGCCCCACCTCATGAAAGCTTATTCTCTAGTAAAACTACTAGTCTATAAGGTACCACATGACTCCTTGCGGTTCTTTAAAACGTTTTTTAAAACTTTTACAAACCTCAGTTTACAGGACTTAAAAAAGACTAATGTAAATTAACAGAATGTGAGCCATTTACACTTAGGAATTGGGGTCCTTTCTACTGTTACAGTCTACAGAACAGCTCCATCAGGTGCATGTGGTACAGGTCCACAAAGGTGTGAAAAGTCTTAAGCAAACTAGTACAGAGAATGTCTCTCCAATCAGTGCCCAACACTGTGTGTGTAAAGTGCCGTCAAGTCGCAGCCGACTTATGGCGACCCCTTTTTTGGGTTTTCATGGCAAGAGACCAACAGAGGTGGTTTGCCAGTGCCTTCCTCTGCACAGCAACCCTGGTATTCCTTGGTGGTCTCCCATCCAAATACTAACCAGGGCTGACCCTGCTTAGCTTCTGAGATCTGACAAGATCAGGCCAGCCTGGGCCATCCAGGTCAGGGCAACAGAACTTTATTTTAAGAGCTTCTCTTCCCGTTGGGCCTCGTGAGCAGAAGGTGGACTTAAAATGTGGATATTGTACGTTCTGCAGAGTTGCTTAATGTATCTTTTTCGCTGTAAAGGTCAGAGCTCAATCGGACACATAAAACCAGAGAATGAAAGGTACAGAAATTCTTCACAGTTTGGGCACTTGTGCAGAGAGACAACTAATTTTAGCCTTGGGATAATGTGAAGAGTGATTAAGACCAGCACTTATCCAAAGCACAGCAAGGGTCTAGCTGTCTAATAGCCAACAACTGCACAAATATGAGGAAGGCCAAGGTTGGGGAAAGAATTGTCACAGATTATTTGAAGCGTGAGGCTACCTTGTGTCTGTATTTATTATCACAGTGCTTTGGTCTAACACCCTTGAAATGTACTGAATACCTAAAGTTGTTTCTACTCCAGAAGCACTTTTTGACAAGCAGGACTGACTTTTTTGTTTCTTTAATTCAATGTCAAAATAAAATGGACACTGCAATAACTTTTCACACTATTGTTTTACTACAATATGCTCAAAGCAGCTCTTTCTGGAACTGAATAAGGATTACTGCTTAAGCATAACAGAGGTGTCACAAAGTCTCTGGTAGCAACCTTGGTCAGATGATTTATTTTTTGCTTATTTAGAAAATGTATATGCCGCTTCTCCAGAGACACACTCGACGTGGCTCACAAGTAAAAACAGTACAATGATCTCATAAGTACACATAAATTATCGATACTGAAAACAAAATATAACTGGCCAGCTAGTCCTTCAAGGCCTTAACAGAGGCCGGAAGCTTGCCAGTCAGAAGAAAAAACGACCGAGCCAGAAGAGGCACTAGGGCTGCTAGGCCCCTCTTCACAACAAGAGGGAGGTTTTTGAGGTGGAGCCTGAGGAGGACGGAGTTTGGGGAGGGGAGGGACTTCAATGCCATAGAGTCCAATTGCCAAGGCAGCCATTTTCTCCAGGTGAACTGATCTCTATCAGCTGGCAATCAGTTGCAATAGCAGCCCTAAGAGGCATGCTGCTGCCGATGGAAAAGTGGGGCCTGGCCTGATAGCTAGGGCATTTAAAAGCCAATGCAGAGGTTGGCAGAGGCGAGGCAGAAGCTGCAGCTGGAAAGGCTGAGGCAGCAGCTGGAAAAAGGAGCATGGCAGCAGCTGTGGAAGCTGAGGAGAGTACTGCAACTGGCCCAGAGAGCGTGGAGATCCAGGAGATCTGGGTAGTGACTACAGCAAGCTGCAAGGGAGAGCGCCAAGAGCTGGCTCACAGGGGAAGACCCTGGTGACTGGGAAGAGCACCTGAGCAGGCAAGGTTCCACGGAGGACAACAGCTGGTTTCCAAGGCTGAGTGGGTCCAGGGAGAAGACAGCACCCACACATTCCAAGAGAGCAGTGGAAGGTCTCAGGGGCAGACATGGCACTGGGCAAGAGCATGGGGTGCTGATCAACACCGGCTCCAGAGGCTCACAAAGGGACTCGCATAGGAGGACTGAGGGATTGGATCAGAGACATTGGGCCAAGTAAGACTCAAGGGACTGGAGACAAGCCATGGGGGCGAAACGGGACTATGGGCTGTGAAAGGAACACCGCAACAAGAGAGGGTACCATGGTCTAAGTGGGAAGTTTGAAGTAGGTTAATCCAGGAAAAACTACTATGTGATTCTGCTGCACATGTGGATTGGTTGTCATTAGGGTTGCCTGGTCCCTCTTCACCACCAGTGGGAGGTTTTTGGGGCAGAGCCTGAGGAGGGCGGGGTTTGGGGAGGGGACTTTAATGCCATAGAGTCCAGTTGCCAAAGTGGCCATTTTCTCCAGGTGTACTGATCTCTAGCAGCTGGAGATCAGTTGAAATAGCAGGACATCTCCTGCTACTACCTGGAGGTTGGCAACCCTAGTTGTCATATTCATGGACAAGAGAAACCTCCATGCTGCCATTGCAGCTGCTGCCACCATCAGACAGCTAAATGGGAAGTGGGGGTGGGGGTGGTGACAGGCAGGGAAGAGTTATTGTCTGACTCAAGATCAAAATAAAAATATGAGTAGTCCAGAATGTTCATCTCAGATGAATAGGCTTACCAGGTCCCTCTTCTTCTTCGGCGGGAGGTTTTTGGAGTGGAGATGCTGCATTGCAAAGGGCCGGTTTCCACTCAAACTCCCAGTTTGAGTGGTAAAGGCCTGTTGCGATGCGGCACTTCCGGGTGTCAAACGCACCACAAGGGGCCGTTTTCCACTCAAATGGCCCCTTGTGATGCGTTTTACACTTGGAAGTGCCGCATCGCAACAGGCCTTTACCACTCAAACTGGGAGTTTGAGTGGAAACCGGCCCTTTGCAATGCAGCACTTCCGGATGTGAACCGGAAGTGACCTGTCTCTGCCTGCACAGATTGCCCGCCGACCCTCAGCTGGTCAGTGGGCGGCCAGGTGGATTGGTGGGGGTTTGCCCGCCACCACCTGGCACTTGGCAACCCTACAGATGAAGCTGAACATGTTGAGCTACTGCACTTCATAAAACAAACTGGATAATGACCTTTTTTTTGGTAACACTACAGAGAACTGGCATGCCGATGCTCTAAACTTAACTTCTTGCTTGACTTGTTGGCTTTCTATGTGGTAGGAACACTTATCTGTGAGATCTGTTGCCTACAGTCTAACATGGTACAGTTTAGGTTGAAGATACCTCACAGGATTCTGCAGTGTATGTAGAGCAGCTATGAGACTGTTTCTCATAGGTCAGCCAGAACCCATTTACGTAAATGGGTTGACATCCTTGGGAACATTCAAATTTACAAGGACTTTATGGCTCTCCATGTATTTGTCGCATACTATATATACTGCATTAGATCTGGGTCAGCTGGCTATCAGGCCAGGCCCCACTTTTCCATCAGCAGCAGAGTGCCTTTTCTGGCTTGGCCATTTTTTCTTCTGACTGGCTGTGAGAAGCCTCCGGCCGCTTGAAGGACTAGCTGGCCAGTTACATTTTGTTTTCAGTATTGATAATTTATGTGTTCTTATGAGATTATTGTATCATTTTTCCTGGGATATATAAAACTACCCTAATGTTGAGACAATGCACTTTCTTCAGGTTGGATCCTACCATCTTTTCTGCTGGGTGCAAGGGTGGGGACAGGTCCCCTTTGACCACTGGGAATCATGGAGAAAAAGCCACATTAGACAGGACCTGCATCAAAGACAGGAATTGGACAAAAGACAGGAATTGGACAAAAGTGAATGCAAAAGTTATTAGAATCCAACCCTTAATTTTCACCATTCAGGGAATGCCACAGCTGTCACTGAAAGGTCATGGCAAGTTATCTCCATGAAGTGAAGAGTCCACATGCCCCAGAGTGACCCACAGACAGGTCATTAAGACTATTATACCCCACTTCCATTGCTGGAATGTTGCCTAAACTCTCATGTAGATAGAATAACCGCTGATCCATGCATGATATTCATTGGATAAGATTTAACCTGGATAATATTTTATCCCCTTGCTCAAAATGCTGGACAGAAAGCTGAAAATATATGAAATCCAAAAATTATTTAGAGCTCTCAATAGGTTTTTCTCGTCATATTTGGCACGCATTAAGTTTGGGAAAGAAGCCTAAAAGCAGCACAATGGACCGTTTTGTCTGACAACCCCTTTGTGAAAGATTACAGGTTGAAGTGCTTACTTTCATTTCATGCTGTACTGGCAACAGATGGAGATATACAAAGGAACCAATTTAGGCTTACTTGCTCCAATTATTTGGATATCTTCCCAGCTCCATGCTACAATCTGCAAGACAGTGGAAAGAAAGCACAAAGGTATTACTGGTTTGTCATCCCTAAGCACTATCTGACGGTCAAGATAAGCCCTAAACAACCAAACAACATTTGGATCCACGCTTTTAATTTAAAAACGAGCAGCTGAATGATTATATTACATCATCTATCAATATCAGTTCAAACTTGCCTGGGGGTGGGGAGAAGAATCTCTTTTTATATCTTGCACTAAGGTCACCTGGCATATAAATCGAAATAGTTCATCCATTTGGCCTAAAAAAACTCTGTCCCAGAATTCTAATGAAAAAGAGTGTAAGAAAATATTTTCTTTTCTTTTTTTTTAAGGTGGTAAATAGTATAGGACTGTATTTTGTATTGAGTGAGGGAACCGTTCCAACACAGCCTTGTGTGTGTGCTAGAAATAGTGTGTATCAGTTTCAAGCACAGCAGGAAATCTGGGTTCAAGCTGTTACTGGGAAAGGAAAAGCTCTTGAGTGTAATTATAGCTAGGCAGAAGAAAAATATATTATAGTTTTCAACAGGAAGCCCTCTGGAGGTAAAGAGTGTGGAGAGTTCCCATCAAATAATTCAGAGTAGGGCTGATTGTGCGTGTGTGCGTGCATGCACACACACACACACGTCTCTACCTCTTCTACACAGCACAAAATCTGGCCAGCAAAAGCAAATGTTAGATTTCGATAAAGTTCAGCTTTTATCGTTGTGAACTGCATTTAAGGCATTCAGGATTATAGCATCACAGTTGGAAAGGGTCTGAAAGGCCAGAGGTTTTCACCCTTTTGTATCTTCTCTCCCACCAATCACTCCATCAAAGAATCTGGGTTCTACCATGAGAAGGGCAATTGTATGTTTATGGGCATTCCGTTGTTACATTTATCATTTATGATAACTTTTAAGGACATAAAAATTGCAGTAGTATAAGAGGCGGAGGTTAAATGATGTTTAGAGGGTTGGTTTTATTTGATCGAATGCTTGATGGTATGCCAATAAAGGTATTGAAATTTGAAATTTGATAATTGGGACTAAAGTTTATTGCTATGACTAACAAGAAGGGATTAAGAGAATGAATTATTTGTAATTTGTTATGAAAAATGTACAACCTATGTAGACTACTTCTGCATCCAGCTACTCCCAGGTAATTAGGAGGGGCGTCCACAAAGTGTTTGCTGAAGCCTCAGAAATGTACAGGTTAAAGTCCCAATAGTCAGGATGCAGGCTTGTTATTTCTTTACATTCTGCCTGTTTCTTTTTTCCTCTTTCCTACTGCTTCATATCTCTCCTGCTCACTTCTTCCAAGACCAGCACCACTGGAGCTTTGCCACAATAATCAGAACATGGCAAAAATAATGAGTGCAGTAATTATACAATCACATTGATGTCTCTAAAGGCGCCATAGGCATTTCAAGATTCTATGCACATATACAAATCCATTCAGTTCTGATAAAGCTTAAATATGGCAGACAAGGTGAATAATGGGGTACCTGAAGAGCATTGTTGGGGTTCAGCAGGCAGCAGAAGTGGCCAACAGCTTGGTGGTGAATTTTTGAATTTCACATTTGGGGAAAAGGTTTGGGGATTTAGATGCCAAGATGGCCCAACTGAGGCTAAATTACAAGGAACCATTTATGACTTTCCTTAGTACAGAACTGTATTTTTTAGAGGCCCTTGCTACTCACCACTTGCATTGTAATTATAACATTACAATTGTCAGAAAAGTAAGTGGAAGCAGTAACAGCACGTTCCTGAGCTCTTTCACCGAAAGCTCAGGAGGCGAAAAAGGGGCTGCGCGCACAGAGCGGCCCTGACACCAGTGGGGAGGCCCAGATGCTGTCCTCCCCACACTGCTCTGGCAGCGTAGCCCAGGGATGCCGGCACAGCCTCTGTGCTTCTGTGAGTTGTCCCCAGGAGGGTGTTTTTGGGGCGTTCTGGTGCTGGGCTGGGGGAGGAGCCATCTTTAGGTGCCCTCCAAAGCCCTTTTAGGCCCTTTTTTATTTTGGCGAGATACACCACCTTTTAAGTATCTCCCATGCAACCCTATAAAGGAATTGCCTATAAAGGGTTATAACACAGATATGCGCTGTAACACAGATATATAAATTAAAAATGGTGGAGATGACCTGTAGATATAATGAGGGGATGATTTAATGGGAAGTAACATTGGTGAGTTGACTGATTTTGTTATTTCTCATGACAGATCTCAATAAGGATACTTTACCAGACAAGCAGGATGGAACATTGAGTAAATGTTCATGTAAATATATTAGGTTAATAGAAAACTGTGATGCAATTATAAACATTATATTATTTATTTACAACATGTATATTCTGCCTTTTGCCCAATCAGGTCAGCAGAGGACAATGCAAATTAGCTGTGCATCTTAGGCAACATTATAAGCAAACGGAAGGAACAGTAAGGCATATACCTTTCCCATCTAAACCGGGATTTGCAAATGCTCTTTTCCTCCTATCTATGGGCTGCTTTCTGTCTCTGACTGTTCCTGGATGTTTCACATTCCAACTGTCCAAAATGTTACCATCCAAGGATAGCAACAAGCAGCAAATCCACCAGCATGGGGCAGGGCTCACCAGCAACACTGTGACATAATTTCTGGCATGACTTGGAAGTTACATCATAGTGTAGGGGGCAATGTCCTAACTTTCACACAAAACTCTATAGTTTGACCATAGAGTTTTGAGTGAATTCTAGAGTGTCACCTTATATCATGATATCACTTGAAGATCTCGCAAGAAGTGATATCACCACACTGCGCAATGTTGCTGGAAAAGTTTCTCACCACTGTGAGAATGGTAGGGAAATTTGTCTGAGCTCAAGTTTATGATCTAAAATTGCTTGATTGCACTGTTTTGGTTTTTTTTTGCCATGCTCTGGGGGGTCTGGGTTTTTTTATTATTATTATTTGAGGTAGAGGCACCAAATTTTGCAGCGTAATTGCCTGTGACCCTCCTTACATGAACCCCGACTTTAGTGAAGATTGAGTCAGAGGGACCAATCTTCACCAAACTCGGGGGTTCATGTAAGGAGAGTCACAAGTAGCTATGCTGCATATTTGGTGTTTCTATAAAAAACAGCCCCCCAGAGCTCTGTAAAGATTTCCTATTGAGTAACATAGAGCTGTGCTCTTCAATTTTTAAAGAGTTCGATTCCATTATACCATATGTGGAGACTTTGCAGTGCTCTGGGGGGCCCTGTTTTTTGAGGTAGAGGTACCAAATTTGCATCATAGCTGCTGGTGCCACTCTTTACAAGAATCCACGAATTTGGTTCAGGGTGGCCAATTTTACGGGCCTCCTTTTTTCTCTCCATTGGAAACAATGGAGAATGGATGGGGCATCTTCTTTGGGGGTCCATGAAATTGGACCCCCCCTGACACAATCTTTACCAAACTTGGGGGTTCTTCTAAGGAGATGCACCTGCAAATTTGGGGTCTTTACCTTAAAAAACTGCGCCCCGCCCCCCCCCCCAGTTCCACAAAGTTCTCCCATACAATTAATAGATCAACAAATTTTCAGATATTCAAAAAAAGCCGAAAAAACCCACATCAGTATGGGGATTCTGATTCTTTTTTTTCTTTTCGCTTTTCTGAAAATTTTGGGGTCTATTAAACCTGAATCCAAAAAAACACCAAAAAAATTGGTGCACACCCATAGTGACATCTGCTTACGCAGAGCCCAGAACTGGCATCTTCTCACCATAGTATGTCCTAAGAAGTGCTGTTGTAGGCTCCAACTGGATGCTTGGGTCACCTTTGGCTAGTTCCTGGAATGTTCTTTCTCCTATAATAATGGCAGAAGCACTTATAGCTACCTCCAGTTGGACAAGTCGGCTATTCATGGTAACAGGTACTATGACAGGTTCAATGGGTGGCCTTTGCATTGTGAATAGTGGCTGAGGATTCTTCTAAGTGGTGAGTTCTGTAATAGGCCTTTTTTGGGGTTTAGATCATCTCTTTGCTTTATTATGGCAAACTTTCTCCAAATTACATTTCCTTTTGCAGTAGTGTCATTCAGCGTGAATAAACCTGCACATCTCTGTGTGAAGGTAGTTTCCACAGTGATGACAAGGCTTCTGCACAGGTATTGTAGGGGCTGACTGCATGGTCTCCTGTCCTTCTGGGTTTGGAGTGGATGTTGAAGCCCACATTCTGACAATGGCTTTAGGTTCCAAGTTCGTTGTCTTTTGCCCCTTGGTCTGTGGAATCCATTGCATAGGTTGTTTCTAAAGCTGTCTTTTAGGTCAAGTCTGGCACAGCTAAAGGGTGGCTAAGTGTCTTATGCCCCATACAAGCTGGTGTTGTACCGCATTCTCCGACACAGTGCCAAATGAACACAGGTTTTGCCACAAAAACAGATATAGTTTCCCCTTGGGCTCTGGCACATGACTTAAATTTAAAAAGTTGCACAATTACAGAAAGCTTTCAGCCCATTCCTGAGCCATGCCGGCGGCTCGACCCAAAGGCCTTTGGAGGCAAACTAAGGCCTCTGCCCGTGTAGGGGCCCACAACGCTGGCACCTGGAAGGTGCTCGCCGGCGTGAGTAACCCCAGCGCTGGTGTGCAGGCCCGGACAATGGCCCCCGGTAGCCGCTGCGGCAGCACTGGACCCAGATGCCGCTGCAGCCTCCTGCCGGCCTCTGGCTGCTGGCACAGGCTGCGGTGGCGAGCCGGGAGGCATTCCCGGACATTCCGGTGCCGGCTAGGGGGCGGGGCCGACATTAGTAGGCTTCCCGAGCCGTTTCGTTTTTGACAAGATACACCAATCTTGCTTTGTATAGATTTTTGCTGACATATTTCCCGTGCAACACCGGGTAGAGGGTTCGGCGGTGCCGTTGGGTTGCCTCCTAAGCCCGGCACAGGCATTCCTCTCAGGAATGCGCTGTTTGAGTCATAATTGGCCATCGTCTCTAAAATTTCTCCATAGGGTGCTTTATCAAGGTCATTTTGAGCCAGCAAGTCCCCGATAAGCCCATAAATTAAAGCCACAGACCCCCAGTATGATAAAGCTCCTCTTTTTATCTTCATGGCTGCCATCATCATAGCCTGGCAGGGTATGAGCTTTCGTGAGCCACAGCTCACTTCTTCAGAGCTGAAGAAGTGAGCTGTGGCTCACGAAAGCTCACACCCTGCCAGAAAATATTTAAGGTGCTATTGGACTCTTGCTCTTTTCTACTACTGCACACAGACTAACATGGCTACCCAATGTGAATTATCATCATAGCCTTAAGGGAAAAATTCAGGCATTCAACATATCTGCTTCAAGATTCCTGGCTCAGGTCAAAGGCATCCTCTTCCCAAAATGTGCCATATTCTGCGGATATTGGTAATAATCTCCCCTCTTTATCTTTATACAAAATGATCTGTAATTTTCTTTCTTGCTCTGTAGGGGGAGCTCTCACTCCCTAGCCAGTTGCTGGGCAGATTTCAGGCAAGGCCTTAAACTGAGTAGCTGCTTTATTGAGTACTCAAAGCAGAAAACCCCAATCTTGCTTTGTATAGATTTATCCCTCACACTTCTTCCCTCCAGACCCTATTCACAGGAACAGGGCAGTTTAGAGAGTGCCAATGAGATACTGCAAGATTTCCTTGGTGGTTAGAAGCCTACAACATAAGTTGCCTGGTGATGGCTGTTGCTGTAGTTTTTGCTTCTCTCCACATCAATATCTTCCCTGAGAGTAAAATGAGGATTTTTTTTTTACTTTGTCACCATATGTTGTATGCTGAGCCCAATTTACAAGTACTCAGATCAGAGGCCAGATGCAGCCTTCTGATAGAAACCAAGTTTAATAATGTTTCAACCCAACCCCAATGGTACATCTCCTGCAGAGATATTAACCCTTAGGATACCATGCTTCTTTAAGGACAAAGTTGTTCTGTGGTCAGACTAGGGCTGTCGATTCGGTTCGGCCCGAACTGAAAAACAGCCGAATTTCCCCTGATTCGGCGGTTTTTAGTTCGGGACGAACTGAACTAAAAAATGGCGGGAAACCGGGGGAGCCGAATTCAGCGAGTTCGGGAGTTCACGAATAAATCCGGCAAATTCAGGCCGTCAGTAAGCAGCATAACCGTCAGTAAGCAGCATTCTCCCCCCCCCCTGCCAATCGGTGGCCAAGCTGGGTCTTCTTCTGGCCAATCAGTCAGGATTGAGTACTGGAGGAATCAGTTGATGGGCGGCCGGGCCGGGGAGAGAGAGAGAGTGAGAGAAATCCTCGTGTGTGTGTGGGGGTGCTTGTGCACATTCACTCCTTTCCGTGGCTGCAGGGGGCGCATTTTGGGGGTAGAGACCCCAAACTTTCAGCGGAGCTTCAGATGAGCCTTCTTAAGAGACCCCCCATGTTTTGTAAACATTGGGTCAGGGGGTCCCGAGATATGGGCTCCCCCCTTTTCTCTTTCTGTGGCTGCAGGGGACGCATTTTTGGGGGTACAGACCCCAAACATTCAGCAGAGCTTTAGACAAGCCTTCTTAAGAGACCCCCCAAGTTTTGTAGACTTTGGGTCAGGGGGTCCTGAGATATGGGCTCCACCCCTTTTCCCTTCCCCCTTTTCCATTTCTGTGGCTGCAGGGGGCGCATTTTTGGGGGTACAGACCCCAAACCTTCAGGATATCTTCAGATGAGCCTTCTTAAGAGACCCCCCCAAGTTTTATAAAGATGGGTTCAGTGGGGGCAGAAATATCGGCTCCCCCTTTTTCTCTTTCCGTGGCTGCAGGGGGTGCATTTTTTGGGGTACAGACCCCAAACTTTCAGCAGAGCTTCAGACAAGGCTTCTTAAGAGACCCCCCAAGTTTTGTTAACATTGGGTCAGGGCCCCCCGAGATATGGGCTTTCCCCTTTTCCCGTTTCCCTATTGGGATGAATGGATCACCCCATCCTGTATGCATCTCCAGAGCAAAACGTCCCGTGCTTAAATGGAATCGTCTTGGATTACCCAGTCCTCCTCCCAGCCCCTCCTAATGGAACAGAAGACAGCCACAATAAGACCCCTTTGGGGGCTTTAATCTATACTTTTTCTCCTGTGTGTGTGTGTTGCGGGGGAAGCAGAGTCTGTGTGTGGGGGGGAGGGAGCAGTTTCTGTGGGGGGGAGCCAAAGGGGGCTTTCGCCCATTCTGCCTGGGGGGGTGCCCCCTCGAGTCTCTCTCTCCCTGGTTTGAGGGGGGGCTGTCCTCAAGTTTTCCCTCATTCATACGACTGTTAGGTCTATTTTGATGCTTGCTCAAAACTGGTTTTCAAATGGTGACTTAAAGAATGCATTTGCCTGGTCCCGAGTTTGATGCAAAAGGGGAAATTCCACCCCTCCTGCTCCTTATGCATAGCTAGCTGCCTCTGTCCCTTTCCATGCTTTGCACAGTTGCAAAGGTGTTGCTTTGCAGGGTTGTGTTGCTTTGCAGGGTTGTGTTGCTTTGCAGTTGTGTTGCTTTGCAAACTTCTCAGCTGTTTGTCGGGGCTGGGAGCTTTGTGTGTGGGCGTCAAGCTCTGCTCAGAGATGCACATTAAGGGTGGGGGACCCCTTTCGGGGCCCATATCTCAGCCCCCCTGACCCAATCTTTACGAAACTTGGGGGGTCTGGCAAGAAGGGTCCTTTGAAGCTCCGCTGAAAGTTTGGGACCTTTAACCCCAAAATTGCCCCCCCCAGAGCCGCGGAAAGGCGCAGTTGTGTTTTTAATGGCTTTATTCAGACGAATTTTTTTCCCGAACTTTGAATTCCCGCCGAATTGCATGGACCCGAAGTGGGGGAGTTCGGACTTCGGCATATCCCGAATCTAAACGGGCCGAATTCAGCCGAATCCGAACTACACCGAATTTTTTTTTAATTCAACAGCCCTAGGTCAGACCTGTACTTAATGCCAAAGGTAAACATAGTATTTCACTGTTCTCAGAAAATCTCTCTATCATTAATCTGTTTGAGGCTACAGCATTCATGGTCATGGCACACCTTAGACCTATGCAGAACCTGGTAAATTTATCTTTGTATATCTCTCTTGTCAAGAAACTGGGCTCTCTCTTTGTTGACTTCTACAAATTACCAAAAGAAGATTTCCACAGTGACATTAAGCACAGGGCTCTGGTAGTGTATAGTTCAGGTCTATAAGGCCCCAAAACCACAAGTTACTGTGACCATGTGGACCACAGTGTATTCAATCTACAATACAGCAGCTTTCATTATAGACACATCTGTTGCAGAAATATGTAAAACTGCAAACATGTGCGTCATTTCCAACTTTCATGAAACATTACAGGATAGACACCCTCACCTGACTGATGAGTAGGATTGCCAACCTCCAGGTAATCTAGCACAACTAAGAACACCTTATGCTGAATAAGGAAATGACAGGAGAACAACCAGCAAAAAGCTCAAAATCAAATGACTATTTGAACTACAAATTTAAAAAACAATCTTATGTATCCATCCATAAAAAACACCAAGTGTAACAATTGCAAGCACTAAATACAAAGTGAGTATACAATATAACACAAATAAACATGAAAAAGGTCCAAGATACAAAATGAAACAAACAGGCAACTAGAAGTCCAAAAATAAAGCTGACTGTGAATCCAATAGCTTGGTAACCAGCAATTTCTGTAGGCTGCGTTGTATCATGTCTTCTTCCCCAACAAGGCAAGAAACCAGGGTTGGTTGGCATGAGGAATCAGGGCAAAAATGCAAGGAAGCAGGGAACTTTTTCGCCACTAGGGCTTCATCAGCCTGAAATTGAAATATTTGTCTCACAAAAGCTGGTTTTTTCAAAAGCTGGGTTTTTCAAAAGCTGGGTTTTTTTCCAAAAGGAATACTTTCTGTCTCTCTCTCATTCAATCAGATCCCCTGGAGAAAATGGATGCTTTGGAGGGTGCACTCTATGGCATTGTGCCCCACTAAGGTTCCTGTCCCCCAAGGCTCCATCCCCAAATCTCCAGGAGTTTACCTATCAGGATCTGTGAACCCTACCTCCCCATCCCACACTGGTGGCCAGGGGGGATCTGGCAACCCTGTTATAACTCCTTGTACCCACAGTACATGTGAAATTGTTACAGTGTGTGTGAAAGATACAGAACACATGACCTCCATAATAACCGTTACGGAAGTTCGACCCTAACTTGGTTTGCTTACGTTCCTATGAACACAGCCAATAGTGCAAGAATGCATGACATGAAAGATAGGGATAGAAGGGATTCAAGGATTCCGGCATCCCGCCCCCCGCCCCCCACAATTTATGAAGCCATTTCTAGTAGTGGGAGTTGGTAGCATATTGGGCCCTTTCCCAAATACTGAGCCTTTCAAGTCTATGTTGCAGTAATCTAATTAGGACATAACTCTTTCTTATCAATGAGCTGATTTCAACCAGACACTACGATAACTGGGTGACAGTAGTCAAAATTCATCATTACTGGAAGTCTGTTTCTGACATGAAAAACAATTATGCTAACAGTGAAGTTCATTTATCTAGGGATGTGACATGTAACTATTTGGGAGTTATCATGTCAGGGCAAGAGAGAACTGTAGTGAGGTATACCAAATGCCATAATAGAGCCGGTAAAGTGCAGAAGATAGCATTTTAGCCTGGGACCTCAAACCCTGGGTTCCACCCTCTAGTCAGTCATGGATTCAGTAGAAACTCATCAATGCTAACACATGATGCTAGGGAAAGTATATGTTCTAGTGGGGAATCTGGAGTTCACATCTCTGCTTAAACATGAAATGTTTCGAGTATCTTTAGCCTCACCTCACCTTACTGTCCTTCAGGTGACAGGCCAAAATATTTCTTTTTATTTAGGCCTTCGTTGACGTGTTCCATCTTTTTATGGTCTGCTTCTAGCCTGAGAATTATTTTAGGACAATAATTTTAAACTGCTGAATGTTGTTTTGCATTTTAATGCCCTTGCTTATTTTTATGCTGTGTTTTCTTCATTTAGCATTTTTTTGTCTGGGGGGTTATGCTATGGTTTTATGATATTATTGTACTGCTTTGCGTGTGAACTGCCTTTAGAAATTTTCTAAACAAAGAATATTTTAGTATAATGAAGTCACACTAATAACAGCTAACAGCTAACAAAATCAGTCCTCTAACATAACAAGAATGGAAGGTCTTGTTTAAATCAATAGAAACATTTCCATTGATTTTAATAATTATGGATCTTGAGATTTGTTTATGTATTTAAAATATTTACATGATGCTTTTCTACCCAGACTCCCCAAGAGGACAAACATCAAGGCATTAAAACATTTAAAACATTCAAACACCATTTAAAATGTATATGTAAATATTTAAAAATATAATAAAAACATATAGACGTACAAACGATCAAGCAAAGAACTAAATGGTTCCTTGTAGTTGAAAGATATATACTGTATTGTGCGCACTAGGTTCACAAGTGACAGGAACAGTGCCTATCATGATGAGAAAGATAGCATGCAATATTCAACATATGATGCATTTGATAGAGGACATGCAGTGGCAATTGCCTGGCCCTGAATAATTTATGCTGTTCCAGATCTGGTATTCCAAACCAAAAACGATCACGAGATGCCAAGAAATTTAAAGCATTCAAATTAAAAACGTCACATTAAAATGTGAACTCACTTTTTACTTGAACATTTCTCATTCGAAAACATGGAAAAATCAGAACCTGGAAAATTCTCAGAATTTAGAATATGTGTTAATATTAATTTAGTTCTCATTTATTGCATAATAACAGAAAATATTCCTGATGATGAACTATAATAGTGCTGTACAATAATATTTTATGACCACATTTTTGTGGATCTCTGATTATGGCGTGCTGTTAACTGCATGAAAATTCTCCTTTTATGTGGCTACCGAAGTACACATTTTGCAATATCTTTTTGCATCCATTGGGTACAAACCAGCAAAAATTAGTCATGGTGAAGACCCATTAAAAACAAACTCATTGCACTTGAAGTAGTTGCAGTAGCTGACTGCTTTAAATTATGTGTTCCTCTTGCCGGAGTGTTCTCCTTGTGTTTTGAACCCATGTGTACAAGATGGTTATAACAAGATTCCTTATAACAAGATTTTTATAAGGAAACCTAAAACCTATTTTCTTCAACCACAGGAGTATAATTCATTGAGTCTAAAGAGGACCAAATAAAGAACATCCATAATCAAAGGAAAAGATACAGGCTGTTGAGGTCTATTTTTGTTCTATACATGGAGTGTGACTATTGATACTATCCAAAAGGCAGCAGAAAGAGGTGAGGGAACCTTGTCAGCATTACAATCTGTTATGCTGATACTACCTCTTATATTATATAGAACAAGTGGGAACCCACAAGGACTTGCGGGGGGGGGCTCATGTGCCCCTCCCCTGCCATTTCCTTGTTCCCTTCCCTGGCAGCCCCCACAGCCCCTCCCCCTTTCCTGCTTCCTTTGCTCCTTCCCACCCAACAACCAACCTACTTTTATCTGCCCCCCTGTCTTCAGCTACTCCCCACAGCCTCAACCAAGGGAAATTATGGCCCTGTTGTGTGATGCTGCCTGCTGGGTCCATCCCACTTCCATGGTAGAAAACTCTCAAGGACTTGTGGGGGAGGGCACCTCACTTTCCCATGTATCCCCCTCCCCACGTTATTTCCCCTTTCCTGCATCCTGGCAAATGCTGGTGAGCCTAGGGTTGTCAGGTCCCTCGTGACCATCGGCGGGAGGTTTTTGGGGCGGAACCTGAGGAGGGCAGGGTTTGGGGAGGGACTTCAATGCCATAGAGTCAAATTGCCAAAGCGGCCATTTTCTCCAGGTGAACCGATCTCTATCGGCTGGAGATCAGTTGTTATAGCAGTTCTCCAGCTAGTACCTGGAGGTTAAATACAAACAAAATCCCCTATGCTGTACTCAGTCAAGCTTAAACAAAATGAACAGCACATAGCTGGGAGGCGCAGGTCAGTTTAAAGGGCAGCCCGCGCCTCTCCAGCGGAGCCCGCTGAAGGGGGGCGGGCTGCCCTTTTAACTCATCTGCGCCTCCCAGCTGGGAGGCTCAGATCAGTTTAAAGGACAGCCCGCGCCTTTCAGCGGGCTCCCCTGAAGGGGGGCCAAATTTGCCGAATTTATTCGCGAACTCCCGAACTCGCTGAATTCGGCCCCCCCGGTTGCCCGCCAGTTTTGAGTTTGGATCCGTCCGAACAGAAAATCACCGAATCAGGGGAAATTCGGTAGATTTTCAGTTCGGACCAAACCGAATTGACAGCCCTAGTAATAACTATATTTCATCTCTTTAGTTCACTATAGTAAAAATTTCACAGTGTTTCTACATAAGAATTGTGAGCAACGTGCTGTTCATTTTGTTTAAGTACCTGGAGGTTGGCAACCCTATGGTGAGCCCTGTGCAGGTCCTAGCTTCTGCTGCTGGGCCTGCCGAAGCTTCTCCCCCCCCCCCCGCCTGCACCATCAAGGAGGAAGACAGTGGCAAGCCATCCAACAGAGGAGGAGGAGGAGACAGGTTCTTTGCCTGCACAAGCATAGATAATGAATGGGTTCATGTACTTAAAAAAAAAAAAATCAGATTTTTCTGCAAACCCAGGGAGTCCCTAGAGTTTGCAGAACTATCTGTTTTAGGTAGGTATGGACCCAATCCAGATAGAGCCACACTTGAGAAACAGATATATAGATTATATCTGTGTATTTGGGATAGGTGGTGTGCTTCAAGAGTCAGAAACATTGGAATGGGCAAGACTGTTTTTTCCACATGATGACCCTGTAGGGTTTTCAAGGCAAGAGACAAACAGAGGCGTTTTGCCATTGCCTGCCTCTGCATAGCAACCTTGGTCTCCCATCCAGCTATTAAACCTTAGCTTTCGAGATCTGAGGAGATTGGGTTGGCTTGTGCCACTTGAAACTTCTCCCTAGTTCTGATCCAAAGTCAGCACACTGTATACTACATTACATTGGCTTGTCTTCATCTTTATTGACCTATGATGTAATATTTTACTGTGTTTAGAGCTGAATATGATGAGACCGTAAAGGGGTTTGACAAAATCAGAAACATTGCAAGGGGGTGGATGCATTCATTAGTAGCCAAAGTTCTGACACTTATTATTATTATTATTATTATTATTATTATTATTATTATTATTATTATTATTATTATTATTATTCATTTGTTCATTTAGAAGGAATACAACTCAGCTGTAGTTTCTCATATCTGTTCCACAAATACTTTATTATGGCTGGCAATTGGAGCACTTCCTTCCTTGTGCCATAATTGCTGTGCTCCTGGGAGTTTCTCATTAACAGACCAGTGTCAGATACTGACAGACTGCAGAACATAGTCTAAGCTTTCAACAGCTGTCCACTAATTATTCAGGCAGTTATGACTTTGGAGAGGCATGTCAAATAAGTGTGCGAATATGTTACAATGGACAGAAATTAAAAGCTGTGGAGAAAGAATGCCTTCCATCTTTTATTTCCCCCCCCCCCCATTTTTACATGTGTATCTTTTCTTTTAGTATGAGCCATTTGAGTTGGGTTGTTTTTTGCTTTGGATATTCTCTGCTTTTCCTGTGTCACCTCACATATCATGCCTTGTGCTGTAAAATGCTTCCCTTCTTGTCCATAGGGACTTAGCTTTTAAAGGGCTGATTAATGGTAAGACCGGCTTAACACAGACACCCACCTCCTTCCTGATGTCCTGCTCCAACCAGCTCTCTGTGTTTAATGATGTGAAAGAGAAGGAATGAACTGGGCTGTAGGTCAATGCTTAATCTCTCTGATTATATGCTTCAGTCACTCTCCACTTTAAGGTCCCATAGAAAGCCATTATCAGACATGTCTGCTGAAGTCATGATCGGTCTAGAATAGTGGGAAAGTGTTTGAACAAGGGTCTCATCATTGACTTCTCTTGGGCCACTTTGTACAGCATACTAGATATTTGTTGCCACATCACAACTGAAAACAAGGGTGCTTTATTTTAAGTATCCACCTCGGTATTCAGAAATCTTTAAGCCTTGATATATTACATTATCATAATTAGGCCCACTGCCAAAGTAAGAAAGCTAGTATTTCTGCGAATCTAACAGGTACACCTTGATGTTTGGTACAAATATGATTGATTAATAGTGGCTGGTGTAAGAAAATAAGTGTCCTATTATTTAAATACATACTGTTGGTGATTAAGGGCCCATTCGTGACCTGGAAGCGTAAAAGGTCTTAGGAGGCGTGGAAGGGCCCACGCCACTTGTGCCAGCGCCCAGGCCACTAACGCTGCCATGACCAGCATGGATGCTGGCGTTGGGGTGCAGATGCCGGCCTCCCTGCGCTGCTGTGGCAGCGCGGCCCCGGGACACCGGCTTGGCCTCCCACCAGCGTCCTGACGGCGCACCTCCATCGACCCAGGTGCGCTGTCATCCCAGGGGGCATTATGGGGGCATTACAGGGGCAGAGCCACCTTTAGGCAGCTTCCTAACACTCCTTCAGGCCAGGATTGCCCCCTTTGCCCTTACTTGCATTTACACCACCTTTTTAGGTGGCGTAGCCCCGTGGAATGCTATGGAGAGGTTCCACAGGGCTTGCAAGTAAGGGCAGCTTCTTGACTAGAGTTGCCAGGTCCCTCTTCGCCACTGTCGGGATGTTTTTGGGGTGGTGCCTGAGGAGGGCGGGGTTTGGGGAGGGGAGGGACTTCCATGCCATAGGGTCCAGTTGCCAAAGCGGCCATTTTCTCCGGGTGAACTGATCTCTATCGGCTGGAGGTCAGTTGTAATAGCAGGAGATCTCCAGCTACTACCTGGAGGTTGGCAACCCTATTCCTGACTTCAGTGGGGGTGGCTGGATCCTCTGTTGGAGGCGGTGCCACTGCACTGCCTCCAGCCACCAGCACAGCCCCTCCCCTCAGGAATGGGCCATAAGGAATTGTACCACTAGAAAAATAGTATGGTGTTTTAAGATGTAAATATTGCATGCATTTTATTTCTGTGTTTTAATGTGGGGGCTTATATGCATGTTGCTTTGGTTTAAAAGGGCAGGCCTCTAGAGTGAGAAAGAGGGGGGAAGGATGGATGGGTGACTCAAGTATGTTATGAGTGGATGGTAGGGGGGAGAGTTGGCTGGTTTATTCAGAGAGGCTTTGTGAGGGAGAGTCTGTTCAGTGTGTGGTGGGGAAAGGAAGGAGATTTGAATGGGCAAAGAGTGTGGAGTGTGAGAGAAATCTGTTTTCTTTGTGGGGGCTAGATCTATTTAAGGAAGTTTAGAGAAAAAAGAACTGTAAAGGTAGTCCCCTGTGCAAGCACCGGGTCATTCCTGACCCATGGGGTGATGTCACATCCCGACGTTTCCAAGGCAGACTTTGTTTGTGGGGTGGTTTGCCAGGGCCTTCCCCAGTCATCTTCCCTTTACCCCCAGCAAGCTGGGTCCTCATTTTACTGACCTCGGAAGGTCAACCTGGAGCTGGCTACTTGAAACCAACTTCCGCCGGGATTGAACTCAGGTCGTGAGCAGAGCTTTTGACTGCAGTACTGCAGCTTACCACTCTGCGCCACGGGGCTCCTCATAAAAGAACTGTGCCTATCTCTCAACCATTACTCTTATCTACTTTGCTGAAAGTGTTATGCCATTATACTTCTTAATAAACGCTATTTATGATGAAGAGAAAACAACTGTTTTAGTTAAAGGATCCCCCTTTCCCCCAGAGACACCCCCACCCTCTGACTGTTCTGCCATTCTACCAAATATAGCTAAGCCATCCTGTCATTTCAGTCCAACTAGGAATTTTAAGGGAAGAGCCTTTGGTGACAGTGAAAATAAGTAGGAAACACTACGGGCGGCAAGGAGACAGAATATGACGTCACCTCAAAACATTACAGAGAGGGGCCTTTATAGGTGGGACCTGGGGATCCCCTGAATTACAGCTCATCTCCAGACTACAGAGATTAGTTCCACTGGAGAAAATGGATGCTTTGGATGGTGGATTCTATGGCATTGCATGCCACTGAGGTCCTTGTCCTCCCCAAGCTCCATCCCAACCTGGATCTGGCACCCCTAACCCCCCCAAACCCCTGCTGGTGGCTAGGGAGACCTGGCAACCCCAGAGCTTGGCTTCAGTGAACTAGACACCAAGATGTTTCATGAGCCTGGTGTGTGTGTGTTTTTTTATTATTCTGTGTTTTAATTAATTTGTTTAAAATGTGTTCTTGTAAGCTGCTTTGGGTCCCCACTGGTAAGAAAAGCAGGATGAAAAATAGTCAAAACAAATAAGTCCTGGTCTGTGAACTCCAATCTGCTCTCAGATCTCATAGGCTCCAGACCACTGAGCCTAACATTTTTTATGGAGTTTTTTTTAAAAAAAAATAAAAAATAAATCCTGTCTCCTTGTTTATGAAACTGTGCGGGTACACCTGTTAGCATGCCACATGCGAAGTCCTCGTGCTTGAAAAATAATGAAGTGGTTGCTTTACAGATTGTCCTGTAGGATGTCAGTTTGATAAATTTCTTCATGAAAGACTGACATGCATTAAGAGAGAGATTGCCACTCACACATGGCACTGTTTCTCTCATTATTCAGGCTGTTTGTTTTTGTGGAATGTCTTTTCTAACTCGGCACCCCCGGAAAGATTGCTCTTATCAGCACTCAAATACCAGTCGCTCCCTTATGAAGTAAGAAAAGATACACCGTGTGGTCCCGGGAATAAGGAAACTTTGGCTTTTCATCAGTTCGGGGGCTAGAATATCACTGTCAAGTTTCCTATCTGTTGGGCTTTCACTGATAAACAGTAGATAGAAGCTCACAACACATTCCTTTCATGTTCGCTTATTTCAAAAGAGGACTCTGCAGTCTAACACCAGCACATCCCTTGAAGTTATATCTCAGGGCTTGTCTTATTGGCAGCCATGTAGTAATTAGTAAACAGAGCAAAGCTATTTTGCACCACTCTGTCTATTCACTCAGCTGTGCAGTTGCGAACAAATGCTGTACAGGTTTTTTTTTTTTTTTATCTCGAAAAGGCATCTCACACTCTGCTTGGATTACAAATCCCTATTTACAGCTGAAATTCTTTTAAATTAGCAGAAACATACACTAGAACCGTGTTGGCGAACCTATGGCACGCGTGCCACTTCCGGCACGCGTTGCCCTCTCTGCCGGCACGCGTGGTTCCTCCCAGCTGCTGGCCTTTCCGGCTCCGCCCCGCCCCGGATGGGGGAGGCTGTAGGCAGGCGGCTGCCCAGCTGGGCCGCGGGGGCTTTGAACCGCTCGGTTCAAAGCCCCCCTTTCCTGGACTCCTTGCCGAATTTTTCCACCCCAGCCTCAGTCCTGATCCCCCCCTGCCCAGAGCCGAGGGGGGGCGGAGAACCCCCCCTCCCTGCTGCCTCCCGCGCCACTCCCGGGCCTGGCCGTGGGGGGAGAAATCCCTGCAGGGGGTGCGCGCATCAGGGCCTCCCGCTGCTCCTTCCCCGGCCGTTGAGCCGGGCCTCCTCGCCTCTCGCTGCCCGGAAGAGGGGAGCCCGTCGCCGCTTCCTCTCGCTGACGCTGTCACGCCTCCTTCGGCGTCTGGTGCCCCTCCGCCCCCCCGGAGGGTGTTCCGCCCAGCCGCCCTTCTCACTCCCAGCAGCCGGCTGGCCGGCTGTCCCCCGCGGCCCTCTGGAGGGGCCCACGTGGAGGAGTAGGGTGCGCGCGTGCACACACACACGTGTCAGGGGGGCTGGACTCCCCGCCTGCCAGAAGGCCCCCCACCCCTCTTCAGTTGGGCCGGTTCAGGGGCGTCTGCCCTTTTTGCCTTTGGGGAACCTGCGGGGGAAAGGTAGGTGGTGGGGGTCGGCTCCTGTCTGGGGATGGTGTCATCGGCGCTTCGCCCCCCTCCCCCCCGGCCAGGCGCCCAACTGTGGAGGTTTGTCGGCGGGCGGAGGAAAGGACGGGTGGGAGGGGCTTTTATCCTGCCGTCCTGACCCCTTTTCTCCCCCCGCGGGTGGTGGCTAGCCCCCGCCGGTGTCTGGGAAGTCCCGAGGTGGCCCGGGGAGGCCTGGGCTCAGGACAGGGGTTATTGGCCATTTGTGAATGGGAGGTTTTGCCTTGGACTTGCCACTGAGATGCACATTTACCCCATCCAGAGTCTCAAAACTGCATGGGGAGGGGGTTTTGTTGTCTATTTGTGAAAGAGAGGTTTTGCCTTGGACTTGCCACTGAGATGCACATTTACCCCATCCAGAGTCTCAAAACTGCATGGGGAGGGGGTTTTGTTGTCTATTTGTGAAAGAGAGGTTTTGCCTTGGACTTGCCACTGAGATGCACATTTACCCCATCCAGAGTCTCAAAACTGCATGGGGAGGGGGTTTTGTTGTCTATTTGTGAAAGAGAGGTTTTGCCTTGGACTTGCCACTGAGATGCACATTTACCCCATCCAGAGTCTCAAAACTGCATGGGGAGGGGGTTTTGTTGTCTATTTGTGAAAGAGAGGTTTTGCCTTGGACTTGCCACTGAGATGCACATTTACCCCATCCAGAGTCTCAAAACTGCATGGGGGGGTGTCTATTTGTGAAAGAGAGGTTTTGCCTTGGACTTGCCACTGAGATGCACATTTACCCCATCCAGAGTCTCAAAACTGCATGGGGAGGGGGTTTTGTTGTCTATTTGTGAAAGAGAGGTTTTGCCTTGGACTTGCCACTGAGATGCACATTTACCCCATCCAGAGTCTCAAAACTGCATGGGGGGGTGTCTATTTGTGAAAGAGAGGTTTTGCCTTGGACTTGCCACTGAGATGCACATTTACCCCATCCAGAGTCTCAAAACTGCATGGGGAGGGGGTTTTGTTGTCTATTTGTGAAAGAGAGGTTTTGCCTTGGACTTGCCACTGAGATGCACATTTACCCCATCCAGAGTCTCAAAACTGCATGGGGGGGTGTCTATTTGTGAAAGAGAGGTTTTGCCTTGGACTTGCCACTGAGATGCACATTTACCCCATCCAGAGTCTCAAAACTGCATGGGGGGGGGTTTCTTGTCTATTTGTGAAAGAGAGGTTTTGCCTTGGACTTGCCACTGAGATGCACATTTACCCCATCCAGAGTCTTAAAACTGCATGGGGGGTGTCTATTTGTGAAAGAGAGGTTTTGCCTTGGACTTGCCACTGAGATGCACATTTACCCCATCCAGAGTCTCAAAACTGCATGGGGGGGGGGTGTCTATTTGTGAAAGAGAGGTTTTGCCTTGGACTTGCCACTGAGATGCACATTTACCCCATCCAGAGTCTCAAAACTGCATGGGGGGGTGTCTATTTGTGAAAGAGAGGTTTTGCCTTGGACTTGCCACTGAGATGCACATTTACCCCATCCAGAGTCTTAAAACTGCATGGGGGGGTGTCTATTTGTGAAAGAGAGGTTTTACCTTGGACTTGCCACTGAGATGCACATTTACCCCATCCAGAGTCTCAAAACTGCATGGGGGGGGGTGTCTATTTGTGAAAGAGAGGTTTTGCCTTGGACTTGCCACTGAGATGCACATTTACCCCATCCAGAGTCTCAAAACTGCATGGGGGGGTGTCTATTTGTGAAAGAGAGGTTTTGCCTTGGACTTGCCACTGAGATGCACATTTACCCCATCCAGAGTCTCAAAACTGCATGGGGGTGTGTGTCTATTTGTGAAAGAGAGGTTTTGCCTTGGACTTGCCACTCAGATGCATAACTCAACAATAAGCCCCCCTGCAGAGTTTTGAGAATGCAGATGGGGAAAATGGTGTTTGTCAGTCATTGCCATGATTTAATTTTATGGATGACAAAGGATAGTACAGTTAGTTCTGAAAATGAAATCCTTAAAGTGTGGAATTCTCTGCCAAATAATTTTAAATCAATTAAAGCACTTGGGATTGCTTTCCTTACTTTGTTTGAATCATTTTATGCTTGTGAGCATAAGATGTTAACGTATGAGTTTTTTTCCCTAAACTAAAACCTCAGTATTCAGGTTAAATTGCCGTGCTGGCACTTTACGATGAATAAGTGGGTTTTGGGTTGCAGTTTGGGCACTCGGTCTCTAAAAGGTTCGCCATCACTGCACTAGAACTTCCATTGGTAAGGGTTCCCATGAAGGTAATTTATAGCTTTAGGAGCTAAACTTGTCTCTCTCTCTCGGGGATTTGATGTAACCTAAAAACAACATATTAAAATGAAATTAAGATAACGGGAATCACGCTATCATTTCCTCCTCTAAAGAAATCAAGTAAGTAATCCATGAAAACTGTGTTTAATAAAAAGGAGGCGAAATAGTTCAGATATAAATTATTTTGTCAAAAGCCAAGTTGATGTTTTAGGTTGGTATTTGGGTTTAAATCAAGAAGTAAAAGGAATTTAGTTTCAGCTTGAAAATTCCATCTGTTTGTCACTGCAGGTGCATCCCTGTGAATTTTGCATGGCGGTATTAATTTGGAAGTCCTTCACTCTGAGCACCATGTTTAGTTGCTAGCCTGCATACCGGGATACTCACTGATTTTGTAAAGTGACACAGTTAGTATACTTCATAGCAAAAGTACCATATTATACTGGCTTGGAACCACTGCAAACTTCTGAAAGAAAATCAAGGCACATAAACCATATCTTGAAGAAACCTGAGAAAGCGAGTTGTATGTCTATATCCCAAAGCATGGGGGAGGGAGCCTTGCATGATTTTAACTAAAGTTGTTCTCACCACTTAAAAATGCATGAGGGAGGATGGCTGCAGGGTTGCCAGGTCTCCCATCAAAAACTCTATCTTCCTGCCACCACACAACCCTACCTTCCTGCCTTTGTGCAGCGGGAGAATTTAAAAAAATGCTAGCATTCTGTGCAAAGTGACCTTCCAGTGATTCCTAGAGTGACATGACATCATGTTTTTCTCGGAAGTGACATCACATTGCGCATGATGCTGGTGTTCCTCATGTCCCGTCCCCCCATCTCTGACTGGGTGCTAGCCTTCAGCTGGCAACACAAGTTGGATACTATGCAAGTAATATTTGATTATTTCACTTTGGATTTCTGGCTTTTGTCAGCTTGAATTTCAAAATAATTTTACAGCAATTTGAGCACGAGCAGAGTTTACCAAGTACCATAAATGCAATTGGGTATGTTAATATAAGAAATGGTAAACTTATTTTCTTTTTCCTCTCAGAGGCTCAACCTGCCTTCCAAATGCTCAGGTTAGATAAATGCTAAAACATATGTTGGTCCTCGGAATAGTCTGATGGCCCAAGGTTGAGTTTTTCTCCTAAAACTAAGTAGCTGTATCTGATTCCTGGCTTGTTGCCTTGTTTAGAGATCAAGTGGGAATCACATCTAAGCTGCTTTAAGTGGCTCTGAGAGAAAAAAGAAGAGTGGGGCATGGGTTAAATAAATAGATCATTCAAAATAGATCATTTAAAAATATTGTAGCCCTCTAACCACTCTATCTCCATGACCAGGGGCAGTCCTGGAAGTTAAAATGGCCCCAAACAAACCATGCTGAGGGCTAAGCTACATGTTACACCCAACACATGTTGGGTCAAGAGTGCGTGGCCAGACATACAGCCAGGTGTACATCGGGGAATGCACCTTAAAAGTGCTAATTTGCTTGGCGCTGCAAGAGAGCACTGTGAGGAGGAAGAAAGAGTGTCGCTTTCCCTCTCACCCTACTTTTGCCACTAGAAAGGGAAGGGGTTTTTGCCCCTTTTATCTGGCTCCATGTGCCCTAAAAAGCCAAAGAAAAGGGGAAAAAATCTCTTCCCCTCTGTCCTTGCCACTGGTGAAAGCAGGATGGGAGGGAAACCAGAAGCTACTTCTCTCCCCTCGCACCGAGCAAATGAGCTTTTTAAAAGGTGAATTCCCCTGATCTACATCTGACTGCAAGTCCAGTTGCGCACACATGACTTAACATTAGGGTTGCCAACCTCCAGGTAATAGCAGAAGATCTCCCGCTATTACAACTGATCTCCAGCAGATAGAGATCAGTTCACCTGGAGAAAATGGCCGCTTTGCCAATTGGACTCTATGGCACTGAAGTCCCTTCCCTCCCCAAATCCCGTCTTCCTCAGGCTCCGCCCCCCAAATCTCCCACCAATGGTGAAGAGGAACCTGGCAACCCTACCCAACATGTGTGGGGCCTATTGTGTAATTATTCTCTGAGTGGCCTCTGCAGTACTGGCAGAGCCACTGAGGCTTGGCTTGGTTTGCTCCTTATTGCCCCTGGTCTTCCAAGGGAGGGGTTCATCAGGAACTTCCCTGCATCTGACCCAACCGTGCTCCACACAAAGGCCAGAGTCTTTATGGATTCAACTACATGATTTCCCCCCTCTTGAAAAATCCCCCCACCCAGAGCATCAGTTTCCCAACCTGAAACAGCCCCTGGGAGGGGCTGTTTGATCACTGGAGCAAATGTACTCGTATTTGTACCAGTACCCATAGCTCCCCATGGGTTTTTCAAGATTAGAAAAGTTGAAGGCAGCAGGAAAAGAGGAAGGCCCACCATGAGATGGATTGACTCTATAAATCAAGCCACAGCCACTCAGTCTGCAAGGTTGTTAACGACGGGGCATTTTGGAGGACATTAATTCATAGGGTCACCATACGTTGGAAGTGACTTGATGGCACTTAACACACACACATAGCTGAGTGCATATTTAAACCAATATAGCTTCTTAACCCTGTTCGTGCTGGGAATGCCCCCTTACGCAACGTTGTTGCTGCACCACCATTTTTGGGGGGCCAGTATTATTATTTGCAATGGGGCTTTCCCCCATTTTAAGGTTTTAAAAATTTTAACACACACACCCCTTGCGGTAACCGAGAAACCTCTGAGGAGGCGCCGTGGCGCTGCCATGGCCACGTCATCTCCGGGTTGCACTTACTTGGCTGCACTACTTGTAACTGTTGTTTATTGAGGTCTTCCATGCATTCCCTCCCCCCTACCCCCCAGTGAGCCTTTTCTTCCTCTAACCACATACTATGTTAGCTTAGGCAGCTCAGGAGGGGAGACATGATAGAGGTCTATAAAATTAGGCATGGTTTGGAGAGAGTGGACAGGGAGAAGTTTTTCTCCCTCTCCCATAATACTAGAATGCAGGGTCATCTGCTGAAGCTGGAGGGTGAGAGATTCAAAACTGATAAAAGTATTTCTTCACACAACGCATAGTTAAATTGTGGAACTCCCTGCCCCAAAATGTGGTGATGGCTGCCAACTTGGAAGGCTTTAAGAGGGGAGTGGACATGTTCATGGAGGAGAGGGGTATTCATGGCTACTAGTTAAAATGGATACTAGTCATGATGCATGCCTATTCTCTCCAGGATCAGAGGAGCATGCCTATTATCTTAGGTACTGTGGAACACAGGCAAGATGGTGCTGCTGCAGTCGTCTTGTTTGGGGGCTTCCTAGAGGCACCTGGTTGGCCACTGTGTGAACAGACTGCTGGACTTGATGGGCCTTGGTGTGATCCAGCAGGGCTTTTCTTATGTTCTTATGAAGAACTAATGGGAAATGGTGCCTCTCACCTTGGTGGGTCAATTTTGACAGGAAAAGTCAAGTCACGCACGCGAGGGGAGGGGTGCCTTTTCAGATGATTAGAGCTAGAAAATTCTTTCTCCACGGCCAGCCTGTGCATGTGCAGTCCCAATGTGTGCCTGCGTGGAAGACTTTGATGAACAACAGTTACAGGTAAGTGCAACCCTGTTTTTTCCTTCAACAATCCTCACCAAAAGCAGTACATAAACTGAGTGAAGAAGTTCATTACAGTGGAAGTGGGAATGAAATCAAACACAGATGTGTGTGTTAATGTTTGCCTATGTGTAAAATTTGATTCCTTTGGCCAGACTATGTTCATTTTAAAGGAGCAGGAGCAATGGCCAGTTCCATGTGTCTACTGTGTTTTAAGACTGAAATTGTACAATAAACTCCTAAAACTAATACTGGGTAATAACCTAAGCAAGGTTAGGGTTAACATTTAAACAGAAAAACAAACCATACAAGATTTAAGCTGAGTTTATTATTAGACCTTTCCTCAACATGGTATGAGAAGAAATAATTGGTATGCTATTTGTTAAAATTCCAGGATATTTTCCTTTCAGTTCTGAGTTTTATGCTTTGTAACAGCCATTAAACTCTGCTAATTAGAGAGGAATGGAGCAAGTGCCTTTCTGAGTCACTCACTCCGAAAACTGTAAAGCTAAATTCATGTTGAGGAAAATATTATTTTGAAATGTTCACACCTTAGAGAATTCCTGTGTAGTTACTTGCTCATTGAAGACAATGGTGTTGGACTGGAGTAGCTCTGCACTGGATTGCACTGTTAGTCACTCTGTGAAAATGCAATTGCTTTAAGTTCTTTATCTTTCAACAACTTTCTGGGGTATATAAGAATTTATTACCCCGTGGTGACAAAGCCATGGCCCCATACCTCTTTAATATTACTTCGCCCCAATTGAGATGGGCAGTCTCAAGAGCACGTTTTGATGCCCTCCCCTCGGCTGTTCTTCTAGGTAGATTTTCAAATCAACCTAGAGAGATGAGAAATGTTCGTGTACAGCGAGAGTAGAGGAGTCTTTGTCACACATTCTATTATACTGTGCATTTTATGCGGAATTTAGAAGATCTACACTTGATCCTTGGTTACAACGATTTGGTCATTCGCATCAATCTATAGTTGAAGAAAGCTCAATTATCCAATTTTTGCTTGAAGATAAAACCCCCGCTATTTCCTACGATGTAGCTAAATTTTGCTGGAAGGCCATTACTAAAAGATATGTTCAAAATAAAAAGAGTTATGTTATTAGTGATTCATCAGATGATGAGTGACGGGTGAAGTAATGTACAATGTAGAATGTGCAATGTTTATTTGGTACCTTATTATGCTGATAATGTATCTAATCAGTTTATTTTAGGCCATTCTATTTTACTTCTCATTTTCCCCTTTTCCTTCTATTTTTAATTAATGTTATATAGGTACCTGTATTGCTTTGTTATTTTATGCTGGCCAATGGCCGTAACAATAAATTAGTACTAATTACTCTTTATCTTTCAGACCTATCAAGTAACAATATATGTTCAGCATATGAGTCAGACAGGCAGGATAATGCTGCTGCAGTCATCTTGTTTGTGAGCTTCCTAGAGGTTCCTGGTTGGCTACTGTGTGGACAGACTGCTAGACTTGATGGGCCTTGGTCTGATCCAGCATGACTTTTCTTATGTTCTTATGTTCCCCAATTTATTCAATATAATAAGATAATAGAATTGAATCAGCTGTCATTGAATAGCTGTCATTGAATCATTGCTTTTGAAGAGTTTAACTCTACAGACAAGGTCCTAGCCAGACTTGTGGGAAGTTCCTGTGGGTTTCCATGGAATTAACTTGACTATAATTTTGATTAAATCACAGCCTATATCTTTTGGAAAGCAGCCAGGGGCTGTACCACCAGCATGCACTGCAGTCCACACATGAAGGATGCCACATAAATATGTGCACAACTGTGTGGTTCAGCAAATATGATAATTAAATCCCCTCCCCATTGATTTGAGAGAACACATTTATTGAATGGGGTTCTCTTGGATTGTTTTTCTGGAATTCAGTTATGATAATGGCTTCTCTGAAGTGATAGAATGTGGCAGAGAAAGTAGTTATGAGGATATTTAACTACACTCTCTTTGGCTTCACTTTTGAGGAACCGTGGCTTGCTAACTGAATGCATCAATCAATGAACTCAAGTAGCAAGTCACGGAATGTAGTGTAAGAGTCCTTACACCTATATGCTCCTCACCAGCGTCGATCAAGGTTTCTGGGCAGTACATACTTATGTTAATTCCTAGAAATCCTACCCTTGAACATATAGAAGCTTGCTCTCTGGCGTTGCGTTTCCTGGGGAAAGTGTGGGAAAGAAGGGAAGGGGGCAACAATGTCTTGATGTTCACAAAACAAATGTTTGAAATGACCATCTAACTTACCTTGTTCACAATGCTTGTTTTCTGTCAAGTCTAGTGTTTCGTACGATCACATTGATGATCTGCTTTCAAAGCAAACAGCATTGCAGGTAGTTTTGGGTCCGCATTGGTGGCGACACTCAGCATGGCGGGTGGCCAGGTAGCTACTGTTGGCACATGCTCACGATTTAGTAAAGGTAAAGGTCCCCTGTGCAAGCACCGGGTCATTCCTGACCCATGGGGTGATGTCACATCCCAATATTTCCTAGGCAGACTTTGTTTATGGGGTGGTTTGCCAGTGCCTTCCCCAGTCATCTTCCCTTTACCCCCAGCAAGCTGGGTACTCATTTTACCAACTTCGGAAGGATGGAAGGCTGAGTCAACCTTGAGCCGGCTACCTGAAACCAACTTCCATCGGGATCCAACTCAGGTTGTGAGCAGAGCTTGGACTGCAGTACTGCAGCTTACCGCTCTGCACCACGGGGCAGATTTAGTAGCTTGCTTATATTACATAGGCCCCAGGGTTTCTATGGCAGATCAAGCATTATTGGAAATCAGCTGTGCTGGAATGTATGTGCTGCCTGCGTGGTTGGTGACATTTATCAGAACGTAAAGAACTGAACTGCAGTTGCCAAGCAGTAGTCTGAGAACCGGTTAATCATTCCAGTTCACACAAAAGAACCCATTCAGCTTTGGGAGTCAGGTGGGGAAGAACAACAGCACTGGAGAATGCTGGCCATCAACCCTCCCAGCAGAACTGGAGGCAACTAAGGAAAACATTTCTTTTGTAAAATAATATTTCTTCTTCTAGGGTGGGGAGAGGAGAGCCATGACAGAGCAATGGAAAACATGAATTTGATCCAGGACCCAAACTCACCCATCTGAGTCAGCCGGACAATGTGAACAAAATTAGAACAGAGAGACAAGATACACAGCACCTCTTGTCCAAACACCAGCAGGACCGAATCATTATTATTTACAATTATTTAATTCACTTATACCTCTGCCCAACGGAGACCTAAAGTGGCTCACAACGTTCTCCCCTTCTCCAACGTATCCTCACAACAATCCTGTGAGGTAGATTAGGCTGAGAGTGGGTAAATGGCCTAAGGTCACCCAGCAAACTCCCATGGCAAAGTGGGGATTCGAACCAGAGTCTCCTAGATCCTGGTTGGACACTCTAATCTCTACAACACACTGGCTTTCTATGGTTGTTTTTTTTTTAAGTATATAATAAAGATGATGAATGAGGGACAGTGAAGGTACAAGCAGTGTGGTAGTGTCTGGCTATTGTCAGGATAGTAGCTTGGGGGTGCTGCTGGATCCTGGCCTGCAGTTAGAGGCTCAGGTCTCTTCTGTGGCACATAGTGCCTTTTATCAGCTTCAGCTGATATGTGAGCTATGGCTGTTCCTCAAAAGTGTGCTCTCTGGCTCCCTTGATGGATGCTACATCCAAGATAGATGACTATAGTGTGCTCTATATGTGGCTGCCTTTGAAAATGGTCAGGAAGCTTCTCTTGGTCCAAAATGTGGCAGTCAGGTAAGGGCAGGTGTGACAGGCAGGACGCTGAATTGCCCCTGAAGGGAAAAACAGCCACTCAGCTGAGCCTGCGAGAGTGCTGCTCCAGCGCTGAATCGCCTTTCAGAAGAGGAATGGCATATTGGAGGGAAGCACAGAGGAGATAGTTCAGGTCTGCCTCTGGGAAAGTGCAGAGGAGTTTTTAGGTCTGCCTCAGGGAGTGAGACAGTGATAGCTCAGGTCAGACTCAGCGAAAGAGCAGGCAGTTTAAAGGGTAGCTCTGCCTGGTAGTGTGGCACAGTGGTTTAGCTCTACTTAGGTTTGCCAGGGCTGGGCTGAAAAATACCTGGAGATTTTGGGGCTGAGCCTGGGGAAGGGAGGTTTGGGGGAAGGGACCTCAGCAGGATATAATGCCATAGAGTCTACTTGCCAAAGCAGCCTTTCTTTTCAGAAGCACTGATCTTGGTCATCTGGAGATCAATTGTAATAGCAGGCGATCTCCAGGTGCCGCCTGGAGGCTGGCAAGCCTAGCTCTACTTCTGTGAGAGAAGAGTGTACCCGATTGTTAGACCTGTCTCTGGTAATGAGCAGACCTTGTTATGTTTCTGTCTACCCAGTCTTTTAATTAAAGGGTTGAGCTTTTAGCAAATTTTTTATATGGCTTATTTAGCCTGAAAACTGTAAAATTCATTTTAAGCTGCTCAATATTTTGTTTGTGTGCTGGGGCTGGGGTTTCAGTGCTGGGTTTTCATTAACATCTTTTAATGTTTTGTTATGTTATTATATTTTGTAAACCACATTAAACAGGTTCCTTGGAAAGATGGCATGAAAAAAATTTGCAGTCCGATTTGTGGGGATAGAGAGGAGAACGATTTTTCGATGTTTTGTTCTGCTCCTCACAATGTGCAGACAAATTGTAATCTGAACAGACGAGTCGTACAGCCCATTCCTGAAAGGGGGGATGAAGCTCCTTAGGAGCTGGTATGACCCCGCGCCAGCGTAGGTGCCACCTTATCATGAAGTGATAAGGCAATGAGTGACTATCTTTATAAACAATTAAGGCTGCCAGTCTATGCCCATTTCTGCAGGTATAACTCCTGTTGAATTTAGTGGGATTTACTTCAAAAGAAACATAATTAGGATTATGCTGCACATGGGGTCTTGTTCCAGGTGTGCCAAGAGGCACAAATCCTTTTGTTCCAAAGAAAAGGAGGACTTGATTGACCTATGTTAACATAATTACTATAATAAAATATTTAAAAAATTATAACAGCTATCTTCAAAATGCACTGAATATTACCACTATAACCTGAAATGAATGCAAGAGTCCTGGGACATTTTGGACATAAAAATTTGTAAAATGGCAATAACATTTTAAAAAGGACATTTTGTAATTTAATTCCCATCTCTTAGCAGACTCCTCTCGGGAGATAACCATTCAAGTAGCCAAATTCTGCCTCCAGTCTAGTGGGATTCGTAAACGGCTAATTGAAAACCTTTCCCCTTAGATCTTTCCTCCTCTTCTTCAAATCATCCTTCCCAGAATCATCAACTTTTTATTATTTTATTTTATTATTTTACCCTAACTTTGATTTTTATTCAGAGCTGATACTGTATCGAAATAAAACTTGATTGAAGTTAATTTCTCTTTTTACTGAAATTAAAATTTAAATGGTACCTCTGCTGTGAGAATTACTACAGGTCTGCATACTTTGAAACTGCTTTGTCCCTGTTTAGCTATGCAGGATATGGCTGCTCGTGCCATTGGGAAGAACATCGCTTTCACCGGATCAGCTTTTATAGGCTAGTGAGAACATACCCGCTCTTGGAGACATTTGCGTGTTACATCTTCAACAAAGGCATTTCATTTCTGCCATGCTTCTGAGTGCTTTCCTGTAAAAAGTGATGTCTGTATTTCAGCAGTCTGAAAGTGATCAGCAGTTTCTTTGGTTTAGTTTGGTTCCCTCCCCCCCCCCCCGCCTGCATCATTATAAACCTATGGTTGAGGAGCCAGGATGTGAAAAGTGTCCACTTTGCCACCAATCACAGGTGGTGACAATGCAGCGTACACTTCCCAGCCTGCTGTCATCACTCTTAACATGACATTCCAAGGGAGCTAAAGTGCTGAGCTAGGATTTCAAGGCTTAAATAAGAGTCCTCTGGATTAAGCATTTTAAGGTTCTTTTACCCCCAGCAAGCTGGGTACTCATTTTACCGACGTTGGAAGGATGGAAAGCTGAGTCAACCTTGAGCCGGCTACCTGAAACCGACTTCCGTCGGGATCGAACTCAGGTCGTGAGGAACCTGCATACCACTGTGAAAATTTCTTCTCAAGAACATTGTCTGTGCAAAAGATCTTGGCATGTACTTTGCTGTCATTTCCATGGTTCAGACGTAACTGCAAATGATAGTTTGCTGCTATGTGAACAATGCCTAGTATCCTATTTGATTGATTGCATCTGAATAGGCAAACTATGGTTTACACTTCCCATTAAATCAGGATTCCAAACCAAACCCTGGTTTGCACAGAAGGCACAAGTCAGTTTTCAGATTTAAAGACAGATGTAGCTCGATAATTAGCTGTTTTGAGGAGCTGAGGAAATACCTGGAGATTTTGGGAGTAGAGCCTGAGGAGGGTGGGGTTTTGGGGAGGGGAGGGACCTCAGCAGGATATAAAGTCACAGAGTCCACCCTCCAAAGCAGCCATTTTCTCCAGGGAAACTGATCTCTGTCATCTGGAGTTCAGTTGTAATAGTGGGAGATCTCCAGCCACCACCTGGAGGTTGACAACCCTTGAAGGGGCTAATGAGATGGCTTCAGGCTATATGCTCTAGGTTGTGCAGTAGGGGAGCCAGTAGGGGAGCCAGGATTCAGGAGGCAGAGTATGGTAGATGAGATGAGACTTAATTTCCACTTCCCATTAGGGTTGCAAACCTCCAGGTACTAGCTGGAGATCTCCTGCTAATACAATTGATCTCCAGCCGATAGAGATCAGTTCACCTGGAGAAAATGGCCGCTTTGGCAATTGGACTCTATGGCATTGAAGTCCCTCCCCTCCCCAAACCCCGCTCTCCTTAGACTCCGCCCCCAAAACCTCCCACCAGTGGCGAAGAGGGACCTGGCAACCCTACTTCCCACTGAATCTCCCCAGTCCAAGTCCAGCATTCTAACCATTATACCACACAGGCTTTCATTCAGTGTAAACTGAGCAAATACTGAGGTTTCATATTGCAGATGGAAGTCTATCTACTATTGCCAATTTTTTCATTGAACAATGCCTGATAAGTTTTTAAGGTACACCAAGATTAGGGATTTTTCAAGGAAAAAATAAAACTTCATTGCATTTCACCCTTATATTTGCCTTTATCAATTCCACAGCTAGGAACTAGAAAATAACCATAATCCTTTGTGTTGAATCCTGGAAAGACAGTGTGGGATGAAGCATTGACAGAGAAATAAACTTCCTTTACAAACATGAAAAGTTACTCTCTGCCTGAAAAATTCATCAACAAATGGTCAATGTTTGTGTTCAATGTTAATGAACATCTTGATGTTGTTAGGCATATTTCAAAGAGGAATTATTTGGTAAAGATACTGTCATTGGTTAACTGAAAATGTCAAGTACTTTAAAGTTTTTTCTCTTGTTTTTATGGTTGTGGGCTTAGTGTGGTATTTTGTAGGCTTTTCTCAACAATACTTGTGTTTATTGGTTTATATGCATAACTTTTTGTGTTTGTTTATTTTTGCCTTTGTCTTATGTGGAAATTCCTAATAAAAATATTTGTTTAAAAAATCCCTGGAACTCAGTTGAAAACCACTGGGAATGGGTGTAGTCTATGCAGAGAGACTATTGAAGGAGCATTCAAAGCACCATGTATTGAAAGAAATGTCTCAAGGTAGTGAAGATGTTCGGAAATTCTTCCACAGTTCCTTTTTGATGATGTGTAAACTGTTACAAAATATGTGCATGGCATTGTTTGATGAGCATTACCAAAACTATTTGTTACATTGTTCAGTAAAAGTACTAAGATTTAAGGGAATTTAATCCCACATCTTAAAAGATGGCCCGGCCTGAGGAGTGTGCAGCTGTCCTCTACAAGGACCCCTGGTACCATTTCAAGTTGAAAAAACCAGCATGGGAGAGAGAAGGCAGAAGTCCCTCCTCCTTCCGCACCATGGTGGTCCTGACCAGAACTGGGTCCTTGCATCTCTCTTAAAAGGCATTTCCAGGACTCTACAAAATCAAGGCACATGCCCAGGGCAAACCCAGAGATTCTATCTTGTCTACCTTGACCCTAAATTTTCATCTTATTGGAACCCAGAATTCCATGCTCAAACCGCATTCTTTCAGTCGCTGTGTTCCATCTGCCATCATATGGTACAAGAAACTAGAACGTTATCATGTATTTATTTAGCACTTCGACTTCTTGATGGTATGCCAATAAAGGTATTGAAATTTGAAATATTTAGCACCAAAATGCAAAGCCTATTCTCACAGAGAAATGGTCCCCTTAGCCACTATGATATCATAGCCACTATGATATGCTTAGCTATTACCTCAGCTTAGGATTGTGCATATCAATATACCCGAACTGAAAATAAACCCGAAATTAGCCTTTTTGGCAATATTCAAGTTTTGGGTAGACCAAATATCAAAACCTGGGAATCTGCCCGAAGCCAAATAGGTGATTTGGTCTTTTATTTGACTTTTTGGGGTTTGGCTATTTGCCTTTGCTCAGATGCACGGCTCTGTGCTTTCTCCCATTTTTCTATCGTTTGACTGGTTTTGTTAGGGCCACATAGTTGGGGCCCTTTTGAGGTAGGGGTCGTGTAATTGGAGCCAACTTGGCCTGACAACCATTCAGTGGGTTGATCTGCAATTCTGCACCAAGCATAAGGGTTGGTTATTTAAAAGACGGGGCTCACCCAGTCCCATCCGGAGGGATATACCCTCCAACCAAAAAACACCAGCTTCTACAGCTGCTGGCCATCAAGATTCTGAAGAAGACTCCTCACCTGTGCAGATGAGCAATCTTCTTCACAAGAGCTGCCTTGGTCATTACTTTGGCTGGCTCCAATATCACCCTCCCCGAAAACCTGCTCTCAAACTGAAGGTCACCTCGAGTTGAGGCTTTGTTTCCCCGCACTGTGACCATCTCTTGAAATCAGATTTTTGATGACTATAATAAAGGACTGTTCACAGGATGTCATTTGCCACCAAAAGAAATGTTTTTGTGCCCTATTTTTCTTGCATTTAAGCCTTTGGAAGCTCAGTTTGGAAGCTAATTTGCATGGACATCATGCTTTGTGCCCCAAATATGAAGGGAGCCCCCAAACTTTGAGGCACCAGCCTGCCAATCGGCTCTTTCCACCAGTCCTCAGCAATGCTGAACTTCTCAAGCTGAAAACCGATGGACAGCTGAGCTCACAAATGCCTGGAGATTGGGGGTGATCCCTTCACTGGCCCATAAAATTGGATCCCCTGTCCCAAAGTTCACCAAAGTTCAGTGACCATCTAAGGAGAGTCCCTTGCAGCCACACTGCAAATTTGGTGACTCTACCTCCAAAAATGCCCCCACAGGAGCTTCAAAAAAATTCCCATAGACTATAATGGACCCGATTTTTTCCGGTAAACTTTACCAGTATAGGTATTCGGCTTTTTCTGGGTTTACAAAAAACAACTGGGCCCAATAAACTCAAACCCAAAATTTACCAATTTTTTATTTTATTTTGCACGACCCTACCTGAGCTCCTTATATTCCTCTCCTTTAATCCAAAACATTTTGGGTGTCTTTGAACCACTGCTTCACTTACAGCTTTAATGGCATCCTTTTGGCTCTTCATCTTGTTGCTTCTGCTTTCTTGCTTCTTTCTTTGTTTCTTTCCCCTTAGGGGGAAAATCCTTTTTCAGTAGTGGCCTATGATACTTTGAGGGAAATTGACTTCTTTTGTGGGATTATAGGAAGGATGAAAAACGGGATCTCTTAATGAAAATAGTATGCGTCCCTTTAAAATAACATGTCATCATGCCGTTCTGATTCAAAGTGGCAGAAACGTGCAGACATAGCTTCGATTGATGGAAAATAGCTAGTAGAAATCCTCTCTACACAAACGACCACTGCAGATGCTCTTGAAGTTCTACATCTGCTTCTTTGAAAGCCGTTTCCTCCATGTCCTCTGCTATGGTGCCAATGTGCACTCTTGGGAGAGAGATAAAAGCACGATGTTGCATCTTACAAGCTAAAATAAGAATAATGATTCATATATTAATCCCTCTGTGCGAAACAAAACAAAAGAAAAATAATGAGGGGAAAGAAGAGGAAAGAGATCTTCGAAACATTCAGCTTAACGAGAACTGTAAATTAGCATTCTATCCCATTCCTTCTTGAAAGAACCTATATTTTTCTGTGCATATTGTATATATAAATAAACTGAATCTTGGTCTTGATTATTGGGGTATCAAAATGATTATACCAGGAAAACTGGAATGTGGTACACATATCCTCTAAGAGAGACTGATTAATTATATTAGCTTACAGACAATAGCAGGCAACCACTGGATGCTTCTCTATATATACATACAAGGGTCTCATAAAGTTAGTTGTGGCAGCTGCAAATACCCTGTGAACTAATATGACAGTATCTAATACACCACTGGAAATCATATTGTTGTGGGGAGGGGCTGTGGCTCAGTGGTGGAGCATCTGCTTAACATGCAGAAGGTCCCAGGTTCAATCCCTGGCATCTCCAGTTAATGGGACTAGCCAAGTAGGTGATGTGAAAGACCTCTACCTTCAGACCCTGGAGAGCCACTACCGGTCTGAGTAGACAATACTGACTTTGATGGACCAAGGGCCTGGTTCAGTATAAGGCAGCTTCATGTGTACATCAGGAATTTGGTTTTATATTCCAAGCAGAGTCTTTTCAGCTGTGACTCCCAAACAATAGAGCTTATTTCTAGCAGTGGTTAATATGTCTTTCTCTCCTAGACTTCCAATGAAGCATGAAAGCATACTTGATTACAGTGATTTGTTGTTGCTATAAGATCTATTTCAGCATTTCAGCATCAGTACGGGTTTTACAAGATGACTTGATTGAATAAAATGCCCTGGTTATTAGATTTAGTCTATTTAAAATGGATTTTATTGTATTGGATTGTATTGTTTTTGCTGAATTTTACATTTTAAATGATTGCAAGCTGCTTTGGATGTTCTGGTCCTCCTTGAGCAGGACTCTGAAGAGGAGACATAGGAATATCCTATATAAATAAATAATGTCTCTTGGTTGGACCTTTAAGGAATCAGGTTATAAAGTGTATTCATATTGTTTTGAACTCTGCATTTGAAATTTTGGTTTGGATCCAGCCAGCTTTTGAGTTCAACAGCACTCAGTTCTCCTCCTTAATACACACCCACTCCCATATGGATTTTGTCTACACAGATCCCATGACCCCCAGTAAAGCTGTTCTGGTAGTCAAAGGGGACCCCCTCTTCTCTTTTTCAGCAGCAGAAAACCTGGTTGGATCCAACCCTTCATCCCTAACCCTTATTTTGGGCAGATTTCCTAGTTCATGACAGTTACAATCAACTCAGAGTCCTTAGGTGCATAAGGTAGATGTCATTGCAAAGTGATTCATACTTCAAAAGAAAAAACCAGTGGCTTCACCAAGCTAAGCCTAAGCATTTTACATGTAGCTACAAGAGAGGAAGTACCATAGCATGAGATATGATGGGCAAATTCCAAAACATATAGGGATCCTTTATCGAACTCTAGACATCTGTGGGCTATTACTGATGGAAAATTGTCCTCATTGAATCGCCCAGGCTAGCCCAATCTCGTCAGATCTCAGAAGCTAAGTATGGTCGGGCCTGGTTAGTATTTAGATGGGAGACCACCAAGGAAGTCTATGGTTACTATGCAGAGGCAGGCAATGGCAAACCACCTCTGAACATCTCTTGCCTTGAAAACCCTATAGGGTTGACATAAGTCAGCTGCGTAAATAAAAGCAAATAAAACCAAAAATATTTCATAATTCCACTTTCCCATTCTTGTAGGGCTGGGAATATGGATGGGTTTATGAGAAGGATTATTGTTGTATTACTTTTGGTATCTGTTAAGAAAACTTAAATAATAATTTTAATTACAACAAGAGGACGATGTAGTTTCTTGATGGGCTTAATTAAATATAACACGCAGTCAACCATGTCTTTGTGCTTGGCTCATCCGTATCTCTGTTTACCTCCCCACCCTCCAGACATAGCACCTTCTCTTAATTTTGGCAACCCTGTCTGCTCGCAAAGAAACCGCCCACCAAAAGGAAACTCTGCATACAGTGAAATCACCAGGTTGTCCATCAGTCCAGCTAAGCAGGCTGACAAGACATACTGCCCTCAAATGTAAAACACATGGTTGGAAAACACTTGGTTTCCTGGCAGTAATTAAGAATGTTACTAGGCAGGTTGGCAGCCACATAAAACAACTGTTATTCAGACCTAAATTTATTACTTTCCCAGCCTAGTGAAATGAAATGCATATTATAAGCATATGTATGGAACTACATACATACAAGGATGAAATTGCACATACGTGTAATGGAGATGGGCACAAATCATATTGCTGGACCTTCATAAATATATGACTGTAATGCTCATTACGGATTGCGTTACAGAAATCCTAAATAACTGCCCTATTTGGGGCCAAGCCACCTGACTTCACTTCATTGGTTCCTAAAATGAATCCTGGTCCTAAATATGCTTATTTGGAACGAAGCCTTCCTTGAGTATCCTCATGGCAGAAGGCTTCAAGATGGCTTGTGAGTCAGTTTTGGAAACTGAAACAGAGAAAACTAATTCATCTGAATTTCAACAGAATATAGGACTCATAAAGGTAGTGAATGAGTTTACTTCTATCTGTATTCTCATTCATACATATGTCCTTTATGTGTACCAAGAATACATTAGTACGCTGTCTGCATAATATATATTCCTGTATAAGAGCAATTGTCTGGGGGCTTTCAATCCAGATGTACAAACTATGCTGTAACACTAGTCTGACGACATACATTTTGCTGGAGATAGATCTTGGTCCTATATTTCTTCTACAACCCAATCTGCTAAGTAATGTTAACTTACAAAGAATTTAAAAGTGATATCACCAGTGCTGTACACATGGGAATGTAAACCTGTAAATTTTACTTAATCATCATACATTTAGCCTCGATGCTTTGAACACCATGCAAACAATGAAGGACTTCAGAGGTCTCTGAGCACCAAATAAAAAGCTATCAGATTCTCAACCTGTGGCCTTTTTGATTTGTCTCTGATGCTATTAGACATCCTTTAAAACATATATCCATGATAGAAGCCTGCCTCCTGATCCAGACCTTTCCATTCATTATGATGCATGGAAAGGAAGGCCCAGGCAGATCTATTAATGAAAATTAGGAAGGTGTTGCAAATTAGGGACACCATGGTTATAACTGAACTCCCTTAGTCAAACCAGATGGCTGGACAGGACACTGGGGCAGTGGCCTAAAAGCTTAATAAAACTTCATAAAGGCTGTGGCTAGCCAGCTGAAAAATACCCCGAGGGAAAGAGCAGCCAATTTTATCAAGCTTTTAAACTGTCATGGAGGGATAAGCAAATTCCTTGATTGTTCTTGTGTGTGTGTGTTTTTTTTCATTTTGTGTAGTATTTTACTGACACATCAGTATAATACTCCACAAACTCAAATTTTTATATAACTGTTTATATAATCATATTAAGACAGCCCTTTTGCACTATTTTATTAATGTGCATGTGTACATTGGTATCACATGTGTGTGTGGGAGGGAGAATGCATATGAACGGATGGAACTAGAAACTGCAGTAAACGGCACATGCACAGTGCCCTGTACAAATTTTAAAAATAAAAATAAACATGACAATGAAGTATAATATGCATCAGCTCCAGTTCAGAAGCAATACAGAGTAATTTGGCACTCTAAAACCTAAGGAGAAATACAGATAAGGAGAATTTTGGAAGCATTCTTACATTTGCCTGTAAATTCCCAAGGTGGTTTACAGAATAAAACATAATAAAAACATAAAACCCAAATGCACAGAGAATGGAGCTAGGGTTACCAACTCCAGGTTGGGAAATTTTGGGGTGGAGCCTGAGAAGGGTGGAGTTTGCAGAGGGGAGGCAATTCAGCAGGGATGTGAGGTCATATACTCCACCCTCCAAAGCAGCCTTTTTCTCCAGGGGAACTGATCTCTGCAGTCTGGAGATCAGTTGTAATTCCTGAAGAATGCCAGGCCCCACCTGAAGATTAGCAGCACTTCATGACAGAAGACAGATAGGATGCCAGGGCCTATGCATTGGATGGTGTGGTGGCCTGATCCAGTCTGCAAGTCCATTATTTGTGATTCAGTCATTTTACATAATTTTAGAATTAAACTACAATGTGTTAAAAAACAGAATTTGTTGAATTGAAAAATCATGACTCTTGTGGTCATACAGGATGGGATAGGCAAATTATTTTTGTTTCTAGTTTGTACCAGACCTAGAGAAATGTTACTTGAGCATGGAGAAGAATGGCACGAGAATCTTACACTGCATCCTCCTTTTGTAAAGCCAGTGAGAAACTTTCCTTTCTTTTCCCCCATCAATCCCCAAAACACAATAAGGGGCATTCATCAGCTTCTGAAGAAAGTGGACAAGAGATCAGTCCAGGACCTCACTAGAACTTATCCAAATTGGGTCACCAGATAAGATAAGTTAAACTTTTTAACTTTTAAATTAAACTTTTTAACTTTTAAGTTAAAGGCCAGGTGGCACCAGAAGTGAGAAACGGATCCCTCCCCAGAGTTCTATACCATTCATCATCTTGGGATGGAGGCAGCTACCACTGGTAACCTAGTGCACAGATTTGTGGAACCCTGAACCATTGGGTGGTAAGAAAAGTGACTGAAAAAAGCAAAACAAATGAGAATGTTGTAGTTCTAGCAAATATATAAGTGATAACAGGGACAATGACGAATTAAAATTGTTCAAGACTTTTTATTCCTTGGCGCCATCATCAACCAAAAAGGAGACTGCAGCCAAGAAATCAGAAGGAGATTGAGACTGGGAAGGGCAGCCATGAAGGAGCTAGAAAAGATTCTGAAGTGTAAGGATGTGTCACTGACCACCAAGATCAAGTTAATTCATGCCACAGTATTCCCTATTACTATGTATGGGTGTGAAAGCTGGACAATGAAGAAAGCTGATAGGAAGAAAGTAGATTCCTTTGAAATGTGGTGTTGGAGGAGAGTGTTATGGACTGCCAAAAAGACAAATCAGTGGGTAATAGACCAAATCAACTCTGAACTGACCCTAGAAGCTAAAATGATTAAACTGAGGCTACGGTCTTTTGGTCACATTATGAGAAGACAAGAGTCACTGGAAAAGACAATCATGCAAGGAAAAGTTGAGGGCAGCAGGAAAAGAGGAAGACCCAACAAGAGATGGATTGACTCTATAAAGGAAGCCACGGCCCTCAGTTTGCAAGATCTGAGCAAGGCTGATAAGGATAGGATGTTTTGGAGGACATTGATTCATAGGGTTGCCATGAGTCAGAAGCGACTTGTCGGCACTTAACTCACAACAGTGACAAAAAATTGGCAGCAATCTTTATGAAGATGTATCTGTCTCCTATGAGCAGCAACAGTTTATATCCAAACAGAGTGATATCCTCTTGAAAAGAAGAGCAGGGTTGCTTCCTTTGCCTTGGCAAATTCCAGAAGATCTGAGGGCGGTGCCTAAGGTGGGTGGAGTTTGGGGAGGGGAGGGAGCTCAGAGGAGATGTGATGCCATAGAGTCAGGTCTCCAAAGCTGCCATCTCCTCCAGGGGAATTGATCTCTGCAGTCTGGAGATCAGTTGTAATTTTGGGGAAGTGCCAGACACCTCTTGGAACTTGGTGACCTAAACAAGAATGAGAAAATTATTGTAATGCTACTTCAAGAAATCTTGAACATCAAAGCTATCAAAGGAAGGAGGGATAATATTTGGCAGAGAAAGACTTTTCCACAGGCAAGAAATGTCACCGGAAGTGTTTGGGAAAATTGGCTTATTGAAAGACTTGTCTGTTGAGCCCAGTAAAACAGGCTTTGTACGTGGCAGAAACAGCCTTTACTTTAGCACATTAGTTTTTATGACAGAAGGAGAAGTGAATTCCTCACTGCTCCCTCAGCATATACACAGAGACCAAAGCAGAATTCTGCACAAGGGTGGTGTACCCTTTGCTAGAAGCTTACACTGCACTTTGCTGACAGAGGGGAAGAGCTGAGAATTGTAATTCTCACTTGCTTTCTAAGCTACTATATTGATTATATTTTGACTTGTTACTAGAGGTTCTGTTAAATGAACGTTGTTGACTAACTGAGAAATTATTATTTTTAATGCTCCTTTGAAGATTTTTAGGCTGTGGCAAGAGGTTTTCTTTAAATGAGGAAAACCTAGTAAGCTTATATTTGCTAAACAAACCCACCAACCGTATTAAAAAACAAGCCACCGTTCTTTTCACTATGTCTATGGAATCAAATTTTAATGGTACATCAGCACTGTGTTCCCATCATCATAACTCTGGCATGTATAATGTGTGGAGAAGGGCTATGTGGTCCTTCGCATAAAATGTAACGAAAGCATAGTGTCAGGAATAGTCCACTGTTGATGTTATCTCCATAGCTACAACCACCTGGGCTTGTAATCACAGTTGTTGAAGGAAGATACATTCTTAGTAGATAGGATTCAAAACCATAACTGGGCTGAACCTAGGGACCTAAGGAAGGAGAGACAGGACCTCATCCTGAGTGCCATCACCCAGAGAAAAGAACTGCAGAGTCTAGCCACACTAGCATGGAAGCCTAGACTATCCGTGAGGTCTGCTTGTTCTTGTGAGGAACTAGAAGACTCTGTTCTTGCTAACCATAGACCACCTTTTCCCCCTTCCTTCAGTTCACTTTTGCATTGCCCAACTGAACTGCCGGCGTACCAGGAACTGAGTCTATAGGGTTGCCAGGTCCCTCTTCTCCACTGGTGGGAGGTTTTGGGGGCAGAGCCTGAAGAGGGTGGGGTTTGGGGAGGGGAGGGACTTCAATGCCATAGAGTCTAATTGCCAAAGTGGCCATTTCCTCCAGGTGAACTGATCTCTATCGGCTAGAGATCAGTTGTAATAGCAGGAGATCTCCAGCTAGTGCCTGGAGGTTGGCAACCCCCGTGGGTCTGAGGCCATTGAGAAGACACATCCTGAAAAGATCAAATCTCATATAAACTGAGCATGTGGTTGTTGTGTTGAGGTAAACCTGTTTGTCTAATGTAGATCACTGGTTTGGACCTTACAAGCACTACATGGCTTTGTGCAATGTATGAGAAGCACCCACCTCCATCCATATGAATATGCCCAATCTCTGAGCTCATCTAGTTGTGGCAATTTACAGCATCAGCAATTTGATTAGCAGAAACCCATGTGAAAGCCTGCTTAGCTACTGCCCCTAAACTGTGAAATTCCTTCCCCAGGAGATATATCTGGCACCATCATTGCAGGCTTTCTGGCCTTGTTTGAAGACATAATTATTCCAGAAGGCCTTTGAGACTTGATTATTTTGCCTGTGATTTTATAAATTGGGTTTTTACTAAAGTCTTGTTTTTAGCTATTTGTATTTTGTCCTTTATTAGATGTAAGCCACCTTGTTCACTTATTAAGCAGAAAGGAAGCATATAAATACCCCAAAATAAATAAATAAACAAATAAATAAGGACCTTTAGTGAACAGACATTGTTCTCCCATGTTTCATGGTGCTGCTCTGGATTTTAGCACTGTAGCTGCTTATTTATTTCATTTAGAATCACCTGATGTCTGTATAGCATTTATGCTTGCCAGACTTAATATTCTTCCATCAGCCATTTTATATGGCAGATATAAAAGAATTCCTCTCAGCGACAGGTGTTGTCCATGTATGGTTGGGATACCTGAACACTTAATTCATGTGTTATTGCATTGTAAATTTTCCTTGGGGCCAAGGAATGCTTTTATCAGACCTCTGTTGTCTAGTTCCAGAGCTTCTCAGACTAGCAGTTGGTGGCGTATATTTTAGCAGATAGAAATTCTTTTATTGCCCAACAAGTTATTTATTGCCAGATATCTGCTAGCTCCATCAAGAACACGTGAACAGTTTGTACATCTTCCTAGATAATGTTACTGGCATTGTTGTTTTAATGCTTTTATAGACTGTTTGGTTTTTGCAATTTTGTTTTATAAACATGGTGTGACAAATGCTTAATAAAGGTGATGATGATGATGATGATGATGAATAAATAAGGACTATACTGTGGACTGCCAAAAAAAAATCAGTGGGTTATAGATCAAATCAAGCCTGAACTGACCCTAGAAGCTAAAATGACTAAACTGAGGCTATCGTATTTTGGTCATATATTTTTTTAAAAAAATATTGGTTTTCTGGTCATATTATGAGAAGGCAAGAGTCACTAGAAAAGGAAGTCCTGCTAGGAAAAGCATGAGGGCAGCAGGAAAAGAGGAATGCCCAACAAGAGATGGATTGACTCAATAAGGGAAGCCACAGCCTTCAATTTGCAAGACCTGAGCAAGGCTGTCAAAGATAGGACATTTTGGAGGACTTTCATTCATAGGGTCGCCATGAGTTGGAAGTGACTTGACGGCACATAACACACACACACACACATATTGCCAACCTAGAATCTACATACCAATGCAGTGAAGATACAAGGATAAGAAATTATGACTCAGATGCTAGTACCTGCACTGGGGATTTTAAGTTGGAAAGAAGGAGCTAAAGGTGGTGTGTGAGATTAAAAACTGGGAGAGAAAATGGGAGAAAGGAAAGACAGGGTGGAGAGGCCTACAGTGCCATCCTATGCAGCATTACACTCTTCTAAATCCATTGAAATCAACAGGCGTAGAAGGGTGTAACTCTGCTTAGGACTGCACTGTTAGCCCACTTTATCACTTGCTTATCACTAGCACTATTATATGCCTTGGAATCCTTGAACATAGAGGAGAAGCCAACACAAGCACACTGCCCTGCCTCCTCCTATGTGCAGTTGCCAGCTCATGAGCATAGAGTCTATGCTTTTAGTAAGTGTATGTGCCTAGGCTCCATCCTCATGATTAGGAACAATTAAAAAAAAAAAAAAACATTCCCCATAACAGGGAGAGAGCCTACTCTTCCTACATGTGAAGAATCTCTGCTTAAGAGCCAGCAGTCACTCATAGGCAGGTATGTGGCCAGCACACTCATCTCCACTCACCCTTCTGTGCATTTGTATCAGAATGCATAATGGCATGTGACCATCCTATATAGTTTTTTGACAAGCACTGGCTCTTTGGGACTACCAAAGAAAGTGCTTACAAATGAAAGTAGCAAGGGGAAAAAGGGAGGGTGCAAAAACATGGTTCAATACAGGAGGTAGTTTAAATCCTACAGAATGCTGCAACGATAAAGTATTTTAAGATTCAGGGAATTTTGCTCCCTTTGCTCTAGTCCTTGTTTTCCTGAAGAAAAATGCTAATACTTCTCTTAAGACCCTGGAGAGCTGCTGCTGGTCTGAGTAGACAATACTGACTTTGATGGACCAAGGGTCTGACTCAGTATAAGGCAGCTTCATGTGTTCATGTGTACATGGCTACTTGCCAGAAAACAAAAGATAATGCATACGTTCTTAAATTTCCTGGCCAAAAATCTTCTGTTTAGTTCAGTCAATGTGTTGAGATACAGTTGTGTTTATCTGGGATCACATTTCCTGACTTTACATTAAGATCTCCCAGACAACTCTGTGAAACCCTTGTGGTGACAGAGCCCTGATGTACAACTGAGCGATGTGAAGGTTCAGGGAGCACATGATTCTAATAATGAGTGCATGATCAGTTAAATGACTAGAATAGTACAAGAAAAGTAAAAGTAGGTATCGCCATGAAGACAGTCTTTTGCTACATGTAAGGTGTGTGTGTGTGTGTGTGTGCGTGTTTGTGCGTGTGCGCTCCAATGTTTCGGGGAAGTTTAATGTCAGTACATGTTTTATGTCAATCAAACACATAAAACACTGTCATGGTGACTGCCTATGCCATTAAGATGCACTTTAAATCTCTAAAAGTAAGGCACTATAATTATATATAATAAAACTTTCAGAGTCCCTGGAGTGCTTTCTTTGTTTTTAAGATACCCAAAGGTAGGTGAGGTAAAAGAAAAATGTTAACATTCTGAGTGCAGAAAAATGTAAAAGCCATCCAATTGTGCGTACAGAATCACTCTCACTTTGATTTATTGACTTTAATAACTGTGGGGGTCTTGTCATTTTTTTGGCTCCAGGAATTGATTTTGGGAAGGGTTTTTCTTCTCTCCTCAAAGCAATGATCTCTGCTTGTGTCAGTCATTTGGGAAAGAAAAGTTCAGTTGTATTCGACTATGATCTAATTTTCTAGCAATGGTTTTAAATTAAATGTTTTTCTTTCAACTCACATGTTCCTTTCCCCCAAACTCTGGGGAAAGATCAATAGCTTCCATTTTCTTATAGAATACTTACACAAAAGCAGCTTGAATTTATTCCAACAGGGTTAAACAAATCATTCAACAGCACTTTCAAGAGGCAACATTTCCAGTTGCTTTAGGTGTTTCTCATATGATTTGCCACCTATGCCCCTCATCTGCTATAATTATTTCCTCTGAGTCTTTTTAAGTCCCACAGCTATCTAATTCCATTTAACACTCAAGATAGAACATTGTACAATAATCTCCAACAGTACCCGTGGGTGTCATGGCACCCGCTGATGTTTTTTCAAGCAGATTGCAGTCTTGGTCCAATCCAAGCAGCCCCTACAGCAGGAACCAGCATGATGTAGTGGTTAAGAGCAGTGGTTTGGAGTGGTGGGCTCTGATCTGGAGAACCAGGTTTGATTCCCCAATCCTCCACATGGTCTGATCTGGAGAACTGAGTTTGATTCCCCACTCCTCCACAGGAAGCCAGCTGGGTGACCTTGGGCTAGTCACAGCTCTCTTAGAGCTCTCTAAGCCCCAGCTACCTCACAGGGTGTCTGTTGTAGAGAGGGGAAGGCGATTATAAGCCAGTTTGATTCTTCCTTATATGCTGCTCAAGATCAATTGATCAAGGAGCTTCTAAGGGATAAAAGGAAAGGAAAAGGAAAGGATTCTTCCTTAAGTAGTACAGAAAGTCAGCATATAAAAACCAACTCTTCTTCTTCTTCATAATCATCATCATCATCCAATCCAAGCAGCCCCTACAGCAGGATAGGTCGGCTCCCGAAGTACCCATCCTCCTGGCTGTAGGAGCCTGCTCTAAGACAGCCAGCACCACTGCAAAGGGGGAGTTCTCCCAAACTCTTCATCAGGTTGTTTTAAAAACCAAAGGTGTGGAGAGAGAAAGAACAAAAATATTTCCAGAAATGATTTTGAGGACTTTTTGTCCACTTCTGTTCAGAGTCCTACAGACTTTAGAGGTGTTTCAAGAGCAGGGCTAAGTTGGTATTTGGCACCACTGGCCTTCTTAGAGAGCACAGCCTTAACTAGAAGTCATTTTCCTCTGATTAAAAATACTTCTGTGTCCGCTGGATAAATTACAATATTTTCAAAATAGATGGAAGTTCCAGGTAACCACATTGGTTCAAAGAAATATCCAAAAATAAAATATATGTAATATCATTTATGAAGGCCAAACAAAACGACATAGAACTGTGTGCAAGGCTTTATTTGCCCATCAGGCTGGATGCTAAAAATAACAAGAACAAGAAAAAAGACACACTGCTTTCTGACACATTGGTTGGCCTTAATAAATGAGATCCCTCCCATCTATATCTTATATATGTAGCAGGCTAGTTCAGGTTAGAAGAAGAAGAGGAGGAGGAGGAGGAGGAGCTGTTTTTTATATGCCGACTTTCTCTACCACTCAAGGAAGAATCAAACCAGCTTACAATCGCCTTCCCTTCCCCTCCCCACAACAGACTAGGCTTGTGCAAAAAAAAAAAAAAATCAGGTAAATTTCGGGTTCAGGTTTATTGGGCCTGAATGTTTTTGGGAAACCCGAAATAAGCCGAATTCCCATACTGGTAAATATGGGAATCTGGCTTATTTTCTGGTTTCCTGAAAAAAATCAGGCATTTATGCCTATGGGGATTTTTTTGAAGCTCCTGGGGGGTATTTTTTGAGGTAGAGCCCCCAAATTTGTGTGTTGCTGCAAGGGACTCTCCTTGCATGAACCACCAAGTTTGGTGAAGATTAGGTCAGGGGGTCCAGTTTTATGGGGTCTACAGTATATTCTGGGGCTTTCCAATGATGAGTTTCAGGCTGGGGTTTAAGCAAAAGTACTCCTGAATAGCATGATTGTGTGTGCTAACAGTTGGGGGGGGGTGTCTTTCCCCCTTGTGTGTGGAATCCAGCCCTGTGCAATCTGTTTGTCATGGCATCTCAGCCACTGCTTATTTTAGCTTAGTTGGCAAAGTCAATGCTCCAGTTGACACACCAGTTTCTGGGCTCCTTTATCTGAATCCACAATTTTTTTCCAAAGCCTTTGGAGGAATCCCATACAACAAGATAATTCAGTAATTCATGCTTCTCCTCACCCCATAATATCATGTAGGGTCAACTGAGGTCCACTTATGGGAAGGGTCTTCTGTTGTAACAATCTATTTGGACAAGATTTAGACCAGCTGCCCCCTTAATGGCCACATTAAATATTAAGAGGTACTTTCCCAGAGTTTACAGCTACTTGCGGTTAAATGTTCAATGCTCAGCCATCGCTCCATGCTGTATCACTGCAGTCTCAGCAAAAGTCACAGTTCCTGATGGCAAATTACACAGAGACAGGGTCTGCAGTTCATTTTATTCAAAGATGGAGGCTGTAACAAGGCCAATTCAGGGCCAAAATGGACTGGATTAACAGTGCAGTCCTATGCAAAGTTACTCTCATTACTTTAGCCAAAGCCTGTTGAAAACAGTGGGGCTTAGACTAGAGTAAACTTAACTTTATTAAACCCCGAGGTAGAAGTGTTTCTTCTGATGCAAAGTAAAACAGTGCTGGTAGGTAGTGTAATGCTTTAAATCAGGGGTGTCAAACATAAGGCCCACGGGCTGCATCCGGCCCCTTGAGAGCTCTTATCTGGCCACGAGCCAGTCGAGGCAGCCATCCCCCCCCCTGATCTGGGCTAGCGAGGTATGGCCCGGCCCAACCAAGTGATATTTATGCTATATCTGGCCCTCGTAACAATTGAGTCCGACACCCTTGCTTTAAATGTAAAAAGCCACTTTCAAAGCTTAAACTTCTTGTAACACCTGTTTTGAAGAGGGATGCATGCTTCATGCTAGAAAACCTCAGAACTGCAAAAGCATGGAACTGGGGAGGAATACTAAGAACTGCATCTCTGATGCTCAGAGAAGGACCTGTAGCTCAGTATGAAAGCATATGTTTTGCATCTGTTTCAAGTGTCATTGCCAAATAAACAGAGCTCAGTAAGAGCCTACAGTTCTGCCTGAACTTTTAAAGAGCTGCTACTAGTCAGAACTTTATATTGAGAACCTCCCAACATTTCTTGATTGACCTTCACCTCCTGTGGCCCCCATTTTTTTGGTGGCACTTTCTCATAATTCCAAATGAGCCCAGTCTCAACAAGGATAGAGACCCCTGTTTATACTCCAGTTGAGTTTTTTCCATGAGTCAGTGTGACAGTAGTTAGAGCATTAGACGATGAATGAGACCCCCAAGTTCAGATTTCTGCTCAACTCATTGGGTGACCTTAGGCCTGCCGTTCTCTGTCAGCTTAACCTATCTCACAGGATTGTTGAGAAGATAAGATTGAGGAAGATAGAACCATGTCTGCTGGCTTGAGGCCCTTAGAAAAAGAGCATAAAAATGTGGTAGAACTGGGGTATTTTACTTTTTAGTAATATGGATGCAATGAAAACCTGTAATTACCTTTAGTTAAACAACATAATATATTGTTCTGTGTTCCTAAAAGTCTTCTTTAAAACATCACTGCCCAGACAGCCCTTCTTTCATTTTCGCCAGTTTGACCAAGGGACCAAAGTTTCATGCTGTTTTATATACATCAGAACTATAGATTTCTATTTTCTGCATTCTCGCCAGTACAACAGGCTAATTATATACGTCTCCACTGTGTGGGACTACAACCGTCTGAGAACTCACATCTTAATATCAGGGTGGGATACACTAGAATAAAAGTTTCTTACATCTGTCCCCTGGAATTGAAACAAATGTTAAGGAATCTTTATCAATTTCTGCTTTTGTATTTTGATTTTAAAAAGTTCAGTAAGAGCCAGATTTCAGGAAAATCCATTCTTTCTCTCTTGAGGTCCTTCAGAAAACACTTGCTGCCTAGTAAGGTTTTCTACTAGCAAGTTTTCATTTGTTATCTTCATTTGTTATCTTCAGAGTACTTAATGATGGTCTTAAACAAAGGCATCAGCTAAAATAGACCTTACTATTCAGTGCGGACTAGCTATTATAGTAGGGTTGCCAACTCCAGGTTGGGGAATACCTGGAGATTTTGGAGGTGGAGCCAAAGCGGCCATTTTCTCCAGGTGAACTGATCTCTGTCACCCGGAGGTCAATTCTAATAGTGGGGGATCTCCAGCTACCCCCTGGAGGTTGGCAACCCTATATTATAGCCAACAAAGACTTTCTCAGTGGGCCAATATCCTGTCACCTGCATCTATGTTGGTCCAGCTGCGGGTAGAAGGGCTGCATAGCCTGGGGAAGGTAGCTCCCAGCCCAGGGAAGGCAGCTCCTGGCCTGGGCCAGCTGTGCCTGGCCCGGAGAAAGTGGTTCCCAGCTGGTGGGCTTCCAGTCCAGGTGAACCAGGGCAAAGCCCAACAGAGCTGCAGGACTGGCTGGATCCTTCTCCCTCTCCCCTTCCCTCCCTCTTTTGTGGAGGGTGGGGAGGCTAGACAGGCCAGGGAATGAGGCCCTTTTACAGAGCCATTTTTATCTCCCAGTCTGCCTCTGGTTGGTATTACATGGATCCTGGGTAGGGTTGTCAGGTCCCTCTTCGCCACCAGCAGGAGGTTTTGGGGGCGGAGCCTGAGCAGGGTGGGGTTTGGGGAGGGACTTCAATGCCATAGAGTCCAAATGCCTAGGCGGCCATTTTCTCCAGGGGAACTGATCTCTATCAGCTGGAGATCAGTTGTAATAGCAGGAGATTTCCAGATACTACCTGGAGGTTGGCAACCCTAATCCCGGAACCTGGACTGGTTCCACATTTTATCATTTTATCCTGCTCAGTCTTCCCTTTTCTGCATTCAGAATTTCAGACATGAAATGGAGTTTATACCCATTTCCCCACATGAAAGATCCAACTATATATATCTACCTAGAAGTAAATCCCATTCAGCAAAGCTCCCGCTTCTTCCTGAAAATTTCTTTTGTTACATGAAGAGTTAATTTATGTTATTTCAGGGCTTACTAGTTCTTTCCCACAACTCATGAATGCTTGCTACTCTGTTCTTTCTGGGTGGGAGAGAGCTTAAATCACTGTTCATTTTTGTTTTGTTTTATTGAGAACCTAATGGGGATAAGAAGGCACTGGCAAACCACCTCTGTTAAGTCTCTTGCCATGAAAACCCCCCAAAAAGGGGTCGCCATAAGTCGGCTACGACTTGACGGCACTTTACACACACACAATGGGGATAGCAGTGATCTATTTCTAGTGACACATGAACCTACCCAAGAATTAAAATTTTGCTGCCTTTGACAATTTTTTTTGGGGGGGGAGAGCACAAAATTTGTTCAGTATTCCCTCTGAATCCCCTCACCAGATGATCTTGCTTTTAGAGGTGACTATTGAAGAAAGGGCCCTGACCTGGATGGCCCAGGCTAGCCTGATCTTGTCAGATCTCAGAAGCTAAGCAGGGTCAGCCCTGGTCAGTATTTGGAAGGGAGACCATCAAGGAATACCAGGGTTGCTGTGCAGAGGAAGGCACTGGCAAACCGCCTCTGTTAGTTTCTTGCCATGAAAACCCCCAAAAGGGGTCACCATAAGTCGGCTGCGACTTGACGGCACTTTACACACACACACACACACACACATTGAAGAAAGGGCCTTTTCTGTGGCGGTGCCCTAGTTTTCGAATTTTCCTCCTCAGGAGATTTGCCTACTTTCACTAGCCTTTAGGCTCCAGACAGCCTTTTAAGGATAACGTTTTAAGCATCTCCCATGTAAGCAAACTCAGCTTTAATGCTGGCAAACATGGTTTAGTGTACATCTATGACAAGGCAGGAAGCTAATACTCTCAAAAGAAAGTTCAGTGCAGTACTTTCTTTGCCTGCTCATTTTCCAGGTCTTGTTCTCAGCCTCTCCAAGTTTATTTGCACTATGCAGTAATCTGAATTCCTCATGAACACCTTCCATCAACTGCTCACTGATCCATGTCCTGTTCTTTTGGTGGAATTACATTTTAAAATCCTCCCCCTTCTTCCTGCTCCCCTTTGCTGCACCTAGTGCTGGTTGCCATGAAATGACCTTTGTCCCAAGTGGCTATTATTCATGATTGCCCTAAAATAAAAAATACAATGTAGCTATAGTGTAAAAGCAAATAAACTACATGTCATGTTAGCAAAGATGGGATGCTAAAGACCAGTAGACCGGAAAGGCCTCACCTCCGATTATCTTATGATTCATATTTGAATATTTCTTTCCTCAAAGGTGGGAATTGAGTCAGATAGAGCCTGTGTGGCCCTTTTCCACCAGCCCAGGGCGACCAATAATTAATTTATGTTGAATGTAATTACTCTCTTGTTAACGGTAGTTTTTCTGCACTTTCTCTCCGTTGGCTCTGGAGACGAAGATGTTGAGTGTGATGTATGACTCCTGGCACAGAATGAAAACCTTAGGCCTGTGAAAAGACAAAGATAAAGTGAAGTTGTTCCATTACTTACTAATGAATTTATGGGCTCACCGCTCTTATCTGAAGGGCAGCACAGAAAAATTCTTTGGGGCTATTAGTGTAGTCTTGAGATGAAGATATTAAAGCTCAGATTTATCTACCACCACCCCTTCAAGTTCTCCTGTCACCTCGATGGGCACTTCAAAACAGCAATAACTCTTCGGAATGGAGACGACCATTGCATAATAGATTGTACACAAAATAGTTTAGCCAAACTTGGAAAAGAAAAAAAAATCATAAAATTGCTTCCTACTTGATTGTTCTTAAACGGAGGAGATGGGTGAATGTTGAAAACTAGGAGAAACTTTGGGGTTAATAACTATAAAGGGACAATAACTGAAAAGTGGTAATCATTCTTAATGCTGGGATTGCTTACCAGAAAGTCACAGTGGCAGCTGTCACCTTTGGGGCTCTCTGGAAGTTCTTTCTACAAGCTATCAAGGCCATAGTGGGGGGCAGAGGAGCTGAGGAAGATCCTACCCTAAATTTCACTTTTTTGAAAAAAAAAGTTTCTGATCCTGTTATCTATACCAGCTTTCCTGTGTCCGTATACAAATTTCATGTCTATTCCTAACAAAACTTGATATAGGAACTTCCAAAATAACAAGCACCAAAATCTTGTGTGGTGCATTTGAACCACTTTGATAATTTACAGTCTTCTGAATTCATACTTATGGTGGTTAAAATCTGACATCACAGACATATGTGTGTTCCCTAAAGATGCGTGTGATGAGCATACTAGTTCTAATCAAAAGTGAGTCTGTAATTCATTAACAGCACTTTCCTGCCTGTGATAGAAATAAATTGTAGCTGAAGTACTTTTAATCATCTTTTTACCTACCATGCATCTGGAAAAACCCTTCATCAGTGGATGAAAAGGGCTGAACAGTTTGATTTGTTAGTAAATCAAGGATACTACTTAGGGAGGGCAGGCACCTTGCTCTCTCTGTGGCCCTTCAGACAATGTGGTTATACCAAGCTGACTGATTCTACACCCTGTATGACCATTGTTATAAACACTTAAATAGGGCTATGGACTAAGTATGCAGACATGTCATGGCCACATATTCTTTTTGTTAAAAGGGGGAGTCTGTCCTATAATAGCAAAGCTCTAATTGTAATATTTCAAAGTAACCACAACAAATGGTTTTAAATACACTGAGTTGGATCCAAAATTTATTTTCTGCTAATAAAAGTCACTTCCATCAGCAAAACAGAACTTTCCTGCCTCCCCCCCCCCTCACTGCAGCCCTCTCAGCTCTCCAACATGCTGCTCTTGGGGGGACAGGAGACCCTCAGGAACAGTATGAGGGATCTGCAGTGTAAGGTTGCCAGGTCCCTCTTTGCCATAGAGTCCAATTGCCAAAGCGGCCATTTTCTCCAGGTGAACTGATCTCTATCGGCTGGAGATCAGTTGTGATAGCAGGAGATCTCCAGCCACCACCTGGAAGCTGGCAACCCTGTAGGCGACTCAATAAGGAACCAAATACCCAGAGAGGTTGATGGTCTTCTGTACTTGTGAGGTCTTTGTACCCATGAGCATGTAAAGATTGTGCAAATTTGCTTAAACATATTAAGGAGTTTATTTAGCTGAAGAAGCCGGGTTCGGCCAAACGCACACTGATCCGGAGGTGGCATTGAGGACTTTGCAGCCTCCATACATTGTGACTAAGTGCCCCTACGAGGGAAGTGACTAGCCTCTCGCTCTGTGAGAGATTTGTACATATTTTTGTATCACTGTATTGTCTGTGTAATTGTCTATAGGCTGTAGTTTTTTGTATTAGAAATAAGTATTTGTCTTTAAGAATCCATTGTGATTGTGTATAGTAAATTCACTGCATAGAAATTGAGTCTACATGCTGTTTTTGTAATTTCACCACCTGAAAGCTGGCAACCCTGCAGCAGTGGGATGGAAAAACCAGTGAGAATCCTTCCTTGTGGTGCTGGGAAATTATCACCAGGTGAACTAGGGCTGCCAACCTCCAGGTGAGGTCTGAAGATCTCCTGGAATTACAACAGACCTCTAGACTACAGAGATAAGTTCCTGCCTTACTGCTGAAATCTCTCTTGCCTCTTTTTGAGACGTTAAGTAAACTCCCCGAGTTTGAACTAAACATTTCTTAATCATTTTGTTTAGGGTCGCATTATAAGGATGTGCCTGAATCCATTTTAGCTTTACAGTTTAGATCATCATGGTGCAACAACATAAGTGGGGAACTAGGAGGCCTAGTTCAGGAAGACTGAGGGGAACAGTTCTGGAGTGAATGACGGCTGTTCTTTTATTAGAGCAAGAGCTCCTGCTTTGGGGGACTTATGTTGTGTATGAGCTACGATTTGTAGTCCTCAAAGATCCTTTGGGCCTCAAGAAGATAATAAAACGATGCGGCTATTCCTGGAAACAGAAAACTTTGCAGCCCATCCATCCACTATAATTAAAGCTTTCAGACTTGTCAGTTTTCTTTTGGAGTCAGATGTCATTAAACTACATGCAGTTAACATTATTTATTATTTAAGATGTTAAAATGAGCTGCATGGTTTTGTTTAGCAGCAACAGAATTGTTTTTTGTCCTTGGGAAAATAAAAGCTGCTAATTCTTCTAATTTATTGCATACAGTTGTAGAGCATTATGAACAGACTCATGGAAGGGTGCAGTATAGCCAGAAAGCATTTCTTTGTTTGAGAACTTAGTGTGTATCTACAACAAATTCTTATGCTGGTTTATTAGTCATTCCCTGTTCGCTGGCAATCCTTGGAAACTGCAGTTTAGTAAAGGGGGAGAGGTCTAGCATAATTCTCGGTATCTCACCAAACTACAGTTACCAAGGTTCTTCGAGGAAAGCCATAATAATTAAACGGATACAAAATGAATATGTTTTTATTATAGGTACACTTGGAGGGCGCATTCAAATAACACGAGTGTTTCCATTCCCACCACATTTTGAAAGAAAATGAAAGGTGCAACTGAGAAACTGTGCACTGGCTATCTTGCAAAAGGAAACACTAGGATCATTTATGCATGGGAGTTTTACCTGAGGTTCGTTGCTCCCTGGACCCACACTTTCCAGCTTGGAACCTCTGCATCAGCAGCCTCCAAGCTCAAATCAGGTCCCACCCCTTTAAATGCTGCTTCATAATTGGGTTACTTGTAGTGCTTACTGTGAGAGACGATTCCCCCCTGAAAAAAAACCCAATTGCCGCATTAAAAAAGCATTTTAAGAACAAAAACCAAAAAACCGGAGCAATCTGAAAGGAAGAGGGGAGAGAAATCCAAGCCTTGGTTTTAAAAAGTCTTTATTTTGCTCAGAAAGAGCTCCAAGGAAGTAGGACGCGGGAATCATTTGAATCCCTGCCTGTTTACACGCTGCTTTGTGATTGGCTGTGAGAGAAAGCAGCCTCCTGTGGCCTGCAATTTGCCTTCTGCATGGAGATTTCAGCTGAGCTGAGCTCAGGGGAGAGGGAAGAGTCGAGTTAACAGAGGAATGGGAAGACACAGACATTGCGAGGGCTGGCAGCGAGGTCATTTCTAATGGATGGAAAACTCCTGCAGAACTCCAAGGAACAACCGAGTCAGACAGGAGGCGAACGCGAGTCCAAGTACCCATGCATAAATGACCTAGCTCAGCCAAGTTTATCTCCCATGTTTCACTTCTTCAGATCACAGGTTCTTCATTTACACAGTTGAGACTCTTGAGACTCCTATCATAGGAATCATGAAAAAATAATCTGAGTTTTTCAAGAGAATATGGATAAATACATGGGGGGTGGGGGGAATAATCAACACAATCTGGCCACCAGGTAGGATATTTTGATCCCAAGGCTACATTGTCAGTGGCAAGATTTGTTTCAGTCCTTCTATCCCTCAAACAGATATATGCTGCTCAAGATCAATGGATCAAGGACCTTCTAAGGGCTAAAGGTAAAGGTAGGATATTTCTGAGAGAACAAATCGTCTCCTTCCTATTATGAAGAAGCCCTTGAGAATACCTAGTATCATGGAAAATATCAGAATACTGCACTGAATGTGCATCTGAATCTTTTCTCTCTGTTTCTGAAACAAAACAGTGAACTGAATTCCTCATCTTAGAAGAAAATATACGTGTCAGTCTAGTTTGTTGATGAGCCCAGCTGTGATCTCTGTCCCGTTCTTCTGCGTCTTGAACACACAGATATGAAGTTACACAGAAGGGGACACTGCATGTAATGGGAAGTCCACATACCTATACAAGCATACCTTGGAGATATGGCAGGTTCAGTTCCAGACCACCACAATAAAGCGAATATCACATAAAGTGAGTCACACAAATGTTTTGGTTTCCCAGTGCATATAAAAGTTATGTTTACACTATACCAGAGTCTATTACGTGTGCAATAGCATGTCTAAAAATACAACGTACTGTAAGAATAATGAAAAAATTTGAAATATTGCGAGAATTAGCAAAACGTGACACAGAAACATGAAGTGAGCACGTGTTGTTGGGAAAATGGTGCTGATAGACTTGTTCAAAAATGCAATATCTGCGAAGCGCAATAAAGCGAGTGATGCCTGTACTCTCCAAAATCCTCTTTCAGACCTCCTGGTATGTGCTCCAAACCATTATTTCTGTCTAATTGCTCTTCTATATTTTTTTCTGGACTGCAACCATTTTGACTATACAATTATATTTGGTATACTAAACGATAGCCAAGACCTAAACATGTTTATTAAAAAGGTAAAGGTCCCCTGTGCAAGCACCGGGTCATTCCTGACCCATGGGGTGACGTCATATCCCGACGTTTCCTAGGCAGACTTTGTTTACGGGGTGGTTTGCCAGTGCCTTCCCCAGCCATCTTCCCTTTACCCCCAGCAAGTTGGGTACTAATTTTACCGACCTTGGAAGGATGGAAGGCTGAGTCAACCTTGAACTGGCTACCTGAAACCAACTTCTGCCGGGATCAAACTCAGGTCGTGAGCAGAGCTTGGACTGCAGTACTGCAGCTTACCACTCTGCGCCACGGGGCTCTTAAATTATTTATTCTTTATTATGCAATACATAATTGATCCAGTGTTAGTATTTGTTAGAATGTTGAGCAAAGACCTGGGAGACCCAAGGGCAAATCCATACATGGCCATGGAAACTCACTGGGTGATACTGAGCCAGTCCCATTTTAGTTGGCAACCAATCCTGTTCACTTTCCTAACCCAATCAGAAGCAGAAATAACCACTCAGGTCTCAACTGAGCTAGTTTTGGTGGTACCACATTCCCAGCTCTAATTTTGCAGAATGAGTTGTTTCACGATTAGGTCACAGAGTAAAACAGGAAGGGTGTCAGGAATGTGTTTGACTGAGATTAGTTTAGGAAGACAAATGAAGACTTCTATATGGGATATATCTATTAAAGGGAGGCTGAAAAAAATGAGGTGATTTACAGTGCAACCCTAAACAGAATCACATGCTTCTAAGCCCGTGGACTTTAATGGACTTTAAGGGTGTAATTCTGTTTAGGATTGTACTGCTAATGTAGACCATGATGTAGCGAGGTTTTATTCGACTTTATTAATTCTGTGTTACTAACATAATAGTTCTGTTGAAATGATGGATAATCTGAAGCATTACATTTCTATCTTGTTCAATGCATAAAATTCTATATCACGTGGAGGGGAAAACCCATGGAGATCATTTGCACTGAGGCTTTTAAGAAGAAAGCCATAGCTCTGCCGAAGCCTCGTTTGAAAGCTCTGAAATTTTGCTGGTTCAAAGTCTTGTCTCTCATTGTAGAAGAGCCACATATTTGTAGAAAGATAATTAAGATGAATTATGTACTGTACAGCCAAAACCTGCCAACACGGCTTGTCGGAGGGTTTATGGCAAGCTTTCACAGTGACAGCTGATGTGAATTCAAGTGGTGTCAGTTCTTCAGACTCAAATGACTGAAAGATTCTGAAATAATGTCAGCAATTCTCTTCTTGTACTGTGTACAGCAGCTTCTAATACTTGTGGGTATATAAAACTGTGCTCCTGCATCTGTAAACAAAGATTCAGAATGAGCACTGAGAGATATTTGTATCTGTGTGCATATAGCATTATCCCAGGAGACACAGCAGAACAGTGACTGGGCTGACCAAAGACAGCGCGAACATTGTAAATTCAATAACTCACTGAATTCTTGACCTAGAGGTGTGCATGACCCATAAAGCTACACTCCTCAAATAAATTATTCTGCCCTGGGATTAGGGTTGCCAGCTCCGGGTTGCGAAATACCTGGAGATTTTGGAGGAGGAACCTGAGGAGGGCAGGGTTTGGAGAGGGGCAGGACTGCAATGCCATAGAGTCTAATTGCCAAAGTGGCCATTTTCTCCAGGTGAACTGATCTCTATTGTCTGGAGATCAGTTGTAATGGCAGGAGATCTCCAGCCACCACCTGAAGAAGAAGAAGAGTTGGTTTTTATATGCCGACTTTCTCTACCACTTAAGGAACAATCAAAGCAGCTTACAATCACTTTGCCTTCCCCTCCCCACAACAGACACCCTGTGAGGTAGGTGAGGCTGAGAGTGTGTGACTGGCCTAAGGTCACCCAGCTAGCTTCATGTGTAGGACTGGGGAAACCAACCTGGTTCACCAGATTGGCATCTGCCACTCATGTGGAGGAGTGGGGAATCAAACCTGGTTCTCCAGATTAGAGCCTACCGCTCCAAACCACCACTCTTAACCACTACACCATGCTGGCTCTACACCTGGAGGTTGGCAACCATACCTCGGAGCCTTTTTCACAGCCCACTGACAAGATGGAGGATAAGCCCACACAGTGACTATGAAAACACTCAATATAGCACACAATTGGCACGTACTTACAGAGACAAAGTCCAAGGCACCCCCTTACAGAGTTGCCAGCTCCTAAAAAAAAAATCTGGTACTAATTTGGGTCCAGGGATGGAGTCCACAGAAAATGCTCTGTTATTTCAAATGTACAGCTGTTGTACTTGCTTATAAGTTCTCTGCCACCAAGCCATATTATCAACATATGATACTAAGCCCCACAGATCTACCCATTCCTCCTGGCAACTGTTATGGAAAGTTGGGGAAGGATCAGAGGATTTTTTTTTTAATGACCACTTCTCTATGACAGGATTTAGGTTTGCTTTCTTATCAGAGAGCAGCAAAATTTGTCAGGGACAGAAGTAGCAAGGTGCTGTGTTCTACTGTCTTAGATTCTATTGCATCTACTCACTATATAAGTAAACTACTGATTATGAGAGTAGGGGCATATCCCCAACTATTTAACTCCTGATAGTTACTTTGGGGGGGGGGGGCTCTTCAATTACACTTAGCTCCTGGGACTTTTCCTTTAAAGCTGAAGCACACACAAAAAAAAACCTTCTTCGCTCCATCTTAAAGAGGACACAGTGTGCCAGCTGCAGGCAGAGCCTGTAGTCTTTTATGCATAGCTGTTTCATTCACCATCACTCCAGTGACTTCAGGTCGTTGTGTTGATGATGCATGCTGTTTCTGACCTTCAGAGGTCACCTCACTCTCCCTTTGCCTTTCCCATGTTTCGTCTGCTCTTTCAAATTTGAGATGGAAACGCAGGCAAAACACGGGAAATGCAGGGAGAGAGCGAGGTGACCTCCGGCGGTCAGAAACGGCATGCGTAATCAACACAACGACCTGAAGTCATCAGAGGGGTGATGGCGAGTGAAACAGCCATGCATAAAAGACCTGTGTGTGAAAGTTCTGCCTGCAGCCAGCGTAGAGGGGGTGACACATAACGTCACTTTCAAAAGGGCAATGCTCAGCTTTGGCATTTTAGCCCTTTGACGGGGCTTGAACAAAGCACAGAGCTGAGGCTCAGCTTTTGGTGGGGAGGTTGCCAAGCTGTGTGAGTGGGGCTGGCAAGATGGTAGTCAGGTTGGCACTTGTGTGCTGATGGGCACAGCAGGAAGGGGGTGGGGAGGCGTGGGTCAGCAGCAAGTGGCACAAAGACAGGGCATGTGAATGCCATCTCTGCACACCTGAGTGAGAGCAGCCTAGAAAACTGTTGTTTCCTTTACAAGTCAATCGCAGTTGCAGCTTTCCTCAGAATAGCGGAATATGACTTTTTCCCCACAAAATAATTGGGCAAATGCTACCTCAGAGAATGGATCCACAAGGGGTTTACTTGTATGAATGAACAGACACCAGCCGGGGTCCCAGAATCCAGACAGAACCTGAACTGAGCCATATGGCAACAGAATCCAAGGCCAAGATGGAGCCTGTGAAACTAGTGAAAGTTTGAAGAAGCCGAACAAACTCTTCCCAAAAGGCAGTCGGGGAAGGCTTCTTTGTTTGGGTCGGGTACATGCTTAGCCTCTGCTGGAGCTCTGCAAGGCAAAGCCAGTCCTTGTGAGAAGGATGTTTGGATAAAATATTTTTACTCTGAAATACTGGAAGTATGCAGTCTCCCCTGATTGTCTCCTGTGGATTCAAAGAGGGCTTATAGAAGGCTTTGGGGGTTACCACATTATGTACTCCCAGCAATGTATTAAGAGTTTGAAAATGTTATAAAAAATACTGTTCACACTTTCTATGTATACCCAGCAATGTATTAAGAGTTTGAAAATGTTATAAAAAATATTGTTCGCACTTTGTTTGGCCCCTTTAGCTGTGAAGACGTCTTCTAACCATTTATAAGCCGTGGCACCCAAAACCCCTTTTAAAGCGATGTTTTTATAACATTTTCAAACTTTTAATACATCGCTGGGAATACATAATGCGGTAACCCCCTTTGTCGTTATACCCTTTCATAGTAATTGGCAGCAAACTGAATCAACATAAAGATGCTTCACCACCAAGTAATTTTTCGGTATACTACCAACAACAGCTTCTGTGGGAAAATAATATAAGTGACAGAACTAAAAGAAAGTACTGTGATCCTGTGAAATATACTAGGGTAAATATATTCTGAGATATAAGCACGTCGTTCCTAAAATGCTATCCATCTACACACCTCCTTTTCAATGTGGAGTCCTTTATTATATGGGCAGATGAAAACCAGAGTCTCCTCTGGCTGTTCCCATTAAAGGCAAATTCCAAGAAATGCAGTAACTCCCACACTCCAGGGAGTAGGTAGCCTGAATTAAGAATGTAGATATGCATGCTAGAAATGCAGATTGATAGGTTTTTGATTCTGAGTGAAAAGTTTTAGCAGAGGGCATTTTCTATAGCTAAGCAGGTCAATCAACTAACACTAGTGGGAGGAAATCACTATGACCAGAGTTTGGCTGTAAGTTCACTATTCATTCCACCCTTTACCCCATAGTAGTACAAGGCTCTCTGTATGCCTGACTACATACTCAGCAGGGTTGTTGAAAGCATCACTAACTGATCACGTCACTATCCTTTCATTCATCTGTCCTGCCTGGCCTAAGTAGATATCTTCCTGGTACCCTGAGTTCTTGGAGAAAGGCAGGATTGTCTTGGTTCACAAACAAATGAGAAAATATACTGCATCTTTATAAAATTGACTTTGCCTTTGTTTCCCTTACAAAATGGCAACTGTTGCAGCTTTGTTTTTTCACTTATATCAAGCTCCAAAGTGGAGGTTTGTTTATTTATTTTCCATTCTTCTATGCCGCTCTCCCCATCGTAGCATTTGTTGTATTTTCTTGGTGGGTTTAAACACTGTTTGTAGGTTATGTTTTTTCAAAAGTTTCTCCATCCTATCAGTGACTCCTTTAATAAATGGCAAGAATACCTTTCCTATGGGAGACTGTTTTTCTTGAGTTTTCTGATTTTTGTTTGGTTTAATGGCCCTTCTGATTTCATTCTTGGAGTAGCCGTTTGCTAGCAGTGCGTGATTTAGATGATTAGTTTCTTCCTTGAGAAACTGTGGTTCACAGATCCGTCTTGCACGGTCCATTAATGTTTTGATTATTCCTCTTTTCTGTCGGGGGTGGTGGTTGGAGTTTTTGTGTAAGTAGCGATCTGTGTGAGTTGGTTTCCGGTAGACCTTGTGACCTAACTGAAGGTTTGATTTACGGATGACAAGGGTATCAAGAAATGGGAGTTTACCCTCAATTTCCTTTTCCATGGTAAACTGAATGTTTGGATGGATATTATTAAGATGGTTTAGAAAGTCCATTAATTTTTCTTCACCATGGCTCCAAATGGTAAATGTATCATCTACGAACCTGAATCAGACTGTAGGTTTGTAAGGTGCTGATTCTAATGCTGTCTTTTCAAAATATTCCATGTAAAAGTTTGCTATTACTGGACTGAGTGGACTTCATCAATCTGTTCATCCATCAATCTGTTCATAAAATTCTTGATCCCATAGGAAATAACTTGTTGTCAAACAATGGTGAAATAAGGCTGGTGAAATACAACAAATGCTACGATCAGCAAAAGACAAAAGAGACCCCCTCACCTCTGCAGGAGTATATCGTATACCTTGCAGCTGTGGAGAAGTTTACATCGGGACCACAAAACGCAGCATACAAACAAGGATAAAAGAACATGAAAGATACTGCAGACTTGGCCAACCTGAGAAATCAGCAGTGGCTGAACATGGACTGACACAAACAGGACACAGGGTCTTATTCCAAGACACTGAAAGACTGGACAGTTCTACCAACTATTTTGTCAGATTGCACAGAGAAGCCATTGAAATTCATAAACATCAGCACAACTTTAACAGAAAAGAGGAGAGTTTAAGAATGAATAAGGCTTGGCTTCCTGCCCTGAAAAACCTCCAGACAAAGACAGCATTCAACAATAACCATACAGATTAGTTTTGGATTACACACATTAACAGATCACTTCAGGATACAATGGTTCCATATTAACATACCATACCCTCATTAGCACATTATCTTGATACTTACAGGACAATACTTTTGCAGGACAATACTCAGCTCAAACCCAACCCCTTTCTGACTATATATTACTCTTCCTACACCCTTGACACTGAGAGACACTGTCCTTCAGTGTTACTACTCTGAAGATGCCTGCCACAGTTGCTGGCGAAACGTCAGGCAAGAAAATTCCAAGACCACGGTTACACAGTCCGGATAACCTACAAGAACCAATAAATAACATTAGATTCAATAAATACAATTAAAACCATTTGTATAACAATAAGAACAATAATAATAACCCTATATATATATATAGCAGTTACTAAAATCAGAATATGCTGGTGAAGAAGAAGAAGAAGAAGAGTTAGTTTTTATATGCTGACTTTCTCTACCACTTAAGGAAGAATCAAACTGGCTTACAATCACCTTCCCTTCCCCTCCCCACAACAGACACCCTGTGAGGTAGGTGGGGCTGAGAGAGCTCTAAGAGAGGTGTGACTAGCCCAAGGTCACCCAGCTGCCACTCATGTGGAGAAGTGGGGAATCAAACCCGGTTCTCCAGATCAGAGTCTACTGCTTCAAACCACCGCTCTTAACCACTACACCATGCTGGCTCTCATAAGTACTAAATGGCTAGGGTTGCCATGTCCCTCTTCGTCACCGACAGGAGATTTTTGGGGCGGAGCCTGAGGAGGGCGGGGTTTGGGGAGGGGTGGGACTTCAATGCCATAGAGTTCAATTACCAAAGCGGCCATTTTTCTCCAGGTGATCTGATCTCTATTGGCTGGAGATCAGTTGAATTAGCAGATCTCCTGCTACTGCCTGGCAGTTGGCAACCCTACAAATGGCGTGACTCTGGTATGCAGGGCCAACAGAGCAGTCAATAGCAGCAAGTCCCCCCCATCTAGTAATCAACTAGCTAAAGATGTTAAAAGATGTTAAAAGAGGAGAGGGGGGAAACAGGGAGGCCAGCACGAGCTGAAAACCATAGCTGTCCTCAACCATAAGCCCAGCAGAATAGCTCCATCTTTTCAATGAGAAGCACAATTTCTCGACTTCCGCTAGGGACGCTGATCTGAGCGCCACATTTCTTGGGGGCTCCCAAGAGAACCAAGAAATGTTTGAAATTGGGGGCAAATTTTTGCACCCCAACCCGGTTCTAATTAGTGGACTGAGGAACAGGAACACCCCTGCTGCCTTCAAGAGTGGTCTGACCCCAGTTTTGCTGAGAGAGTCTTCGGACGACTCTCGGAATCCTGGAAGAGGTCCCGCCAGCCTGAGGGGGAAACACTGCCGAAAATGCCTTTTGGAATTAGGCTCAGATCTTCCCTATCTATCACCATCTAAGCAACTACACAGAAGCAAGAATACCTACTCTCCTAAAATCTGAGTAAGTTAAAAGAACTCTTTTGTTTTACTTGGATCTGGAAGCACCGGGAGATTGCTAAATACATCTGCCGAATCTGTCTCTCCCCACTTAATGTTTAAATGACTCTTTGAAAACAAGAAAAGATTAGATAAATCGGCAGGAATCTTATCAATTTGATCAGTGGGAAGACACAACAACTAAGATTTTTTGAAAGATGTCTCTGCTACCAATCAGAAACTACGACGTATAAAGGGGAGGGAGAGTAGTAGAGAACTTGGAATCGGAAGTGTGGCATCATCGTGCAACTAGCAAATACCTCCCAAGTTCCTGAACAAAAGGAAGACGGAAGGTTTACGACACTGATTCCTGCAGCACCTCTCTGCTATTTATAACACCGGTCTTTGTCGGGACTTTGCCAACTAAGTCTCAACGGAACTTTCAGAAGTAGCAACCATGGAACGTTTGATTAAACAGCTGGATCAATTTTCTGCTTTGATGAACCAAAAACTGGATTTTATCTTACATGACCTTAAAGATATAAACATTCAAATCATCACAATGAGGTCGGAGGTGAGATCAGAGGGTTCTTCAGATGACAAGAAAGACGAAGAACAGAAGAACCTTGCAAAGGAAATGGAGAATGACAACAAACAAACTGCAATAGTCCAGCTGGCAACAATGGATCTGAATGTGAGCGACTTAGATCTTTGTTTTTATAATCTGACTGAGGAACTTTTTAACACCAGCTTGGAGGACTTAAAGGGTAGAAAAACTGGAGCTATGGGGATCTCCTTTATTGACTTTGAGATGGAAGAAACTGCAACGCAGATCTACTATGAAGTTCATTCACCAGCAGAAGAAATCTTACCAACAACTTCCAAGGATGCTCTTCGATGTCTAGTCTTAATGAAGAAAAGAAAAAAATGCTGGAAATTCTGGACAAAGGAACTGATTTAAAAGAGTCTGGCTTGTCTTTTGGACGGGATTAAACAGGAATTGGTTAAAAGGCTTGGTTTTAATGGAAATGAAATAACATAAGATATCAATATACGACAAATATAATTTGTATTAAAATGAGTGTTTGGTAGAAATGGAGGGTTTACAAAATAATTAATTTTTAATGAAAACAACTAAATGTTTCCTATTGTTCTAATCCATTTATTATTAGTGAGATTTACTAATTTTTTTCTTTTCTTCTTGTTTATGATTGTATTAATCATTAATCATTCTCTCTTTAAAGAATATAAATGCCAAAGAGATTGATAGGTATTAGTAATAATATTAGGATTAGAAGTTTATGCAAAAGATTACTAATTAATCAATAGATGGAGGGAGGTGTAGGGGAAGTCAATATATTTTTGATCATACTTAACAATGTTTTCTATTGCATTTTATATTTTATTCTTTGTTTATACTAACTCTTGAACTTTGTGTTTAATAATTTTGAAAAATAATAAAAAAATTATATATAAAAAAAGAGAAGCACAATTTCTCATGAAACTCATCTTGAGTTTCAGTGGATCATACTTAGGAAAGTTATATCCATTTAGGTTTATCTAATACTCATTTTTGTTTTCATAGAAAGAAATACATTGTTTCAATCATGTAGCAATAATGTATCACTGCTACAATGATCATAATACTAATTTGTCTGTATAGTATAATTAAAAGGGTATTGATTTCTTAATTCAAAGTCAAAATATCAAACTGAAACGTTACACCCTATATTTTTGTACTGAAGTACAAAAAACAGAATCCATGCTAGCCAAAAATATTTCAATCTGTTAGCTGAATCCTCTCTGAATTTTACTTATGTCTTTACATGTCATAATTTCCAGTTCATTCTGGAATGTAATCATTTAATATGTGGTTCCTCATTTTTTCAAAATATAAGCTAATTCAGTTGGCTTCTGCACAAATTTAGCACTTTCCTTTTTCATCGTGATATCAAACATTTTTGCCTTCTAATCAGTAGAATCAGAAAAAATGGTAACATGCACAACTTCCTGGATTGCAAATGATGAAATTTCTTGCTGTACTGACCTGGATGGCAAGGCTAGCCTGATCTCGTCAGATCTCAGAAGCTAAGCCCTGGTTAGTATTTGGATGGGGGACCACCAAGCAATACCAGGGTTGCTGTGCAGAGGAAGGCACTGGCAAACCACCTCTGTTAGTCTCTTGCCTTGAAAACCTCATAAGGGGTCACCATAAGTCGGCTGCGACTTGAAGGCACTTTACACACACACACACACTTCCATCAAACTTCCAATAAACTGTGCATGTAAGCTGAAGTGTAACTATGCTTAAAATGGAGCATCTACTTGTAAAAAGTAATGCTTCTAGCAAAGTAGTCACCCGGTCCAAACTTTAAATCTCAAACCTCCATTATACAAACTGCAATTATATATATGTCCCAAATTGAAAAAAACCATTTTGCCAGAATTGTTGTCTGCTTTGACAACATGTCAATGAAAACAGAAACCTGCCCTTTCCAGCCCTTTAAATATATTAACATTTATTAAATATTCTCTTTATACCATTTCTGCTAATGAAATTATACTGAAATTATAAACCTTTTCACTTTCCCTTCTTTTGGGCTGGGATTTGTTTCTTTTTTCCTAGCCATTTTAAAGCATTTTGAGACTGTTAGTCCTAAAGGAGGGAAGTTCCTTAGGTGCTGGTGTGAGTGTGACCCCACGCTAGCGTAAGTGCCCATTTTACCCGAGATAAGGGGACTTGCGCTGCTGAAACACTGCCAGGAGGCAGCACTGGCATCCTGGGAGGCATTCCCAGGGCGTTCCTGGGGGCAGAGCGGCATTCCTGGGGGCAGAACCCCTTGCGCCCCAGGAACACCCCTTCTCGCAGTGGCATGGCTTTGCCACCTTTTTCGGTGGCATAACTCCGTTGATTTCAATGGGAGATTTTTGGGTGTGTTTTTATTTTCTTTTAATTTTTGTTTTGTGGCCGGGAATCCTCTGGGGCTGCAGCGTGGCTGTGCCGCTCCTGGCCACCTTAGGATCGGGCTGTAAGAAAATCATTCGATGACAGAAATGTTTAATAAATTTATTATTTTAGGAATGCATATTTTGGATTTATTTTGAGCATTACAAGAAAAACTGTTTGGCAGTCTAAAGCCTTATCTAAGTGCTGCAACCACCAATCAAAACTGACACGTCTCCTAGGCACTCTTTATTCTACATGTCTTTTACTCAAGTTTACATCGAACTCCCCTTTTAGATTTATTGTCCTAAAAGTCCCTGTCGCCAGTCAAAATAATGTTATCACTTCTGAAAATATTTTCATTTTCTGGCATGTACTGAAGTGCCATAAAAGGGTGCTGACAACTCCATCTCTCCTGTTCTACAAATCTTATCAAGATACATCATCAAAAAGCCACACAGGGTATATCCGGCCTCTGACAAACCTAAGGCATGGCCTGCCAGCCAAACAGATAAGCTCTGAAATGTTGGTAAGTGAAAAGGTGACAACAGGGACAAAGATCAAATAAATGTACAACCCTCACCTTTAGACAACAGCAGGTTTCAGCAGAGTCACTACGTAACAACGTCTGTTTGGCCTTGACAGACATCCTTTCTGGCAACTACAGCATTTAAGCAGCCATATTAATACTTGGTATTGGGAAGAAGAGGCATCATCAGCATCGCACCTTTAAATCACTGTGGCAGAGTCACTATAATCACAGAAATTTCTTGATGGAGTTTGGTAGACGAACGCTTCAACTGTGTATCAAGGAAATCAAAGCATGGATTTCTTCCATCGTTTAAAATGAATGACCAAGCGGTTTGGTCCAAAATAATAAATACAGCTTCTCCAAGAAAAAAACTCCTAATTTCTTAATTTCCATTTTTATGTTAAATTCAGAATACAATTAAACTGTAACACAATCTACGCACAGCAGACACTAGGCCTCAATGTGCCTCATATCCCTGTTTTATTGTTAATGTTTTTAAATTTTCAATTATGTTTTCAAAAACCTATAATTTAAACATGTCAGATGTTCGTTTTGAAAATCCATCACTTAAGATCAAATTTATAATCATTTGCTTCTTAATGGTACTTTTCTTGTGCCATCCATTTTCAAACAAGCCTTGTTTTTATGGCCATCATAAGAGATTATGTTCCCTTACAGTTGCTGTATTTCTTGTATAATGATTTATTTTCAAGGGTTTCACCATGATAGCTCTCCAACTTTGTTCCTTCCTGTATATCACTGTTCAGGGTCAAAAGCTGGGGAAAGGGCTGGTCCCAGAGGCCTAACATATTTCACCAATGGAGACTCTGGCTTTTCACTTCTCTTTCTCTCCTCATCACTTTATGTTTAAAGAATAACAGATGTGGAAACATTTAAGGGAGGGAGGGAGAAAAAAAGAACTAATTGAATTTCACATAACACAATTTAGTATTGTTTGAGGAAGTATCTAAATCAACAGCACATTTTCTGAAAGGCCGAGCCGCTGCCTAATTAGAACACCAAACGTGTGACTAATTGGCCACACTTCCACCAAAGACCCTTTCGCAGATGAGCTGTTGCCTATTCATCTTAGCTAAACTTGGTCCAGCGGTTTGGCTGTAAGGTAACTGCGGCTGTTTCAACAAGCTGTGCCAAACATAACCCGGGGGTGGGTGGAGTGGAGGGAGATGATGGGTGGGGGGGGGGGAAGGACTGGATGGAGAACAAATGCATCCCAACAGCAGAAGCGTAATCAGAACGCTTATGCTCTGGCAACACCCAGAGGATTACCAGGAGATTATCAGCGCATAAATTATTTGATACGCGGTGCTCGGTAATTGAGATGCTTAAATAGCCTGCTGTTTATCAAAGCTAACTCCAAATTTCTTTCTTTTTTAAAAAAATCCAGCGTCTAATTAAAAAGTAATCTGATATTAAAGTGGAAAGGGTCCATTTTGTCCAGCACTTCCCATGGACAGATCTGCTTTTTGCAAGCAGCAGGATGTTTGCTTTCTTTCCACGCCCACACCAATGCTTTACAAAAAGAAAATGGCAAGCAGAGAAAAGAAAAACAGCATGGGGACGATGCTTTGGAAAATGTATACAGTATTCTTTCAGAAAACCACAGACAGATTATTGGAGGTTTGGAGGGCTTCGTTTCTGAGGAATTATCCATCTGAAACTATATGCTGTGGAATTGGAAGGTTTGCATAGGTAACAGTAGATGGTTTCATGAATACCTGCTAACTATCCCAATTTGTGTGGGATTGTCCACAGGCCAGAGTTAAGAAATTCTAGGCCTGGCTTATGTCCCAAGAATGTTGGCACAACTCAGTTGATGCAATTTCCCATATGCTTGCATGACCACCTTTAAGGCTTGTTTATAGCTGTTACTCAGGCAAGAGACCAGCAAACTCGACAACTGTTCCAAGCCAATAGTTGCAAGACTTTTGCTGCCTTATAATTGCTCTATTGTGGCTGCATTTGTTTGGGGGTAGGCCAAAGGGAAGAGATGGTAAATTAAAATGGGAGTTGAAATGCATGAATGCTTCCGACTTTGGATAGTGGGACCAATGGAAGACCAGGGAAAGAGCTCAATCAACGCTGGCCAGTTGGCTATCTGTAGGGTTGCCAGCTCCGGGCTGGGAATTACCAGGAGATTTTGGAGAAGTCTGAGGAGGGCAGGGTTTGAAGAAGGGAGGGACTTCAATGCCATAGAGTCCAATGGCCAAAGTGGCCATTTTCTCCATGTGAACTGATCTCTATCACCTGGAGATCAGTTGTAATAGCGGGAGATCTCCAGCCACCACCTGGAGGTTGGCAACCCTACCTATCTGAGAACAGATGAAATATTTTAGTTTTGCATGATGTTCTTTTTGTGGCCCATTATGCATCTATCTATCCTTGTTGGCTTTCCAATGGCCTACCTTGTGGTCATTTTCTAATTCGAATTCGAAGAACACAAAAGTGTTAATTGAAAAGCAGTAAGATGCTGCTGCCTCGTTTGACTTGCTACTTTCACATTTTTCTTCTGAAGCTGCTTCTTGTGTTTGACAATTTCCACTCAGGTTTTAACACCCTATTTCAAGAAAGAACATGAAAAATTCATAATGGAAGCATTGAAAGGGAAACATATTTGAAGTGTGATAATTCTTCTTGTGCCAGTAATTTGGAACATATTGAGGGATGTTGGGTTCTTGGGTCCCTTTGGGGAGAAAGACAGATTAGAAGCTTTAAAAAGCAAACAAATAAACATTGAAAAATATTGTACCATCCCTGGAGCAAGATCAGCAGTGACACTATGTTGATGTATATATTTAAGGCAGTAGAATCGGAGCTGCTAGTTATTTGCTTGGGAGTATTTCTTCTCTTTCATATTAAACGGAGGGCATTTTCCTTCACCCCCTTTTTTTGTATTACTGAACTGTTTCTATTTTGCAGGCTTATATATATAGCCACACACCTAAGCCCTTTCTTACAAACACATGTATACATGTACAGGGAGGAGAAGGGTTGCCAACTTCCAAGTACTAGCTGGAGATCTCCTGCAATTACAACTGATCTCCACCTGGAGAAAATGGCCACTTTGGCAATTGGACTCTATGGCATTAAAGTCCCCTCCCCAAACCCCGCCCTTCTCAGGCTCTGCCCCAAAAACCTCCCGCAGGTGGCGAAGTGGGACCTGGCAACCCTAGGTAGGAGGTACATGCATTCACTGCAACATGTGAACAGGGCTTATGTCATCCATGTTAAGCAAAAATAACTTCCAGGCAGGGAACTTTTTGGACACTGGAAGAGACTTAATTCTTAGTTTAACTGTGCGCCAAAGCATCTAATGTAGGTATGTATGGATAAGTGGGCAAGTGAAAATGTCGAGTAACTCTTGTCACCATGTTTTCAAGGCTATCAGATTGCATAAGTGCACAAGAGAGTGTGCAAGCCCTATTGGGAAGGTAAATCTAATAAATCTAATAAATAAATATAGAAGGCTGACAGGCAAGCAAATCTTGCTGTGCCAAAAAATCCAGTGCGTGCCAACACAAGGGAAAAGATGTGCATTAGAAAAAAACATAGGAAAGAAGATGAACAGTCAGAAACACAACACAAACCAAGCCTATGCCCTTTGAAAGCCAGATAAACTGCAGCGCAGACATGTCCTAAACCTCGAAACCAACCCAGACAGCCAAATGCACCGGCTCCTGTCTGAGCCCCATTAAAATAAATATGATTCACTCATGAGCGAATGAGTAACATGGGAGGGAAAATGTTGATTCAATACAGACTCTAGCTATCCAAGGAGTAGGACTTGACAATTCCCCCCCTCCTCCTGCTACTTGTTGATGGCTGTAAATGACAAACACAGCCGATGGATTCATTGCATTTTAATTTCAATTTCTGATTGTATGTAAAAGCAACTTAATATGCTGCTGGGTCCCTTATGGTTCTAATATCGGCATTACTGCATAGTAACCTGCTGACCCTGTAATGGGTGCAGTACTCATAGCCCTGCTGGAGAGCTTAGACTGGTGGGGCGTTCTAAGGATAAGGACTGGCGCTTAATAACATGAACAGGTGCCTGCCTGGCCAGAACTGTACGATTCTGAAACTCTGCCAGCTAGCAGCAGCTTAACAGCATGCTTCAATTTATCAAGAAATGTTATAGAAGGAAGTTCCAAGTCATATAGAAAAATGACCTGTGCAAGCCCCTTAAGTACTTTTACCTGAATTTGGTATTTTTGATTGCCATAGCGTTCAAAATTCCTATCTATAAAATATAACTGAGATCCAAAAAGGGCTATAGGCATATAGCAAAGGAACCTCATAAACAGCCAGGCTGTCATTTGTTTTAGTCACAGCGATCTTAAATGCCAAAGAGACACGGCCACTTTCTAGCTAGACAGCAGGTTGTTTCTTTGGCAATGGGAACCCCACAGTGAATAGCTCTGACTATGAGCACATGACTATGAAAACATGAACACATAAAGCTTCCTTATGCTTAATCAGACCCTTGGTCCATCAAAGTCAGTATTGTCTACTCAGACCGGCAGTGGCTCTCCAGGGTCTCAGGTAGAGGTCTTTCACATCACCTACTTGCCTAGTCCCTTTAACTGGAGATGCTGGGATTGAACCTGGGACCTTCTGCATGCCAAGCAGATGCTTTACCATGGCCCCTCCCCAAAGCACCTCCTGCTTGGGCACAGCTGGAGTCCTGGTGCAAGGAGGAAAGCATTTCTCTTCTTCCAGCTTGTCTTTGGGCTTAGCTCCTCCTTTACCCTTGATTAAAACAGCAACTGGCTTCTCCAGAAAGAGAATCTATAAGAATGGAGAGTTCTGCAAAACTGCCTTAAGACTGCAGTAAAGCACATAGTTGAGAAATGCACTGAGCCAAAATATCTTAGATTCAAGTTTGCTTGTTGGGTTTCATTGGTAAGGGTGAGTTCAAATATGTTACCTTTTGTCATTTATTTATTTTTTACATAAAACCAACTAAAATAATTAAAGCAACTAAAGCACCAGCAACATTTCAAAATAAACAGCCTTATTAAAAGCATAACAAGGCATCTTTAAAAATCAGTGAAGGGGAACATCAAATAACCAACCAATTAAAAGCTTGCTGAAATTTTACAAATCTTAACCGGAGACAGAAAGGGTTGGTTTCTGCTTATGGAAGCGATTTCCATCAGCAGAACACACGTTTTTGCTTCCTTGTCCCACTGTGCCTCAAAATTTGTCTCTGAAATGCTGTTCTGGAAGGACAGGGAGCTCAGGGAAAGCATGAAGGTGGAGTCAGATGTCTACAGTAGGGATGCCAGCCTCCAGGTGGGCCCTGGGATCCCTCAGAATTACAGTTCATCTCCAGACTACAGAGATCAGTTCTTCCGGAGAAAATTGATTCTTTGTAGGGGGGACACTATGTCATTGCACCCCACTGGGGTCCTTGCCCTCCCCAGGCTCCATCCGCAAATCTCCAGCTGTTTCCCAACCTGGGTCTGGCTACACTTCCCCCTATCCCCCACCGGTGGCCACAGGGACCTGGCAACTGTAGTCTACAGCGGGAGAGGCTTTTGACAAAAATCACCCCCCAATTCCTGATAGTGGAAGTCAGATGCTGAATTCAAATTAATCTAAAGATGGCACCAGATACAGGACAAGAGGTAGGCATTCTATTGTCACCAAAAGGTTCATGTTTTTCATGTCCACCCACCGGAAGAAGGGTTTCTGAATGCTGAAGCTAGGCAGGACTAGATGAGAGCTACTTGGAAAAACACTGGAGTATTCTACTTGGAGAGAATGTTGTAGATGAAGGAGCTCTGTTAAGCATAATAATTTCCAGCTTGCACTGGATCAAGGGAAAGGTGAGTAGCACCTGTGTCAGTTGACAATTTCAGATACTCAAATTCAATAATAATTAAACATTGGGCTGGCCCAGTTAGCTTGCATGCACAGGTGACATGGAAGAAAAACATGCCTAATTAGTAGGGTTGCCAGCTCCGGGTTGGGAAATACCTGGAGATTTTGGGGGTGGAGCCTGAGGATGGCAGGGTTTGGGGGTGGAGCCTGAGGATGGCAGGGTTTGGGGAGGGGAGGGACTTCGATGCCATAGAGTCCAATTGCCAAAGCAGCCATTTTCTCCAGGGGAACTGATCTCTGTCACCTGGAGATCAGTTGTTATAGCGAGAGATCTTCAGCCACCACCCGGAGGTTGGCAACCCTACTGTGTGTGCGTAAAGTGCCTTCAAGTCGCAGCCGACTTATGGCGACCCCTTATGAGGTTTTCAAGGCAAGAGACTAACAGAGGTGGTTTGCCAGTGCCTTCCTCTGCACAGCAACCCTGGTATTGCTTGGTGGTCCCCCATCCAAATACTAACCAGGGCTGACCCTGCTTAGCTTCTGAGATCTGACGAGATCAGGCTAGCCTTGCCATCCAGGTCAGGGCAGCAACCCTACTAATTAGGTGCAAATAGCAACAAACTTCTTAATCTTCCAGGCACTGAAAACAGACAGGTTGTGACATCTATATTTTAAGCAAGTTACAAAATATTTCTACATGGATGTGGCAAAATCGAAACATAGTCCTCTCCTTGCTTAATAGGCTACAGCCAATGTTTTGCAAAGCCTACATTGCATTAGAGTTGATTTATGAATTACATTTGCTTTTTAGTTATTCTAGTCCTCATTATTCATGTTCATTGCTCCCTGCACTTAACCTTTTGACTCTAATTCCTAGTTCTGAAAGATATGCACAGAGACTTTGTTCTTTCTGACATGCCTTATCATTTTTATCTGTCATCTATTTTTCCAACCATTAGAAGATCCCAAGCACTCTGTATCTATAATCTGTTTACATTCTTCTCATTATGTTGTTTTAATGTTCTTCTTTCAACTCTGTCTTCCTCTTTGGGGTTATTATTTCCCCCCTTGTATCCTGCCCTTTGTTTTTCATTGAATGAGCCAAATTTCTCTGCCTACCACATTGTACAATATCACAGTTAATGCTGAATAATGAAGGAATCATGAGGTAAATTCAAGTGTGCACTACAAGGATACATGCTCCTGTATATGTAGCTGATGACAGATTTGGGTCCTTTAGAGATTTTATTTAAATGGAAACTTTAAAAAAATAACCTCTAATGCAGTCATTAGTTCCAAAAGTTGGTTTTTATATGGCTGTAAAATGTTGGCCCAAACCCACTAGAAGTAGCTTGCGTGACTTCACTAACACAGTCAGGCTGAGGATGTTGGCACATGTTGGATATCACATGTTCACTTATACCTTATTTAGCCCTTGTTGGTGTACAAAGTTCTTTCTATATTATGTAACTTACATGTAGCCCTTATTGCTTGTAGCCAGTTTCCAGAGTGATGGAGGGAAGAAAACCCATCCTGCTGTACTAACTGAGAAAGGCGCCCAGCATACCTGGTACTGATGGTATTTTCAAAAGCCATAAACTCAAGAATAAATAGACTATGACTTGATTACATAGCATGCCATGTTACTGAAAAACTTTCCTGCAGAACTTTTTCCTAACTAACCTGTAACCTAGCCCCGGACAATTTCCAGCCTATCAAATTTCACTTCCCTGAAAAAGACTTAGGGAAGTCCTGTCAGTTCTAGCAAACAAAACAAGACAGCGTTGATTTGACTGGAAGTTACTGTGGTGGTAGCCGACACATGCTGAGACACCTCTGTGCTAAACCAGAAGCTTTTGTTTACAAAAACTAATCTACATCATTAGCTGCTACGGGCAGGGGGGATGGGGTGAAAACACAATGTTATTATGTCACAACATAGGAAATAGATAAGGGAATTGGAGAACAAATTCAGTACAAGACTGCCTTTTTCAGTGACAGTCCCATATTGGGACTATGTCCTATTAGTAGGGTTGCCAGTACCAGGTTGGGGGTCGAGCCTGAGGAGGGCGGGGTTTGGGGGAGGGACTTCAATGGGTTATAATGCAATAGAGTCCACCTTCTAAAGCAGCCATTTTCTCCGGGTGAAATGGTCTCTATTGCCTGGAGATCCGTTGTAATAGTGGGAGATCTCTAACCACCACCTGGAGGCTGGCATCCCTACCCATTAGCTCTGTTCTGATAATACTCTTAGATTTTTTATTTTTATTAGCTCCGTTCTGATACTAATAATACTCTTAGATCTCTTCGAACTGGAGAAATGGGCATTCAAATGGCAAGTGAGGTTCAATACGACCCAGTGTACAATTATGCATATTGGAGCAAAAAATCCCAACTTCACATATACACTGATGAAATCTGTGCTGACAGCAACAGACCAAGAAAGGGATCTCGGGGTGTTAGTGGATCGCTCGATGAAGATGTCCACCCAGTGTGCGGCTGCTGTGAAAAAGGCAAATTCCATGCTGGCCACAATTAGGCATGGAATAGAGAATAAAATTGCTACTATCATACTACCCTTGTATAAATCTATGGTGAGACCACACTTGGAATACTGTGTACAGTTCTGGTCACCACACCTAAAAAAGTATATTGCGGAGCTCGAGAAGGTGCAGAAAAGAGCAACCATAATGATCAGGGAGCTAGAGCAACTGCCCTATGAGGAGTGGTTAAAATGATTAGGACTGTTTAGCTTAGAAAGAAAGCTGTTAAGGGGAAACATGATAGAGGTCACTAAAATTAGGCATGGTATGGAGAGAGTGGACAGGGAGAAGCTTTTCTCCTTCCCTCTAATTCTAGAACACGGGGTCATCTTCTGAAGCTGGAAGGTAAGAGATTCAAAACAGATTAAAGGAAGTATCTCTTCACACAACACATATTTAAATTGTAGAATTCCCTGCCCCAATGTACAATGATGGCTGCCAACTTGGAAGGCTTTAAGAGGGGAGTGGACATGTTGATGGAGGATAGGGCTATCAATGGCTACTAGTCAAAATGAATACTAATCATGACGCATATCTATTCTCTCCAATCTCAGAAGAGCATGCCTATTATCTTAGGTGCTGTGGAACACAGGTAGGATAATGCTGTTGCAGTCATCTTGTTTGTGCGCTTCACAGAGGCACCTCGTTGGCCACTGTGTGAACAGACGGACCTGATGCACCTTGGTCTGATCCAGCATGGCTTTTCTTATGTTCTTATGGCCTCTGGGATTAAAAGGACATGAAATGCAAGAGGTGCAGCTCACAGGAGTTTTCTCTGCAAAAGTCAAAAAGTACAAGCTTAGCACAGACCATTCACAACCAGTCTAAAAGTGTCCATTTAAGCTCTGCTTGATGCAACTACATCTAGTGCCAAATTCTAATAGAGCAATTGTTTATTCAGCGATCATCTATGCAAATAAACCTGATTATCTTTGAGATGCCTTCTTTATAAAGAAGCAGAGCAACTGAAACACCCATTAAAATGCACTCTGCCGGGATCTATGATCCCTTGCGATGGACAAATAAGTACTATGTAGTTAATGTTAAAGAAATTTTTTAATGTCCTAGGAAACTAGGCTATTTTCCATAAACCCATATTGTGTTGTTAGGAATTTATTGTGTGTGTATGAGTGTGTTTGAGTATGTGAAAAATTATACCTTGCTTGGGGTGACAGAGTGCCTTGAACTGGCTCTGATAAGATACAGAGAGCATCCTCACATTTTTGTACCACAGAGTTTTTGCACCATCAGTCAGGTAGGATGGGGTTGTTTCTAATGATGATATGTCATGAAAAATAAGTAAAGGGTACTAAAAATTAGAGAGTACATCAGTGCTGAATATACCTAAGAATCTTAGCTTCAGGCTGCAGCCACAAATGTAGCGTCTCATAAATATTAACCTGTCATGAGACTCCCATCATATTGTTCTAACATGACTCTGTAAGATATTATTACCATGTCATGGCAATGGTAGGCATAGATTAGTGCTGACCATAGCAGGAAGATGGAATGCAATTGGAAGATGAAAACAGTCTTTAAAATCTGGGTTTTCAAACATGGACTTGCTTGCAGCAAAATTAGCAAGCGCTTTCCTTGGGAAGGAAGATGCCGCTGTTAGATAATATCAGTAGTCTTCTGAAAGCAGGATGGACATAAATGGCTGCAGATTCTCATGAACAGCAACTGCTAACTAATACAGTGATGGTGTGAAAGACCACCCCTCCCTGTAAACTCCTATGACAGGTATGTGCCTTGCAATATCTTTTTCTTTCAGTCCTTCCTCTTCACATGCTGTGTTCTGCCTTTGCTTATTCCAGGACATTTCCCCTTGCTTCCCCACCACTGATGAAATGGGTAAGGTGATGCAGGAAGCACCAATATTGTGGGCCTTTCATAAGACATGTGACAGTGTTCTTTTCCAGGTTTGTTTGTTTTTTAAATAGTTAACCGACTTTAACCTGGAAACATAACCAGTTTGGAGGAAGAGATCAATTTGGTTATTGTTTTCCTGGGAGGACTTTGTTGATCTTTTGCTTTATGTTTGTGTCATTTTAATTGTATTATGTGGCCTATGGTCATGTTGGCAAGCTACCTTAGGCTGTACAGGAATGGCAAGATATAAATATTTCAAATTAATAAATAAATCCCTGGAACTCTGCAACCTGTTACACAGCTGCAGACTTTTCTGAATGTCTTAATATTTTATATAACATGTATTCAGCCACATTTTTCAGGCAACATGTTTCTCCAAAGTGAAATCCTGTACCACAGGTAGAGGGGATAACTCTTGGAACCTATATAAGAACAGAAGATTAGTCGTGCTCAATCAGACCAATAGACCATCTAGTCCAGCACCCTGTTTCCAACAGTGGCTGGTCAAATGCTACAGGGAAGCCCATAAACAGGGCTCAGTGACTAATGTTCTATAAGTCTGCAGGCATGAGATTTTGTCTACCTCCTCTTCCTCCTGATCCACTTCACCAATGCAGATAGAAGAAGAAGAAGAAGAGTTCGTTTTTATATGCCGACTTTCTCTACCACTTAAGGAAGAATCAAATCGGCTTACAATCACCTTCCCTTCCCCTCCCCGCAACAGACACCCTGTGAGGTAGGTGGGGCTGAGAGAGCTCTAAGAGCCCTGTGACTAACCCAAGGTCACCCATCTGGCTTCATGTGTAGGAGTGGGGAAACAAATTCAGTTCACCAGATTAGAGTCCGCCGCTCATGTGAAGGAGTGGGGACTCAAACCCAGTTCTCCAGATCAGAGTCCAACACTCCAAACCACCGCTCTTAACCACTACACCATGCAGAAAGAGCGGGGAGCAACTTGATTTGGCGATTACATATTACCTTTCATTTAGAAAAGAGCCCCACAAATGCCCATCTACCTAGCAACTGTAACAGTAATTAAAACAGTATCAGTGAGAGCTACCGCAAGATCAAGCAGCTAAAACACAAATCGTCTCCCTCTGCCCTGTGTCTTATATTAAAGTCTGAAAATTCTAAGCTCCAGTTCTCAATCTGTATAGTTGTTGCAGAATTTAAAACACTGCCTAATCACATGCCAAGCAGAGCTTCTACCACTTGAGCCACAACCTCTTCCCTGTTGCCTAGGATTAGAAAGACAACTGTGTAGTACAGGGGTCAGGCAGCTCACCAGAACATTTTGCTTGGCACCCTGGGCCAGACCTCCACCCAAGCACTGGCTGCATTGCTGGGGTCAGCTGTGTAGAAGATGGCAACAGGTATGGCTAATACCTGTCATCATCTCCCAGACCTGCACAGCCACCAGCCGAGTCCAAGGCAAATCTCTGAGATGGTGGCAGCGCCACTGGGATTTGGCTTGCTCCAACCCTGGCTGGCCAACTGCAGCCCTCAACACCACCACCACCCTTTTTGTTTGCAAGCCCCCCATTTTCACTCGGGCCAAAAACCTTGCCTACCCCTAAACCAGACCCATCCTCTGGGCAGAAGGACAAAGATTGCCCAAAGACCCACCTACTGCTTGTTTATATGTCAATACATACTCCAGCCTTTGGATGCCCATTTTCAAGTCATCTATATATGCAGGGGGAAGTAGGACTCCGGTTCTGCTGTATTCACAGAGGATTCTATACTAGGGCTGGAATTACAGCGCATTCCTGAAATGCGCCACCGGCTCGTCCCAAAGGCCTTTGGAGGCTGACAAAGGCCTCTGCTGGCACAGGGGTCCACAACACTGGCGCCCGGAAGGCGCACACCGGTGTGAGTGGCCCCAGCGCCGGCGTGCAGTCCCGGATGCTGGTCCCTAGCCACCCCCACGGCAGCGCTGGGCCCGGATGCCGCCAGAGCCTCCACCGGCATCCAGACACCAGCACAGGCCATGCCAGCGACCCGGCAGGTGTGAAGGCACCCCGGGAGGTGTTCCCGGGGCGTTCCAATGCCAGCCTGGGGGTGGGGCCAACTAAGCCATTTTGACTCAGGAACACCCCCCTTTTTTCCAGCAAGATACACCATCTTTTAGGGTTGCACAGGTTTTTGGCGCCAGGTGCCGAAAACTCCTTAGGAGGCAACGCCACTGGGTTGCCTCCTAAGCCCGGTGCAGGCATTCCTTTCAGGAATGCGCTGTCAGACATACTTTCCATATTTCTGCATTATGAAGATCTCACTCCACAGCATCAACAGCCAAAAAGGGGAGATTGCTTGCAGGATTCGTGCCACAGTAGAATGCATATTAGGATCAGTTTTGCGCTGTAGTTTGAGTCATATATCAAAATTCTGTCTTGTTTGCTATTTAATCCTTCATTAAAAAGGTATAGGTAGTCCCTGTGCAAGCATCAGGTCATTACTGACCAATGGGGTGACATCACATCACAACGTTTACTAGGCAGACTGTGTTTATGGGGTGGTTTGCCACTGCCTTCTCTGGTCGTCTACACTTTACCCCCAGCAAGCTGGGTACTCATTACCCTTCATTAACCTTATATGTAATGTTGATTTTTAAAATATAATCTTTGGAATGCTTTTCATCTTTAAAATGTTAAGACTTCTGACTGTATTTACAGTGTATATGTACACATTTATTATATTATTCAGAGGAACTCTCAATATACCCTTTTCTGGGATACAACTAATGAATTACTGATGTGATTCATACGCAGAAGAAAGAGGTGCCATCATTATATGAGTCTGTTTTCCTATTGGAAAATTACCAAATACAGTTCTACATCATTTGGTTGTGATAGATAAGAAATACTGAAGTAGCACTAATAAATTAATGGCTATGCAAGATGAAACCCCAGTTGCTCAGACGGCTGTCTCCACATAATCTGTATTTTATACAAAAGGAGAAAGAACTCTACAGAATTTCAGCTGTGACCAGATAAAAACTGCCAACAAATTGTGATAAGGAAAGTCTAATGTGCTTATTAATCATGTTTATAGCTCCTCATTTGCTGATATATTAGCCCAAACTCCCTTTAATATTTTTAAAAATCGCTGGTAGGTACATTTAATAGAGCCCCTATTGTTGTTTCCAGTTTGCATTAATTAAAACTAATTGACCATGATGGGTTTTACAATAAATCAAGTAACCGAACTGTTTGGAAAAGTGTTTCAGATGACAGCAAGCTTTTCAAACCAGAGGAAATAGCTCTTCGGTGTCTTTTCTTCTTATCCTCGTTCATATTAAGTCCTTTTAGCAGCTGAATAATTTTGCTAAGCAAAACTTTAAGCAGGCAATAATATAGTAAGAGTCATCTAAATATTATGATCCCTGCTTCATCTTTTTCCATTAGTTCTAATAATCTAGATTGCACAGAGAAACATAGAGTTGACTTGTTTATATTTTGGAAAACCCTGAATATCTCATTCCTTATCTGTGATACAATTTATAACCTATCAGCCTCCTTCATTCCTTCAGGGAACATTAATTCCTCAAGGCCCCATCTCTTAACAAAGACTACTCTGGATATTCTTCTGCTTTCCAGTTTACAGTTGCCATTTCCTTGTAGAAGCACCAATGCATAATTATAAGAACTGGGCCATCCATAAATCTGTTTGCTTGTTTTGTTGAAGGCTTTCACGGTCAGAGTTCATTGGTTCTTGTAGGCTATCCGGGCTGTGTGACCGTGGTCTTGGTATTTTCTTTCCTGACGTTTCGCCAGCAGCTGTGGCAGGCATCTTCAGAGGAGTAACACTGAAGGACAGTGTCTCTCACTGAAGGACAGAGACACTGTCCTTCAGTGTTACTCCCCTGAAGATGCCTGCCACAGCTGCTGGCGAAACATCAGGAAAGAAAATACCAAGACCACGGTCACACAGCCCGGATAACCTACAAGAACCAATGTTTGCTTGTTTGTTTACAAGATTTATACCCCATTTCTGCTAGGGTTTCCATTTACCCATTTATGGTGGGAGACCTCCAGCCAATTGTAGCCCTTGCCTGCTGATGCTTAGCTGAATGACTGGAGGATACTGGGGCCAAAGGGGGGTGCATGATAGCCCTGGGGAGAAAAATTAAAAAGAAAAATAAGGCCTTGGCCGCTTATCAAAAATTATGACCATAGACTTCCTGGAGATTTCTAGAGCTAACTGGAAGTGTTAAGGGGAGCTCTAGCAATTGGCAGAAACTCTATGGTAATCTCATCACAGAGTTTCTGGCAATGGCTGGATCTATTTTTGTTACCTCCAGGTAGCTCCAGGAATTGCTAGGAACTCTATGGTCAAAACGTCTGGTAAGTGGCCAAGGGGTTCTTTTTCTTTTTTCTCCCAAGACTCAGCCCCATCACAACCAGGCACTTTCTGGCAACCCTATTTTCTGCCCTCCTCAGGGTCACCAAGATGGTTAACAGTTTAAAAACATACATAATAAAATATAATGAAAGTATACCTTAAAAACAATTAAAACCAAACCAGAACGTATTAAAGCAAATTACAACCAAAGCTAAAATACACATACAAAAGCATTTAAAACATAGGGCAGGAAAGAGGAATCACTCAGGGAATACCAAATGAAACAAAGAAGTTGATCTTAACAACTTGAGAACAATTATTTTGGCCCAAAGCCTCCCAAATATCCTGCCCAAGAGTACCTTTTTACCAAATGCATAAAATGATATACACAAAACAACAATGCATCCTATAATAATCCTGGAAAATAGCATTCTCTTACTATGTCTAATCTACCCACTACTTGATCCTAGGGCACTAAGCTCCATGTAACATATGTTCCTTATTTATGGCGTCTTCCTCCACTGGAAGAGCCACTTAAATTGGAGGACAGCTCCTTAGATTGGAGGAAGGCTTCACATTTGAGCCAAAAGGAAAGGTGGGGTATAAATATTTAAACAAACTTTGCTCAGTTGAGTGGAAAAATTAGGGGTAGGATCCACCCCAGTGAGGTTGTGGGCACTAACATTTGCATTAAATAAAAACAAAGAGAAGCTAGTTTGTATAATCATTACCATACTATAGCTGCAATCCTAAAGGCACTTTCCTGAGATTAAGCCCCACTGAATAACATGAGACTTACTTTTGAGTAGATCTGCATAGGTGCACTCCCTACATTACTGTGAACATTGCTAAAACGTGTGCTGACATGGCCTGCTCCACAAACCTGTTACGCCAGAGTATTTGCAGTTACGATGATGCTATCTGATTGAAGTCAGTAGAGTTTAAATGGCTCAGATCCAAAATTCTCTGTTCTAATGTGTTTGGGGATAACAGCCATGCACTGGTACATAATTTAGCCCATGACAAGCTTTTCCCTAGATGCCATGACTTCATCCATCGAGTTATGTTACTTGTCAAGTGATAACGCTCTAATTAGTTGTTGAACTTTGGTATCCTCTGTACACACTTCCCAATCCAAATTTTCACTTTATCTGTACAAAAGTGCTACATGATATCCTTGTTGTTTCAGGAGAATATGCTTGCTATTCACTGATTACCCCTCAGTACTGAAGATAAGCACAGCGAACCTCTGAAGCCCCTTTCAAAATCAGACGCCACATACAGGCAACAAAACCCGCCTTCTATGCCTCATAACATAACTATCCCATTTATTACTGTGAAGTCACTTTTGGTATAAAATGTCTGAATGTTTTATTATATAATGTTTGATGAATTTCACTCTGTCATTTTAACTATTCCACTATCAAGTAGAAATCAACTACTTTGCTGGGTTTGTGATTATTTACTCTGACATAAAAACCCTCTGACATACAATGAGAGTAGTAATGCCAAACTGCTACATACCCGGCAATCTTGTACTCATACAAATCACAATTTATGTCTAAAAGTTATGAACTGCTTTTCTGTTGGATGCATTTTATTTATTTTATTTTATTCATTTATTTGGGTCCCAATGGGGACCCAAAGCAGTTTACATCATTCTCACGCCTCCGTTTTCCCCTCCCAACAACCCTGCGAGGTAGGTTAGGCTGAGAGTGTATAAGTGGCCCAAGGTCACCCAGCAAGCTTCCATGCACAGTGGAGATTCGAACCCGGGCCTCCCTGATCCTAGTCCAACACTTTAACCTCTACGCCACACTGGCTGTCATTAAAAACCTTTCTATCCTGTCTTATCTCCTCAGACTCCAGGCAGCTAACCCTAACCCAGGACAATGCAGCAACCAAGGATGTGAGAACACAAATTATAACAGTCCGAATTAACAGAATTAAAACACAGATTAAAATACACACATTACAAATTTAAAAGCACTCAAGATTTAAACTCACAGGAATTTTCAAAAATGCAGGTTGAACAAACACACAAGCAGAAGAGACTGGAATGACCGCAGCCAAATCTACTAGAATAATTTACTATCCACCAAAGGCTGCCTCACATGCCTTCCTAAATGTACTGAGTGAAGTTACCATCCTCACCCACTCTGACAGAGCACTCCACCGGACTGGGCCTACCAGTGGGAAAATCCCATGATCTTATGTAGCCATACAGAGAGTCCTAAGGGAGGGTATCTTCAGTAGGAAGCTGTCTGAAGAATGTAATTAACACAAGGGGAGTGCACAGAGAAGTGCAGTTTGATAGGGACTGAAGTGCCTGTGCTATTGTATCAATTCCCAATGACAATAACACAGTAGGAGGTTGATAGTTCAAAGCAGTTTGTTTATTAGGCCCAATATACACACCGGGTGAAAACTGTCCAAATGCGCAGGACAATTCACACACCAGAACAAAGGATTGCAACAATGTTTATAACTTTGGGTCAGGGATGTTACCATTACGTCGATTTACTACGCATTGGTTGTCTACTTCACTTTAATTAGCATAGCGTATTAGATATTGGTCAAAGCTGTCTCTAAGCAAGCGTGAGGTCTTGTGACCACATTCCTAAGGATGAAGGTAAGATACTGTTTTTCTCTACTGGTGAAAGGCCGTACCAGGCAAGCAATGTAGTCTTTCATTCTGGCAGCTCATAATGGCATCTGCCAGACTCATGCTAACTTAAATGATTACACATTAGAGCATCTGTTCCAAGGATCAATACTTTACCCCTTATACCTGGGGCTGTATGTCAATTACATACATGTGCTCTCACATGGTATTGTGCTAGATGCTAACCCTTATATCCTTGGCTTAGCATCTTTATAAGTGCGAGTATGCGGACTGAGCATAAAGCATACATTTCCAATACATTTCCCATAGCATATAATGATTTCAGGCATTACAGTATGAGGGCCCAAGTCCACGAAGGGCCTTAACAGCCCATTCCTGAAAGGACGAAAGTCCTTAGGATGCCAGGAAGGGGCTGTGCCAGCATTCAGACCCCCTGCACTGGTGCCCGTGCCACTTCCGTCGTCCAGGGTGGCACGATGCCGGTGGGTGGGCCCGGACACCATCATCCCAGTGCTGCCGTGGCAACACCGCCCAGGAATGCAGGCTTGGCCTCCCGCTGGCATCCCGGGGGCATTCCCAGGGCATTCTGGGCAACAGAGATGCCAATAGGCAGCTTCCTGACCCCTTTCGGACCAGCTGAAGGAGCTGGGGGATGGCTTTGGAGGCACCGCAGCAGTGCCGCAGAGGCATCTCAGCTACGCCATCCCTGGCCGCCACAAAGCTCAGGAATAAGCCATAAAGGTGATAACCAGCACTTTGAAGTGGACTCAGAAGAAAACAGGTAGCTAGTTCTGTTCAAACAACCACCATGGACTTGCATGTTTCAAGCGGTTGAGAGGGAAAGCTTGAAAGAAATCTTCATAGGCAGCCCTATGTAAAGCATGTTGTAGTAGTCCAATCTGAAGATTACAGTAGCATGAATCGGTGTAGCTAAGTAAGCAGAATCTAGGTAAAGGTCTTGTTATGAACTAGATGAAACTGAAAGAAAGCAATCCTAACAACAACAGTTTATCCATTAAAGAACAGGCCCCAAAGCCCCCACAAGCTCTTAACTTGATCTTTTGTGAAAAGGTTAACTACATCTAAGTTTGGTAGCTCAACACAAGCCATCTATTCTGCCTTCCCAAACAGCATTGCCTCTGTCTTGCCTGGATTAAGCTTCAGTTTGTTTACTCTCAACCTCTCGACCGTAGCCTCAAGATACTGGCCCAACACCTTCCAAGCTGCCTCTGGAGGTTTTAGATAATGAGATATAAAGCTGGGTGTCATCAGCATATTGGTGACAACCCACTTAAAGCTCCTGATGATCTTGGCCAGTGGTCTTACACAGAGATTAAAGAAAAATGGTGATGAAATAGAACCTTGGGGTACTGCACATATCAGGTCCCCAACTAGCACACTCACCTGCTACTGTCTTTGTTTGCTGCCAACGAAGGGTGTGCAAAAAAACCACAACAATTTTTAGATTCAGGTATATTGCAGGGGATCTACCAGAATATCATGGTCCCTGTATTAAGTGCTGCTGATAGGCCTAACATTAGCAGCAGAAACGGATTGCCCTTATCCAACTGGCCACTTGTCAGCGAGGGCATGCAATCGAACCCTGGATAGCGAGGTGACTTTCTTTTCACCTCTCCTTCCCGTGGGAAAGGGAAAGGAAGGAAGGGACAACAACCAGAGACTCGAGAAATCTCCATTTCAAAGTGACTTCCTGATTGTAATCCTGCTCTGATCTTTAGGTGTGAATTCTCTCTCTCGGTGCTGGGGAACCTCTAATGTTTTGCATTTCAAAGCTTTTACTTGTAAACATTTCTAGCTTGTGTACTCTATAAGAATGCCCTCCAAATGATTTTGCGCCATTGTAACGTTGTGTTTTCCTAGATTACTTACTCTCCCTTTCAAATAAATTCTACTTTAACTCTCTGCAAACGTCTGGAGTAAAGTTGATGATTCTTGAGAGGCAACGGAGTCCTAGAATCTGACAGTACGTTACAATCCTGACCTTTTTGTTTTTCGGGTTAGAAGTAGTATTAGGATGTCTGTACCATCCTCGGTGCCGCTCAACGCGGGAGAGGAGCTTCGGCAGACTCCAGCCGATATTGAGGTTGGCCGGGGAGAAGCGACCCCGGAACAGCGCCCACCCGGGCCGACGGAGGTTCCTGGGAGACTGACTTGGACCCCCTGACTCTCGGGAGCCGGACAGCGGCAGAGAACAGTGTCGGAGCCAGGAGGCGACTTATACCGAGGACCGCTGGCCGCCTGGTATGGAGAGGGGGAAGGGTGGAAGGAGCCCACGCTCGCTCGCACCCCTATCCTCACCGCAGAGGAGGCCACTCTGATACGCGGGCAGAACCAGATGCTCGTCCTGCAGAACCGGGACCTACAGACCCAGCTAGACACCTTACAGCGGGACCTGGCAGCTGTCCTAGGGGTGGTGAGGGGACTCGGACAGTCCGCGCAACAACCCCAAGGAGACTCGCGGCCCACTACAGGACCGCTCGTTGTTGGGGAAGCTCTCACGCCCAGACACCCTACAGCCAGAGACCTGAAGGTATCTTTCGACGGGTCCAGTTCACAGTTGCCCCACTTCTTACTCCAAATCTCCGGCTTCATGAAGGAGCAGGGGGAGACCTTTGCCTCGGAAGAAGCTCGGGTTAGGTATGTGATCAGCCTGCTGGAGAAGGAGGCGGTGGAGTGGGCAGTGACGGCGGCAGAAACTATGCCTAGGGTTTTGGCATCCCTGGATGAATTCCTGTCCGCTCTGCGACGCCTGTTCGAAGACCCCCACAGGGGAGAGAAGGCGAAGATGGCCATGCGTCGTTTGAAGCAGGGGACCCGCTCAGTGAGTGAGTATGCACAGGACTTTTTATCTTTGTCGTGCAAGATACGGGAGTGGAGCGAAGCCACCAAGGTCCAGCACTTCCGCGAAGGGTTGCGGTGGGAAGTGCTGGATGGCTGTTTGACTTTGGGAGACCCAGAGTCGGTGGAGGAGTGGATAAGTTTAGCGGCCCTGGTGGAGAATCGCAAGCTCACCCTCCAGTTCTCCAAAGATCGTCCGTCGAAGACGACCCCTGTTCCTCCAGCGAGAGGGGACAACGCAGCAGGCTCCCGGCGAGAGGGAAGGCATCGAGGGGTCTATAGTCTCGACAGGGCACGTCGGTTCAGGGAGGGAGCTTGTCTCCAGTGTGGGAAGATGGGCCATTTTGCAGCGAAATGTACCAGCACGCCGCCAGAAGGGACGAGCAACAGGGCGACCCAAGAGCGAGAGGCGACACCACCTCGGAGCCTGGAGCACAGGAGAGCGGAGGGGATGAACGGTCGCCGTGGGATGGCGGCCCTGCAAGCTGAAACCTCATCGGATCTCCACAACCGTTGTACCCGAGATAGTTTCCGAAGCCCCTCACCGGCAAAAAACGAGGACGGCCTTCTGTGAGGGAACCAGCACGGAGGGCGCCCTCGGAAGAAACCAAACCGGCTCCATCTAGGGTGAGTGACCAGGGAGAGACATTGCTGATACCTGTGGTGTTACGAAACCCCCAAGGGGGGGAACCTGTGGCTGTTGTGGCTATATTGGACTCTGGGTGCTCCCGGACCCTAATTGATCAGGCGGTGGTAGAACGTCTGAAAATTGGGACTCGAGAACTGGACCAGTCCCTACATTTCCATCAAATGGATGGGAGTGACCTGCGGGGGGGGCCGGTTCATTTGCGCACTCGCAAGATGTGGTTGGGGGTGGGAAATCACTGGGAACAGATCCACTTCACGGTAGTTCCTAAAATTTCCTACCCGGTGGTTCTCGGCATCAATTGGTTGGCGGGGCATAACCCGAGCATTGATTGGGAACAAAGGCAGGTGGTATTTGGAGCTCCCCAGTGCGAGAGACACAGCCGGGACGACTTACCCGGAGGCGAAGGGGGGAACGCCGCTGCTTTGGAGGCGCCCACGTTGCCCCCAGAGTATAGTGACTTTGCAGATGTATTTGAAGGGACGGATTGTGACTTATTGCCTCCTCATCGCGCAACGGATTGTGCCATCGAACTGATTAAGGACGTTAAACCGTCCAAGGCCCGAGTTTATTCCATGAGTCCTCACGAGAAAACAGTGCTGCGAGAATTTCTGGACAAGAACTTGAAGCGGGGTTTCATACGGCCGTCCAAGGCTGCATTTTCTTCTCCCTGCTTCTTCGTGAAGAAGAAAGGTACATCGGATCTCAGACTGTGTGTAGACTATAGGGGGCTTAACGCGATTACTGAGACTAATGCTTACCCCCTTCCTTTAATCCCAGACCTCCTGAGTGCATTACAGGAGGGTTGTGTTTTCTCGAAAATTGACCTGGCGGAAGCCTACTACAGAGTCCTGATCAAGGAGGGGGATGAAGCTAAGACGGCCTTCTCTTGTTGTTATGGTTTGTTTGAATTTATGGTAATGCCATTCGGTCTGTCGGGGGGGCCATCGTGCTTCATGCAGTTAATTAATGAGATTCTACACGATCTCCTATTTAAAGGTGTGATAGTCTTTCTCGACGATTTGCTTATTTACTCCAAGGATCCCGCAGAGCACAGGGAGTTGGTGCGGGAGGTGTTGCATCGTCTAAGGGACAATCATTTGTATGCTAAGTTATCAAAATGTGCATTCAACCAGGACCAATTGTCGTTTTTGGGTTATGTGATATCTCCCCAAGGTTTAAGCATGGATCCGGAGAAGGTGCAGGCAGTGTTAGAATGGGAACCTCCCAGAACTCGCAAACAGGTTCAGCAGTTTTTGGGGTTTGCTAACTTTTATATAAGTTTTATTCAGGATTTCGCTCAAATAGCTTTGCCTATTACTGATTTGCTTAAAACCAAAGGGAAGGGGCAAGAGGCCACCTTTGCACAATACCAGGTGCCTTGGACCACCAAGTGTCAGGCGGCTTTTGAAACTCTTAAGGAGCGCTTTACCTCTGAACCCATTCTGGCGCACCCAGATTGCTCCAGGCCATTCACCTTACAGGTAGATGCCTCGGACAAGGCGATGGGAGGCGCACTCCTTCAGAGGGATGATCAAGGGAGACTTAGACCCTGCGCATATTTTTCTAAGAAGTTCTCTGGCCCTGAACTCAACTGGCCGATTGGGGAAAAGGAGGCCATGGCAATTAAACATGCACTCACGGTTTGGCGACAGTTCCTGGAGGGGGCGGCCGAGCCCTTTGTGGTTTGGACAGATCACCGTAACCTCGAATCGATTTTGGGTCAGCGGAAGCTGTCCGCCAAACAAGTGCGGTGGGCGACCTTTTTCTCTAAGTTTCACTTTACCATCAAACACATGCCTGGGAAAGAAAACTGCTTAGCAGACGGACTGTCTCGCATGCCGCAATATGAGTGTCAGGTTGAGCGGCCGGTGGGTTCTCTTTTCACACGGGAACACCTGGGTTTGACTCCAGAGGGGAATAGTGCAGGAGTTCTGACCAGAGCACAAAGCCGCACGGCGGCACAAGACTCGAGTTCGAGTCCCCCTCGAGAGGTGGTCGCTCCCACCTCCTCATCCCCAGCAGTCCCCGGAGAACTTCCGACCACAACCTCTGGGGAGGGGGGGGAAATCTCCCAAATAGAGCGAGGGGACCAGGCTGAAGGGCCGGTACCCACCTCCTTGCCGGGGTCGGATGCTGCCATTCCCCGCCTCTGGGCAGTTCCAGAAAGCCTCCCGGAGGTAGTCAAGAAAAGGTGGGGGGAGGCTCTTCAGCGGGAGCGGGAGGAAGAATCTATCCCATCCCAGGTGACGGACAAAAACGGTATCTGTAAGAACAAACATTACGTGCCCAGGGAACTGAGGCGGGAAATATTGGAACGGAGCCACAGTTCAACTATAGGGGGACATTTTGGGTTTGCTAAATCCTTGCACCTAATAAGAAGACAGTTTTGGTGGCCTGGAATGCGCCAAGACATCGAGGTATTTATCAAATCCTGCCCTGTGTGCGCAACTAGTAAACGTTTGATGGGAAATATTGTCGAAGGCTTTCACGGTCAGAGTTCATTGGTTCTTGTAGGTTATCCGGGCTGTGTAACCGTGGTCTTGGAATTTTCTTTCCTGACGTTTCGCCAGCAACTGTGGCAGGCATCTTCAGAGTAGTAACACTGAAGGACAGTGTCTCTCAGTGTCAAGGGTGTAGGAAGAGTAATATATAGTCAGAAAGGGATGGGAAAGCCCCCGGGATTACTAAAGCCCCTAGAAACTCCCGAGGCACCCTGGCAAGTGATTGGGATGGACTTCATAACAGACCTCCCGTCCAGTCAGGGGAAGACTGTCCTGTGGGTAATCACGGATCTTTTCTCTAAGCAAGTTCATCTCGTGCCGTGCGAAGGGATGCCATCTGCTCACAAACTGGCTCGTTTATTCATACATACCATATTTAAACTACACGGATTTCCGAAGAAGATAATTTCGGACAGAGCCTCGGTGTTCGTGTCTAAGTTCTGGAAAGCGTTCTTAGGAATTGTAGGTGTGCAGTTGGGTGTGTCATCTGCCTATCACCCCCAGACGGATGGGCAGACCAAAAGGGTCAATGCGGTGATAGAATGTTATTTGCGTTGTTTTGTTAATTATCACCAAGACAATTGGGTTGACCTGCTGCCACTGGCAGAATATGCCTACAATAACTCGGTACACTCTGCAACCGGGATAAGCCCATTCAAAGCGGTTTATGGGATGGATTTTGGACCATTAGGGGCTGTACCTACCCCACCAGAAGGCGATCCCCCCGTGGTGTCTAAATGGGCTCACACAGTGAGGAACACTTGGCCCTGGCTTGTAAAAAACCTGGAACAGGCTAAAGACAGGTACAAAATACAAGCAGACAAACACAGAGCACCTCAGTGGGAATTGAGGGTCGGAGAGAAGGTGTATCCCTCCACCAAGAATCTCAGGTCTTTACGCCCATGCAAAAAATTGAGCCAACGGTTTGTGGGCCCGTTTGATATCTCCCGAGTTATCAATGAGGTTACGGTGGAGTTGGATCTACCCAAATCCTTACAAGGGGTGCACCCAGTGTTTCACGTGAGTCTGCTAAAACCTTTTCTACAAGCACCAGAATGGCACCCCGAGCCCGAAGCGGCAACTCCCATCATGGTGCAGGGCGAACGGCACTTTGAAATCTCCAAGGTGCTCGATTCTCGGAGGCGGAGGGGGCGACTGGAATATCTTGTGCGTTGGAAACATTTAAATTCCAGTCACGATGAGTGGGTGTCCGCTGTTCACGTACAGGCTCCCACCCTTGTAGCGGATTTCTATCGCCATTACCCTGGCAAACCTGGAAATCTGGGGGGGGGGGCCTTTGGGGAGGCGGAGTGTCAGCGAGGGCATGCAATCGAACCCTGGATAGCGAGGTGACTTTCTTTTCACCTCTCCTTCCCGTGGGAAAGGGAAAGGAAGGAAGGGACAACAACCAGAGACTCGAGAAATCTCCATTTCAAAGTGACTTCCTGATTGTAATCCTGCTCTGATCTTTAGGTGTGAATTCTCTCTCTCGGTGCTGGGGAACCTCTAATGTTTTGCATTTCAAAGCTTTTACTTGTAAACATTTCTAGCTTGTGTACTCTATAAGAATGCCCTCCAAATGATTTTGCGCCATTGTAACGTTGTGTTTTCCTAGATTACTGTACTCTCCCTTTCAAATAAATTCTACTTTAACTCTCTGCAAACGTCTGGAGTAAAGTTGATGATTCTTGAGAGGCAACGGAGTCCTAGAATCTGACACCACTACAGCTGTTTCAGTCTTGAATCCCAGCCTAAAGCCAGACCAAAATGGCACAAGGGCAGATGTTTCACCTAGAAATGTCTGCAGTTGCTCTGCCACAGCCCACTCAATCATCTTGCCCAAAAATGAGAGATTAGACACAGGTTGATAATTGTTTCACATCCCTCTTATCCAAAGATTACTTTTTAACTAGGGGTCTAATTGCAGCTTTTCTAAGCTGAGAAGCAAATATCTCTTATAGGAAAGACATATTAATAATATTTCCCAAAGGTTTTAGCACCTTCTCCTGCAGGATTTTAATAACCAGGATGGGCAAGGATCCAATAGAAAGTGGTCTTCACAACCCCATATACACTATCAGCATCAGGGAAACCAACTTGATGCTATGCATAGAACTTGATGCTATGCATAGGTCACCACCAATACTCCTAGCACAAGATCTGCTCCCAAAAGGGCATCTGTTAGACTCAATGAGAGAGACTTTTATCAGTGAAGAATCACGCTGTCAGTGAAGAATCAAACTGTCACAACTAATTTCCAAATCAGTATCCAAAGTGTGAGCCCCAGATGTCGCTGTACCTTGAACCCCAAATCATTTTGCTAGGTGAGATTCAGCCACTGCACAGGTAGCAGAGAAGAAAGCCTCTGTGCCACTTTCGCTGCCATCTCACAGCCCCTCTTGTGTGTGTCTCTCAGTATGAGTTTCCCACCAACAGCACTCTAGCCATCTCCACAACTTCTTCAAAGCCCCTGGTACCCAGGTAGACCTAGTGGCTGGAGCCCTCCTTGAGGGTGGGAGCGGGTGCCAAGCAGCAACTCTGCCAATAGTCACATGAAGCTGCCTTATACTGAATCAGACTCTCAGTCCATCAAAGTCAGTATTATCTACTCAGGCCAGCAGCGGCTCTCCAGGGTCTCAGGTAGAGGTCTTTCACATCACCCACTTGCCTAGTCCTTTTAGCTGGAGATGCTGGGGATTGAACCTGGGACCTTCTGCATGCCAAGCAGATTCTCTACCACTGAGCCACGGCCTTCAGTCCCCTGCAAACCTGCATTCCAGACTGATACCAGACCTCTACAGAATCACTGCCCGGGCTCTCAAAAGTCCCCCAGGGACTTTTCTATTCATCACCCTCTGATCACTGTATGTTTCAGCACAACTATGGTTTGTAGTACATTTCTGCCTCTCTTGAGAATTTGAATTTTAAACTTTAGTAGTGGGGGAAATTCCAGATAATATTCTTGATCCAGTCTTTTTTACAAATACTTTGCCTTTGGCTGCTCTCTACTGGGATGTGCAAGACTACATAGCATTATGGAAAAAATTACTTATAAGCACTATCTGAGGATGGTGACAACTGACTGAGAAAATTCTTGTTATTAAATGGTAGTTCTAGGAAGAACAGGAACAAATCCATATCTGCTCCCTCCCAAGGCAATTGTTGGAGGTTGGCCTTTGGATGGCCATCCATTTATTAAAAGTCTCTGGTCGCTACCATGAGCTGCTCAGTTCTCCAAGGCTGGCTCTGTAACACAGTGAAGTCAAAACCTAACAAAGTGTTGACTGAGTTCCAGTTGGTGACAACATATGGTACATTAGCTAGCTTATCTTTGATATCTCTGTGTGCAAACAAATGTGCATTTGTTCCAGCAACAGTCTGATTTCTCCTCTTACCCCCAGGACGCAGTATCGTTTTTCCCCCTAGGAATCTCACTGAAGCTTTTCAGTCCCCATGAAGCCCCATTATAAAATTGAACATAATTTTTCACCAGACAATTTATCTCATCCAAACACAACGTGTAGATTGTAGATCTTACTGGCGAAATGTGATACTTGACTGCAGCGGGAATTTGACTTTTGAATATTGGGGGCAAGTTGAAGGGGGAGAACGTACATATACTTAAAAGGAGTTGACATGAGAAATAGGGACTGTTGACTCTGGGCAACCCCAACTATATAGCCTGCTGAGAAAACAGGGACTGCAGGTATTCCTTCTCTAACAGCCTCTACCCCTCTTCCTTAAAACCTACCATTCTTTACTCTTAATTGAAGAGTGGGACACAAAAGAAGCAGGGTGTGGAGAAGCTGGTGGTAGAGAAAGGAAAATGCTGTACATTAGGATGCAGAAGGACAAAGATGGAGTAAAAAAAGAAAGAAATGAGCCTGCAGGTTAAAAAGAAAGAAGGGGAATTCGAGGTGACATCTGTGGTGGTGCAAACAGGCAGAGAATGCTATGGAAGCAGAGAAGAGAGTGCTACAATGAAGAGAGAAAAGTAGGGAGTGTAAATGCAGCAAATGTAATGTAGCCAGCTCTGGGTTGGGAAATTCCTGGGGGTTTGGGGGTGGGTCCTGGAAAGGGTGGGGTTTGGGGGAGGAGAGGAACCTCACTGGGGTATAATGCTGGCCATTTTCTCCAGAGAAACTGAGCTCAGTTCTCGGCGGATCAGTTGTAATTCCTGATGATCTCCAGACCCCACTTGGAGTCTGGCAACCCTAGGTAGGGGCTATTCAAAGAGACCTGTAATTGTGCCAACTCAAGAGAGAAGCAAGCGTGCTATGAATGTATAGAAAAGGGAGACTAACAGCGGTAGACTGAAAAGAAAACACTGAGCTAAAGAGGGGGGAATCTAACATAGCAGATGCTAATATAGCAGTGTGATCTTCTTAATCTAGAAAATGTATACAAGTGGCCCTTGGAGTTTTTTAAACTGGGTTTTAATAAATGAGGATGAATCTAGACAGTTAGCAAGTACAAAACAAGAACAAGCAGCATGTCTGGTACCAACAAACTAACAGAATCTGAGCCAACACCTTAACATTATTCCCTAGGAATTCTAGATTATAGGTATTATTTTCTTGGCTATGCTAAGAGTTACCCCCACCCCAAAAAAAACAACTCTCAGTAATATAATAGTGCTTTTTGTCTGGCATCCAATATGATAAATTTGGAAACAATCCTGAAGCAATAAGGAATTGTAGTAATCCATAACCAGGCCTTTTAACCATGTAAGAACAGGATATATAATCTCACAAATTTTATTTGTGGGATTCAGTATGCCATTAAAGTGGTAGTTTTTTCTGAGCTTTGCCTTTTTTAGGGGTGGGTAGGTTTATTATAGCATTCATTTTAATTTGAATTCCTTAATATCTCCACATAAAGGCACATTCCCCACTCAGACTGATATTTTTCTTGGTTTATTTATGAGCACATAAAACTATGGCTTCCTGAACATAACCTGTGCAAGCTTTGGGGTTTGTTAAACTCCACCCCATCCTTAAGCACAACATGAAAATAATTCCTCTGGTTCCTGCACTCACCCACAGCCCTATTTTAAAATTGTTTAGGCCAAAGGTCACAACATCGTGTAGTTTTCGGTATCAGATTGCCAGATGTGTGGTTCTGCTTTTACTCTCAAATTTGAGAGGAAATGTATAGCTAATCCAGAACCAACATGTTGGAAAAAAGTAGAAGCTTAATGGTTCAACTTTGATGTCTGAACCTGAACACCTATCATCCATTCATAGACATCTAAACAAATGCGGCAGAATGCATAAGAATTCATGGGTTTGCCAAGCCGGAGACAGTGGAATCAGAAAAAAAAAAATTCTGACCCTACATGACAAATCAGGACTCTATATACTTTAGAATGATTTAAACTAGTCATGATGCATACCTATTCTCTCCAGGATGAGAGGAGCATGCCTATTATATTAGGTGCTGTGGAACACAGGCAGGATGGTGCTGCGGCAGTCATCTTGTTTGTGGCTTCCTAGAGGCACCTGGTTGGCCACTGTGTGAACAGACTACTGGACTTGATGGACCTTGGTCTGATCCAGCTTGGCTTTTCTTATGTTCGTAAGAAAGGAACTGAAACATCCTACAGACATAGTCTAGAACAGCCATGGTGGTGTAGTGTTAGAGAATAATTCTAGGATCAGGGAGGCCCAGGTTCAAATCTCCATTCTGCCATGAAGCTCACTGAGTGACTTTGGACTAGTCGCGATCGCTCAGTTAAACCTACCTCACAGGTTTGTTGTAAAGATAAACATAGGAAAATGGAGAAAAAGTAGGGTTGCCAACCTCCAGGTACTAGCTGGAGATCTCCTGCTAATTCAACTGATCTCCAGCCGATAGAGATCAGATCACCTGGAGAAAAATGGCCACTTTGGCAATTGGACTCTATGGCATTGAAGTCCCTCCCTTCACCAAACCCCGCCCTCCTCAGGCTCTGCCCCAAAAATCTCCTGCCGGTGGCAAAGAGGGACCTGGAAACCCTACCGCAAACATATAAAGTGGGACTGAAGACTGTTCCTCCACCCTAATTGTACCTCCAGCACTCCATATTAGTATGACTTTTTCAATCAAATATACTCGTGTGTTTTGTTAATGCTCGCACAAGCAACGCCAGGTTTCATTATTCCTCCCTTTATATTGTGTGCATCTCTGTTAGTTACACCAGCGTCTTTGTCTCAAACTGGCTGAGCAGTAAAGTTTGTCTTTTGAGAGAACGTCAGGTCAGAGACATGTTGCACTGTTAAAAGACACAAACACCCCTTGGAATATGTTTCCAGTTACATTTTTATTGTACTTAATGCCTGGAAGCATTCTTGCTGGAGGCAGTACAGTACTTCATAGATCAAGAGTAAAATGTGCCAAAGAGAAGATCCATTGTTGCAGTTAGGAAGCAACAGTGCTGGGGATAACTCTGTTGGTAACTTTGCAAGCTGTTTGGTATAACAAAGGAGACAGCGAGGCATGAAAAAACACACCACGAAATATAGTAGGATGCATTTGTAACGCTCTTTTCATCTGCAAATGTTTTACAGTCTTCTCCATTACACGTTGAGCTCACAACTGCTCTGTGAGTTGGGCCATTAGCCTTTTTTTTAGGGTTGCCAACCTCCCGGTAGTAGCTGGAGACCTCCCGCTATTACAACTGATCTCCAGGCAACCCTCAACCAGACCCTCTCTTCCTGTCTCTTAGGGCGAAAACGCACTGTCGCTTTGTCCTCCTTTAATCCCTGTTTCAGCCAGGATTCAGCCTGGATCAAACGCATGCGTTTCGCCTAATGTGCATTCGATCCTGGCTAAAACAGGGATTAAAGGAGGATAAAGCGACCATGCGTTTTTGCCCTTAGAGTCTTCTCCAATTCAGAAACAGCCTCCTATTCCAACCTACCATAGAGAAAGCATTAAATCTTGGCTCTCTCACTTGTTAGAGATGTTGAGATGCAAATCCAGCATTCTCCTTTCACACAGATACCTGGGATGAAATCTCATTTCACCACACTTAGAAGGGTAAAACTCTGGTTCATATTGCACTGTGATTAAACATGCATAGGTTCTCGCTGTTACTAAACAGAATGGTTCTTTGAATTTATTGTGAAATGCATTACATACTTGGGTTCACGACAGGTCCATCAAGTTCTTTCTATGGTGTGAAGCAGTACATTCATGACTTTTGGTACTTTCATATGTTAATGCACTTGGAAGAGAGAATTGTATACATAATTATGTGTTAGTGATACACCCAGGCACAGGTTTTGGTGTGGTCACGGCTAATTTATGTTTGATGCCCAAAGCATGTCCACATTTTCACCAGTAGACTCTTTTCCTGGAAAGTATGCTTAGGTCTGCAGCCTTTGAGTCCATTTTAATTATTGGTTTTATGCTGCCCCCCTTTGCTGAAGCTACTTTCTGCAGAAGCAGCGAGGAAGAAAGTTCAGCTTTTGGCAAGAACATTTCTTTGTGCAGTTCATTTATCAATAATATTAACTGCTTTGTAGCGGCTGATGAGCGTAAGTGAGATACTCTGAAAGTCCGTGTTCATTTTATTTCGTTCATATTAGCATCTCCCTTTAAAAGAACTGCTATTTAAATCCCTTATATCTCACCAAGATAAACCCAGACCAGCTCTATTTGTTTTAATGACTTATGGGAGTCTGGAAAGAGTTGCTGAGCCAAGGTTGAAGTCTGATAATATTCCATCACGCTAAAAATTCATAATCAGACACATCAGGGTTTTTTACCAGATAAAAGAGCAATTACCTCATGTTTTTTTTCCCTGCCTTGTAAAGAATGATTAGGTTTTAGCACCACAAACATACCTCGGCTTTCAAAATTGCTGTTGCCTCTTTCAACATGGAGATACGTTCTTTGGCTGTTCTTTAATTTGGTGCCATTTATCTGTTTTAGAAAGTTCACTCCTCATGTTGGTGATGGGTATGAAGTGCAGGCCTGTAATAACTATTAGGAAAGAGTCGGTTTTTATTAGAAGATAAACGACTTCCATAGACCTGCCTCCTTGGATCAGTGGGATGATCCCCATGTCATGGCTGGTCTACTAGTTGCTGCTTGATAAGGTGCTCATACCACGCTGAAGAAAGATGGTAAGCAAGGTCAAATGGCCACTACTAGGAAAATTCCCACATTTCGCAGGCAAGAAAATTATGGAGGGGGCGGTGGAAAAGTTGGGGTGACAGTTATTTAATGGCAAGACATCCCTCTTGAGTGTCTTAAATCTTCAACGAGAGATATCTTTTCGCATACCTTTTGCCTCGAGATGATTGATGTAATTTTGCTACATCATTAAACATCCTGAGAAACAAGACTGCAAACTGATTTGTGTCAATTTGAAATGCTCACAGTTCTCCAAAAAGCTCCTTTGTACCTCTGAATATTGTGGCTTTGGAGTATGCATCTGTGTTGAGATTTAAGTGAGCCTGCAAGAACTAATGACATTTCATCTTTCAAGGACTTTGTGGGAGAGACTTCATTTTGGTCCTGTATTTGGTGTTGAGAGTCGTCTCTCTGTCTTACCATTCAATTTATTTTCAGTTTAGTTGATTTATGCCTTTCAACTAAAAGTCATAAGGTAGTTTACAGTATAGTAAAATGCAATTCAATTCCTCATTGCTAAGCTTTTTCCCCTCCCATTTGGAAGCAATATTGAAACTACCAGACTCTCCCTGTGTGTTGTCCATAGAGGAGGGCTGGAGCATGAACTAGAAGCAGAACAGATATGTATTTAAAATATTTATATCCCGCTTTATCTCCTTAGACACAAGGCAGCTAACCATGCAACATTTAGGGGAGGGGCCATGGCTCAGTGGTAGAGCATCTGCTTGGCATGCAGAAGGTCCCAGGTTCAATCCCCGGCATCTCCAGTTAAAGGGAGTAGGCAGGTAGGTGATGTGAAAGACCTCTCTGCCTGAGACCCTGGAGAGCCGCTGCTGGTCTGAGTAGACAATACTGACTTTGATGGACCAAGAGTCTGATTCAGTAGAAGGCAGCTTCATGTGGATTGTTTATTACCCAAGACAATGGCCTCATCACTAGGAACTGAAAATGCTTTCTTTGATGAACATGATACATTTTTAGAGTGCTCAGCAGGACAAGAACTCAGGACAAGCTATTTTAACCAAATACACATGCCACACGGAAAGGCCAACAGATGTGCCAAAACAGATCATGTAAACATAGGGTTGCCAACCTTCAGGTCCTTCTGTTACAACTGATCTCCAGCCGATAGAGATCAGTTCACCTGGAGAAAATGGCCACTTTGGCAATTGGACTCTATAGTATTGAAGTCCTTCCCCTCTCCAAACCCTGCCCTCCTCAGGCTCCGCCCCAAAAACCTCTCAACAGTGTCGAAGAGGGACCTGGCAACCCTATGTAAATAAGCCATACAGTAGTTTTGTAGCACAAATAAGGTGGTCACTCCCCCACCACCAATGGACCTTTGCACTCATAACTAAAAATAAAAACACAAGAAATGGTGGAGTAATGTTCTTTACACAATAAACTGTAGAAAACCCACAGAAATAATGCAGATTTTCAGTGTAGCTGACTGGAAGGGTGCTGCAGGCCAGGACAACTGGCAGTAACTCTTAATTCTCCTCTGAATCAAGGGAGAGGAAGAGCAATGTCAGTGGACAGAAACAGACATCCTCTCATCCTCACTTGCCACCACCTCCCAGCCCCCATCACTGCTTGAATTATGATGAGAGGGAAATGAGAAGGAAGATGTTGTCAATGTGTCAATATAACTTCCGGCTAAAAGTGAGAAGTGACATCACTGTCACTCTAGGATTTTACCAATCTCTATGGTAAAAGCATAGACATTGGTGAAATCCTAGAGCACGGTTGAAGTCACTTCTGGGTTTCACATGAAAGTGACATTGATGTGTCAATGATCTCTTATTTCTTCATGCTTCACCCCAAAGTCTCCTATGATTCAAGGCATGCACCTAGCAAACCTACATAACACATTATTTTCTCACAGGCCCACAATGTATTCCTTATTTTGAAGCTCTTCAGGAGGTAACCCTAGAACTGCTAAACATCTGAAACACAATTGTCAAACTTGCAGTTCTTAGATAATAGTTCAAAGTAGGAACTGCACTGCATACCTTCTTCCTGGGAACAGCAAGGTGGCTGAGAAGCAGCAGAAGTCAATAGGGTCCCCATACTTAAGGAGAGGCAGTGCTGGAAGATGGCAAAGTGAATAAGAGTCAGAAAGACCCCCCTCATTTGGGAAGATATAGGGAGTGAACTGGAGAGGCAACAGTACATGATGAATTTTATTAATACAAATACTGATACAGGCATTGTTTAGTCCATTTGAACTCGGGGGAACTACAATGTATTCTTTCTACTCTTCAGAGGCTATTAGATGCTTCTCTTGTTTTTTCTCCCCGCTGCCTCTTGTTATGCTTCCCTTCTATGGTTGCCAGCCATAGCTGACAACCAAGCAGAAGCATATGTGGGACAGGAATACTTTCACTAGCTTCCTCCCAACACGCAATGTCATTTTTGGCACAAAGCTAGAAGTGATGTCATCACATCAGGGTGATCCTGTAGAGTCACCCAAAGCCCTGTGGCCTACCATAGAGTTTTGGATGATTCCTAGATCATCACCACCTACATGATGACATCACTTTCAGTTTTGCGCCAGAAGTGATGCCATGCAAAAAAGCCCTTTCCATTTTCCCCCAACCAGCTTGTCAAATTGGAAGGGGGAACAGGGGGGCCAGGCCAGTGGTCTCCCACTATAGCAGGAAAACTGCCCTCTATTCCCTTCAGTTTGTAAGTCAATTCTTGTATCATGAAGGTCTCTCTGCGGTTTGAAGGCTTATAGTTATTTCTTTTTTAAAATCCTGTTGTTACAGTAAACTTTACTGAAAGCAACTTTGCATGTATGGGATTAGATTATTTCCCCAATTCTGTTTAAGAGTGTGGCATCTGCAGAATGGAGAGATCCATGATCCAATGTAAGATGCCTGGGCAACCCAACAATTTTGCACCATGAGCAACCTCTGTTCATTTGAAGAAGGCTTTCGCAAGAGTAGAGCTCGATAATTTACACCCCAGTAATCCAAATAATTATAAAATCATAACTATTCAATTAATCTTTCAGGTTTAATTCAATTATATTCAACTAAAGTTTTTTTTTTAAACTACATATATTCAAACAAATTGTTCCTATTCCCCCCCCCCCCCCAAGAGGTAAAGTGAATGATTTTATGGCCCATTTAAACACAGGGACTTTCTTCATGTTGTTTATTTTCTTTCCTGTTTACTGCTCAAAACTCAACAGTCAGATTTGGTCGACTAATAGCCAGCGAGCAGCACTGGCCCTGCTGAAGAGAAGGAGGCGTAGGAGCGGCTTTAGATAAATAAACGCAAGCACCCGGGAACTATTTTTTTGGAATCTGCTTTAAACCGAGCACCACCATGAGTGAAAGTAATTAAAGACCACTTGCAAAGGTTGTTAGAGAAATGTGTAAACAGCAGTATAAGCATTAGGGCAGGTCCGAGAAGGAGGCAGTATTTTGGTGAGGTAAGCAACACACACTTGCCAAAGTGCAGAATTCTCCAAAGGGAAAGAGAATTAGGGAAAACAACATGATCAGATTGTGTCAATAATACACATCATTTCCTAAGTGGCGTGTGTGGCTTTGAGCACATGTGAGCTAAACAGGGGGGAGGGCCTTATTCATTGGTAATTCTTACACTAAATCCGAGTAAGAGTTCCATTGATTGAGCTTTTGGTGAGGTCTAAATATTTGCACATATAGAGCTCCTGGTGGATTTGATTTTTGCATATGGATTTAATTCTCCCATAATTCCATAGGAAGAAAAAAAGTGAAGTTTCCATACCACATTGCAACTTAAATTTGTCCATATTGGAATCAGGAGGAATTATGTGGCAATTTCAATTTGGAATATTGCTGTGAAAATCAAAGGAGGCATACAGAAACTAGCCAAAATACCTCTTTACCGGTATGGGTATTTGGCTTATTCTGGATTTGGGTACCCAAGGTTGGGTAGAAAGAATATATATATATATACTAAATATATATTTTATATATATATATATATATATATATATATATATATATATATATATATATATATATATATATATATATATATATATATATATATATATTGTGTGTGTGTGTGTGTGTGTGTGTATAAATACTAAAAATATAATTTATTCGAAGCGCTATGTAAAGGTTAAAAATATTTAAAAACATTAAAATAGCACAATGGCATTTCCTAGGGTTGATATCTGTAACCACAAACCAGATGTGTTTCAGCCTATTGGGCCTTCATCAGTGGTCAATTAAAACCCATGTTAAGCCTGCACACATTTACAGAAATAAATACATATACAAACAGTTTAAATCAAACCAGGCATGTATATAGGTTGTAAAATCTATTACCAATTACTCAAACATCTGGTCAGATTGGTTCTAGTTGTAATACTGGTTTGTATATGTCTCTCATATACGATCTGTGCACCTAGTAGAGCAATGTCTTGAGTCTGGATTTACCAAAAAAATCGGGCCCAATAAACCCAAACCCGAAATTTATACACACACCCAATATTTTTTTTTGCATGACCCTACTCACTTCAGTTATGAAACTGATATGCTATGGCTTATATTGCTCCTGTGGAATAAAGGAGTGTTATTCCCCCTCCTCTTTTCATGAACTTTCAGTACTAGCAAGAGGATTTCATAGTCCATTTACCATCACCAGTTTATTTAGGATATTTTCCCTAAATTATACTCTGAAATTATTATATCAACAGAATAGAAGCTGCAAAGTCAAATAAATAAATAGGGATCTCCATTTCTGCATTTAGTGGGGACTGCTGTTTGTTTACCAAGAGCCTGCAAGAGGTGTTCATTTCAGTTGAGGGACCTTGCAGAGCAACCAGAGCAGAGCGGCTTTGCCAAAGCCGTATTCAAAATCTCACAGCAATGCACTCATTCGGCCCTAATCTCTAAAAGAAAACATCTCTGAAAATGACTATTATAACTTCCCTGTGGCCTCTGCCCCCCTCCCATCGCAGCTTTTCCCCCAAACCGCATCACATAAAATTTCTCTCTCTCTTTTGTAACTTTGGAGAGGCTGGTGGCCTAGTAAAGACCAGAAAAGGAAGAGCTGAGGTTTTTCTGCTCTTAAAGTGAGGCTCCTTAAAGTATAGTCCTATTTAATTGCAATGAACACTTCACCAGGCCTGCAGCTTTATATTATATTCAGATGGTGGAAACCTGGCCAGCACAGTCACAATGGCATGTTAATAAACAGAATCGCTGAGGCACCTCAGGGCAAGACTGATTATTTTAAAGGGTGAGCTAAACATTTCTAAGGTGTGAGAGTTTTTGTTGCAATATTTTAATTCACACCAACCCTACCCCATTTAACTTAGCTCTTGAGCAGCCCATAAGATTACCTCAGATGTTTTATTTGCAGTACGCATAGGCTAAATACAAAGAGTGGTGGTCTGCCCCCCCTTCTCTCTCTTGCTTAAGAGTTAAGATTTATAAATGCCTAGGCATGCTGGTTCCTCTATCTGCAAATGGTGTTTACAGAGATATATTTCTGAAGTAATCTAATCTAAAAATGCAGTTGGTGAGCCTTTGGGAACAGGGTATATGGGTTGCCAGGTCCCTCTTCGCCACTGGCAGGAGGTTTTTGGGGTGAAGCCTGAAGAGGGCCAGGTTTGGGGAGGGGAGGGACTTCATTGCCATAGAGTCCAATTGCCAAAGCGGCCATTTTCTCCAGGCGAACTGATCTCTATCGGCTAGAGATCAGTTGTAATACCAGGAGATCTCCTGCTAGTACCTGGAGGTTGGCAACCCTGATGTAGAATTAAGTTCCATTTCAAGTCACTATCATTCACATCATCTGTAAAAATTAGAGCAAACCATTTCTACTTCTGAAGCTGTTGACCTCTTTATGTATTTTAAGTTAGTCAAGCATTTACTTTTTAGTAGATCGTTGAATTAGTTCATGCTTACATTAAAACAAATTTGCAGAACACCAAAATCTCAACCAAAGTGCTTTTTTAAAGTTACAAAATAGTAGCTTACAAAATATTGTCGAAGGCTTTCACGGTCAGAGATCATAGGTTCTTGTGGGCTATCCGGGCTGTGTGACCGTGGTCTTGGTATTTTCTTTCCTGACGTTTTGCCAGCAGCTGTGGCAGGCATCTTCAGAGGAGGAACACTGAGAGACGCTGTCCTTCAGTGTTACTCCTCTGAAGATGCCTGCCACAGCTGCTGGCGAAACATCAGGAAAGAAAATACCAAGACCACGGTCACACAGCCCGGATAGCCCACAAGAACCTAGTAGCTTACAGTTTAATAAACTAAAGCCATTGCTTGTATGAAGATACTTTCTTTTACAGCTTCCACTGCAGTGATAAAACTGCAGCCTCACTGCATAAAACTTGCACTCACTATCTAGGGATGCCCGCCTCCAAGCAGGACCTGAGGATCCCGCATAATTACAGCTCATATCTAGAGTGCAAAGATCAGTTCTCTGGGAGAAAATGGATGCTTTTGAGGGTGGGCTCTGTGTCATAGGACCCCACTGTCCTCTCCAGGCTCCATCCCGAAATCTCCAGGAGTTTCCCAATCTAGATTTGGCAACTCAACCCCCCTATCCCCTGCCAGTGGTCAGGGAGGACCCTGGCAACCCTACTGTAACTGGGCCCAGCCCCTCAACTTCAGTCATTCAGTTAAAAAGAGGATAAGCTTAACTAAAGGTGGCAGCCTACTTACTCTGTAGGGTCATTGAGAAAGTGGAGAAAAAACACTTTTTATGTGTCTTTTAAGCGGAGACTGTAAAAGTATGGCCACAATCCTCCAAAGAGTGGAATACACTTAAAACCCACTGATATCAGTGGGTTTATGTCTCTTAGTCTGGGTTAGAAGACCGTTGCTGTAATTTCCAGAAAGGACAGTTAGCAAGGCACTCCTAAGAAGAGTCAGGTCCTTCAAGGTCTATTGAAGTCAAAGAGCTTAGAAAGATGTAATTCTGCTTAGGATGCCTCTAGGAAGTCCACAAACAAGATAACTGCAGCAGAATTATCCTGCCTGTGTTCCACAGCACTTAATATCTGTTAATATCTGTTTTGTATCAGAACAAATGTCTAGAATTCGGATAACCATAAGTACCCTTTTCCCCACATTACTTTTCCTGCATTAGCTCCTTGTATGCCTGAGACAACAGTCTCTTGCTTCCTTTCAACCCTACTTGATGGTTTTAAAAACGGTTGGCCACTAAGTACTGCTATCAAGGAAGATATGAAGCAAAGCTATTGTGAGTACGCCAACTCAGAATTGCAGCTCCATTCTAGGACAGGAGCCAGTCACCACTGTGAGACTGTGCGTGATTGGAAGGTGACTGGATTTTAGAAATCTTCATTCTAAAGTGACTCGTGGGGATACCAGGTAAGCTGCAAATATTCTCTGCACATTTTCATTATTCAAGCGTGCTTGATGCCAGATCCTCTGTAAAGCTCTGCATTAAAACCCCAGCCTACAGTAGTGAGATGAACATTTTAGTTTCAAAGACTAGTTTTATAGAAACTTGGCACCAGAAAACACGTTTGTGTTTCATTATTATGACACATAAAATTTTATTGGGGTCTCATAGTCTTTTTTCCCTAAATCATTGGCATATGCTGAAATACACAATGTATTGGCAAATACACAGTAGTCCTCGTTCCACATCATTTCCCACAGCATTTTTAAAAGTATTTGCAATAACTTCATACTTAAAACATGCAATAAGTTACTTACAATGCAATACAAGAAGTTATAATAACTCAGTCACTTTAGCAAAGTTCCTGTTCCTGAGAATAGTTATACAGTGGCAACTCAAGGTGTTTTTTTTAAAAAAAATCTTGTCTTTTGTCCAATTTTTAACAAATAATCCCAGGAAAACTACAAATTGATTGCTGCATACATTAATATGTATATTGCTGCCTCAAATCAGGACATCGATTACGGTGGATAGCCGTGTTAGTCTGTCTGTAGCAGTAGAAAAGAGCAGAAGTCCATTAGCATCTTAAAGACTAACAAAATTTCTGGCAGGGTATGAGCTTTCGTGAATCACAGCTCACTTCTTCAAATCAGGACAATGTGTGCATCTTCTCCTTTTCTGTCAGATGATCTGTGCTATTGTCTCCGAGAGTGTTCGTCATCCCATAAGTGAATTCATCATTCATTAGGTGGTTGAAAAACAGTGCCTGATTTGAGCACTTCAGCCCTCAATTTCCACCCCATTCCTCAACTGTCCATGTACCCCCAGCAAGCTCAATCCAGGATTTCATCCCACTCCCACAGAAAAATATCTGTGAGAAGAAATCTGTTTTCACTTACTAATCCTTTTCTCAAGATCAGGGTGAGTAATAACACTTACTATCCCAGGTCAGCAAGTAATTTTAAACAGAGACCCTATATTCAACAAATCAAGGCGTGAAGAGTTGTAACATTGGCTCTGAGTACTGACTTACTCCCACATAAGCAGAAACGTAGGGTCAAATTACACGTGATATACAATCACGTGAAGATTCTCTGAAGTGTTTTTTAAAAAAACTAAAGCAACTGTGGGAAGCTGCAATCCAGACCAGATGTTCATGTAGTGTGTTGCTTATCTCTTTCCCTGTGAACTGTTCCTCTGATAAAAATTGCTCCCTTCAAAGTGCTTTTGGCCCACAGAGAAAAGATGCATATACTGATATCTTTTCTCCATGCGGGGTAAAATGTAACAGATTACAATCCTAGCCAGAAATGTAGCCCATTTCAGAATACTGGTGCACTTTATGAGGGGATGCCATTTATATCCGAGACTGGGTGGTTAATAAATTTGACAGCATCCATAGCCTTTAAGTTATTTATCATACAACAGGGGCACTATCGGTACTCAAAGGAACCCCGATCCCAATGGTAAGCAGATTTGAACCCTGGGAAGATAAGCAGGAGTGAAAATAAGATTGTAGACAGACCTCACATCGAGCAGGAACAAGAACAAAACAGGGATAGATTCTGTTTCTGTGGACAGAAGCCCAGCCAGGGGGAAGAGAACTGCTGAAGAAGAAATGATGGCTTCTCACAAGTGTCTTTGCTTTGTGAGTATTCTGAATGGGAAATATGAAAGCAAAGAACACATTCTGAAAATTCACTTCAAGAATTCATGGAGTGGGTTGGAGCATATGTTCCACTACTAAACTTACCTATCAATTATTTCATGTGTGTGTGTGCTGTCAAGTCACAGTTTACTTAAGAACATAAGGACATAAGAAAAGCCATGCTGGATCAGACTAAGGTCCATCAAGTCCAGCAATCTGTTCACACAGTGGCCAACCAGGTGCCTCTAGGAAGTCCACAAACAAGATAACTTCAGCAGCATTATCCTGCCTGTGTTCCACAGCACTTAATATAATTGACAACTTATGGCAACCCCATAGGGTTTTCAAGGCAAGAGGCATTTGTAGGTGGTGTGCCATTGCCTGCCTCTGCCTCATGACCCTGGTAGTTCTTGGACTTCTTTCATTCAAATTCTAACCAAGGCTGATCCTGCCTAGCTTCTGAGATCATTATTTCATATACATCAACGTATTTTGATATTGGCTAAATCAACTATTAAAATGATCTTGAAAACATAAAATATAAAAGCATTCACATTAGCAGATTAGATCTCTTATGTAAATGAACTTGAACCTGAAAAGATATGCATGATTGTCTTCAGCATTTGAAAGACAAGTTTAAAAGGGGAAAAGGGAAGCCTGAGCAAACATTTGAGCAAAATGACCTTGAAAACATAAAATATGAAAGCATTCACATTAGCAGATTAGACCGCTTGTGTAAACGAACTTGAACCTGAAAAGATATGCATTATTATCTTCAACATTTGAAAGACAAAATGGGAACAGGGAAGCATGAGCAAACATTTGTGCTGGGATAATGTTCAACACATTGGTTTTGGACCCTACCATCTTTTCTCTTATCCAGTTTCCATCCTTACTGGTGCCCCTGTCCCACATGGTTTTTGTCCACTTAGATTCCAGAATCCCCTACATACCCTTTTTGGTGGTCAAAAGGAGACACATTCCCTCTTTTGCGGGCAGAACAGCCGGTAGGGTCCAGTCCACTGTGACAGCTGTTAACTTTAAGTTCTTTGTGTTCCCTTGCTCAAAGGAGAAGAAAAGCAACCAGTACATACTGTCAGATATAAAAGAGGTATATTCTTGAAGAAGTCACTAGGAAGTGAATTTCAAAATCTGTTGCAGGTATGCAACAGGTGACAAAGAGTTGGGGATATCTTCGTGTAACCTATATCAGATTTGAAACTTGGAAGAGCTGTTCCTCCACTTCAATGAACTTAGACGGGTGTAACTCTTAGGACTTATCTGGGTATAAACCCCATTGAATATATCTGTGTAAGTATCTGAATAGGCTTGCTTAGGATAGCTCTGAAAGTCTCCCAATTCTCTTGAGTATCAATCTTAGACTGGTAGTAACATATTGAACCCTGTTGTGTTTACTTCTAAGGAAGCATGTTGAAAGCATATGTTTTAAGCTACTCTTTATATGTTCCCATCAGAGGGCATGACTTTCAAAAAAATAATCAAGACCTGAAATTTCTAGCTGCTTTTGCTGAACAGTTCTCTCACGTTTTACCTACCTGAAAGGACTGGCTTTGAGTTCGCTCTTATCAACTAAGAAATATTCTCTTCTCTGAAGCTTCAGATGACCTAATAGGAACCTTGGGGAGCCCTGTACTGGTGATCTCAGGTAAACACGGCTGGCTCTTGACCCCAGAAAGGGAAAAGTCAGAGTTCTTTTGGAAATGACACATTGTGACCTGCAGTCTGCTGTAGCACATTAAGCCTGACAAATGTTCAGAAATGATGACTAACACAAGCAAGGGAGAGAGAACATTTCAGTTATTGTACCCAGCAGTTAACCTTATGTAGTCACATTGCAGGGTGGGATCATTTGGAAGCCCTGTCCCCCTGGTTAAGAATAAACATGGCCTTACAACACCATTAAAAAGATTTTCTACATCTTCCTTCTGCTTTAATGTGGTTCAGTGCTTCTGTCATGAAAATGAACTCAAAGGGACAGTTTCCCACACAGAGATTCACAAAGACCACACTATGTAGCTCTTATAAAGATGGCATTTAATACTTCCTTGAACACATGCACATTGCAGAGCTTAACTGTGATTTTATATAACACTGATCACTGGAATAGCCTGACATTACTGAAGAGGAGTTGGTGGTGTAAGAGCGGGGCAGGGGGAGAGGGAAAATTTATAGTTCAAGATTCGAGAGCGTTATATAGACGTCCTAGTTTGTAGTAAACCAAAGGAGGCATTCTCATTGTAATTGGTTCTATTTTATCATCAAATCCTTAGTATATCACTACGCTGGAAGGTGAAAATAATTCTGTTATTTTATAGACACCTTCATAGCATATAAGCAACTGTAAAACCCATTCCTAATTTTTTAAACAAACATTTTGTTTTCAGTATTTTTTTCTCAGTTATTACCTGTCACAAAGCAGGGTAAGGGTGATTTGAGCTATACATGGAATGGGCACAAGGGGCATTGTAGCTGGTTGCCTGGCCACGTCTGGCACCCTAGCTTGAGCTGACCTGGAAAAGGCTGAATTTGATTAAATTTCCCTGGGTTTGGGATTGAATTACCAGGGTAGAAGAAAAAGAGTTGGTTTTTATATGCTGACTTTCTCTACCACTTAAGGGAGAATAAAACTGGCTTACAATCACCTTCCCTCCCCCACCACAAAAGATACCTTGGGAGGTAAGTGGGGCTGAGAAAGTGTGACTAGCCAAAGATCACTCAGCTGGCTTCATGTGTAGGAGTGGGGAAACAAATCCAGTTCACCAGATTAGTCTCTGCCGCTCATGTGGAGGAGTGGGGAATTAAACCCGGTTCTCCAGCTCAGACTCCACCCCTCCAAACCACCGCTCTTAACTACTACACCATGCTGGGAAGGTTGTATTGGGATGAGGATACTACACCCTCAGGTTATTGAACAACAATCTTGAATCAATTATTCCTGGATGGCTTCAGGAGGCTGAGGGGAAAGAGGCCTTTAATCAATGTGCTCTTTGGACCATTTCAGCAGGTGGGAATCTATGTGAAAGGATATGGGGAAATCCCCACTAGTTAAAGCGCCCCTGCTTTGATATCTAAATTGCATTATTTTATCCAGGCTTCTTGCAGTTAAGTCAGAAGGTCCCTTGGAGTGTGCAGAAAGTCTTTGGAGGAGGGCTTGTTTGCAACAGCTGCAGCTCTGTTGTGTGAAATTTATTTGCTCCAATATTGACGTGGGCACCTCCTTGCTCAGGACAACACCACACACACACACACACACACACACACAAAGAGCATGGAAGTGAAGTATTAACACAGGAGTTATAAGTGGAGAAGCTTGGAGTGATGGGGCAGTTCCAGGTTTGCATTAAATTAACAGGAAATAACAATGGAGTGCATGAGTGAGGAGTGGCAAGAGAGTCCTACAGGCTTATCCACTCATCTTGCTAAAAATATTTAGATGATGCCCAGCACTATCCCCAACTACTAGAAGTGACTGTCAGTGAATCCTGAAGCAATGGGGGGGGGGGTGTTTGTTTTTCACTCTACACTGAGTATGATCAGAGTGTTTCTACTTATATTAGCAGTTTCACTGGTATAATCTTCCACCAACACTGGGTACAGGGTGTAGAGAGGCAGGTCCCAAGTGCTGCTTATTTCTGACCTCTACATTGATGCAGCTGGGTTTGGTGCAGCAGCGGCAGGGAACTACATCAATGTCTCCCTGAGTTATGCAGGCATGATACCCAGTTGGCACCATAAAGCCGTTCACAGACTGGCTTTAGAACTGCACCCTAAGATATTCACGTGTAATGATTCAGAGTTCTTTTTTTCTGTTCGTGTCCTTTAATAGTTAAAACTTTAGATGTTCACTTGACTTCTTTTGTCCTGTGTAATTTCGAATTGTTTTTGTATAAAATGAACTCAACTGTGGCTGGGAATCTATTTTCAAAAGCTAGCATCTTAAGAAAGGAAAAATAAACATGAAGTCAGAATTTCCTGAAGGACGGTGGGAGGGAGGGTGATCAGATCAACCGAACGTTGATTGTGTGTTTTCCCAGGATGAGTTTTCCTCCTTTTCTTTAATAATTTGTCCTTCTCCATATCTGAAACTGCCACACATTTGTAAATATTTTTGAAGTCTCATAAGCGAAATAAATGTGCAATGAAATACATCTTCCTAGATGTAAAAGCTCTGAAGCCGATTGGCTTATAGCAAAAATGCCCTTTTAGAAGATAATCATCTACCAACTTAAGTGCTAATTATGTGCTCTTCTTTGAGAGCTTGCAATCTTACTGGAAATACCAAACAAGTACTCCCATGTGGAGAAAGGTTTGTGGAATTTAAAGATGGAGGAAGGAGATCACTTTGGTCTAAAAACATCCCTGGCACTATGGACATCAGCAGTATACATTATGGGAGTCCAAAGCCTCTCTCCCTTCCTTCCAACATCCCTAGAAAAAACTCAGAACCCGAACCCTAACCCCTGAGCCAAATTTCAGAAGGCTAAGGAGATGCTTGAACAGAGGAGCACTGACTAGAGAAGAACAACATTCGCTGCTGGTTCTGTGCCATACATCCCCATGGTCATCCAAATGCAGTGAGTTCAATACATGTATAAATGTATGTATGAAAGCCACTGGGAATTTTGCAAAAAGCAGGGTCCCAATTGCATGGAAGAAGCTATACACCTACATTTGTGTATGCATTTGCAGACAATCATTTGAGGGTAAGTGGGTGTGGTCCCATTCTCCTGTGCATTTTTAGTGTCTGCATTGGGTTTCTTTCTTTTTTTTAAATAAATTTTATTGGTTTTTTTAAGATATAAATTCTTCATCGTTTTAACAACAATTTAAAAGTAATATCAAACTCACAAATATATCAAATGTTGTCTTCATTATAAGTGAATATAAGAAATAGAATGACTTCCCCACCACCTCAGTCTATCTCTTAATAAAGTATTACATTCCATCGTTAATATGTTCTGATCCTAAAATTATTCTCATACTAAAATTTCAATCCTTTTATAATTTTACATTCTGGATCAGAGTAAAGAGTAACCTTTCATCTTCCCCAAACCTAAATTGTATTCACAGAAATTCATCCAAGCCTCCCATTCTCCCTTAAATTGTTCAATGTCTCTTTGATTTAAAGTAGCTCTTAGTTTCGCCATCTCCACCAATTCTAGCATTTTAATAATCCAGTCCTTTTTTCCTGGAACCTCTGTCCCTTTCCATTTGGCTGCATAAGTCTGCATTGGGTTTCTGAGCTGGGAACAAAGAAGGAGAAGTGAACGAATGGGGAAGCACCAGTAGGATGTTTAATCCAATCGAATACAGACATGACTAAATTATTCTGAACTGGCATATTCATTTCAATTTTTATCTCCTTGCCTAAACCAACCCCTTTCTTCACTGCATAGCCTGCAACTTAAGACATTTGTAGGCTAATCAGATTCCCTAAAGCAAGGTACCTGCTGTGACCAATCCAGGAAAGGTTTATGAACGAGAGTCCTCTCTCAGGCTAGATTTGAAAGAAAAGTGGACGAAACTTCACCTTCTTCACATGCTCCCTAATCCAATGATTTCTGTAATTATATGTTTGGAATGTAATTTTTCCAAAATGACCATAAAGCACAGTACAAATAAAAGTTTCCAAGTTTTGGCTGTGTCATGTTTCCTATTGTGAGATACTGCTCTGGAGTTTGTTTCAGGAAATTATTATAAAATGCATATTCCAAGGTCTATAAAAATCAGGAAATATCACTAGTGGTAAATATACAGACTCAAATTAATGTATACTAGGGTTTAGCTTGTATGGCTCTGTGACTCCATTCTGCATATTATATATGCTGCAGAATCACTATTTATTTTAATAAACTACTGTAGAGTAAAAAATTTGTGGCTTGCAACCTGTGGGTGTCTACATACAAAGTGGGCTCCCTTCATTCAGTTTTCCAAAACTCTTGGGGCTTGGCTCTACTGCAAGTCTACCAAGGGTCATTGATGAGGTGATATTGATAAAACGTCATGAAATTCAAAAATATATGGACAGTATGAAGTGAGCACTGCATGAGGCCCCATGCCCTAACTTCTGTTGGATTTAACGCTGGGCCTAGTTTGATTGGCAGGGGGCTCTGTGCTCCTGTGGAGTCGGCCCCTCCCTTCAGGTGGCAGTTAGTTCTAACGGACGTTTCCAACTGTCATTCACGCAGTATTCACTCAGCACTCAGTCTAAGATCCTGTCAGAAGAAGGAAGTCTCCCTGTATAACTCTGTGTTTGCCTCACACTCATGAAGAAGTAACAATGTTTCAGTTAAATATGACAAAAGTAGTACAAACCTCTTAAGGAGAAAATATTTACAGAACCTCATAATCTTTTATTAAATACAGTTTTCTTTATCTTAAATACGTGTGCTGATAATATTCCTCCACATAGCTTTTGGCAGTTTTTAATTCTGCTGATTTACAAAGGTGGTATATCCTGCAACAAGTGAGTGCCGGGATATTGCCCCACATAACGGACTGGATTAACTTCCATCCCCCCCCCCCCACAACGTCTCCCCCAAGCAACCTTGGTCCATTCTGCTTTGTCATGATGTAGCCAGGCACATCTCTTTTCCAACCAGGTTGGGAGTCTCCTTTGTCCTTTGTAGAATGATGTTGTTGCTTGAGGAATCACAAAACAATTTCAGCAAGAGCTTTCCATATTGGTAACATGCATCCAAACACGTGTTGCTGTTTCAAATTTAACATAGGTAGGTAGGTAGAGAGATGATAAAGATAGAGATAGAGAAAGAGATAGTGATAGAGAGATAAATATATCCATACCCAAAAGCAGCCTGAATAGTCCAGACTAGACTGAATGCATCAGAGCAATGGTTAGTACAAGAATGGAAGACCGCCAAGGAAGACCCCATGATGGGTTGCCATGAGTTGGTTGGGACTAGATGGCACTTAATTGTTACATATGTCCAAAAGATCATTTGTGAGCATGACAGAAAACCAACATGTCAACCAGTGGAATAACCTCTTTAACAAATCCTTTTTATGCACAAGATTATCCAAGACCATATAAACACACTTTTTACTTGACCACAGTGGACCAGGCATGAGTATGCCAGGGCCTTTAGGGCTTTTGATGAACTTAGGGCAGGAAAGCAACTGCAGCAGCCCTGGCCAATACCAGTGGACCACCTCATGCAGCACTGTGGCCCTGCTGATAATTTCCTCGGGAAGGGTGGGTGCCTCCTCTGTTTGCTGTGGCCAAAGAAGGAGGGCCAGCCTGATCCAGGTCCATATATCCCCCTTCCTTGGGCTGCCCACATGTCCAAACACTAACCATGCTTGGAAGGGTGTGATGCACCCAGGGCACCTGGAAAGAGCATGGGCTAAAGTGAATAGTGAAATGTGCCATGGGGTTGCTGCCATTGGTGGCACACATATTGCTCACCCCAGCATCTGGCATTGACTTCTGCACCTGTATATGGCCAACGAAGTACACCTTTCAGATCAGGGCTATGACATCTTCTTGAGGGATCTGCAGCGGGGTCTCTAAGCAGCCATAAAAGACAAGTAGGGTGGTGGGGCAGACCAAGCAGTGAGCTAATCAGCCCCCATGGCAGGAACAGTGCAGGAAAATGTTGCTTCACTAGTACATGGTACAACTCAAGTGAGCAACATGAGGCATCAGTTTGGAAGATGAAGGGGCCTGGGGCCTCAGAACAGAAGCCTGGGGCCTCAGTGCCTTCATGGGCCTGGGAAATGAACCCCTCGAGGGATGCCATTATTCTTGACCCATAGACCTCACAACTAGGTGGACCGGGCATGACAAACCTTTCTTGAGCACTAAAGAAGGCTTGGCAAGGAGGATCATGAGCCATACCCACATGTCTGCTCAGGGTGCGAAGGCAGGGTGGCCTCACTCGTAAGATCAGGAGCACAAATCTGCGGAAGCCTGACTCTTCTGCATCCCACCAGTTGCCAGTACTGCAATTAGCTCTGGAATGGGTTTTTGGCCTCTGTGTGCCGCAGATCCCTCTTGAGAAATGAAAGGAAAGTTGGCCCATTGATTATCCCAGTTTATGGTGTCAGCTCTCCTTATTCCACATCCATGGACAAAGATGAAACTGGATGGGAAGTAGGGCATGCATACAGGTGGCATCTCTCATTTATAAAAGTCCTTAGTCAACCCCCTTCCAAACTGCTCTTTTTAAATTGTCAAAGTGTAAAAAGTCGCTTGGGAGTTTGCTTGGTAACTGCAGCGGGTGCGAGGGTCACATACAATGGATTTGTGAATATCACCTTTTGGATTTTGAAATTACTCCAGATTGCTCCTACTAATTGGATTTTTATTACAAATGTTAAATAGCATTCTATTCCTTATGTGAAATGCAAGTGAATGTGTGTGCGTGTGTGTGCGTGCACGTGTGTGTGTGTGTTCAATATATGCAGGGAAATATATACTCTTCTTTCCTTGCATTATTTAAACTGTCCAGGTCAGTAAATGAAAACATAAATACTGAGAGCAGCTGTAGAATTTAATAAAACCTCAGGTTTGAACTAGCATGTGAAAAGAACAATATTATTGGAAACTTGTGGTTGAACGTGAAGCTTGAAAGAAATATTTTAGCACTATCACAATATTAAATTGCAAACATTATTTAATTTATCTTCCCTGAAATGGCTGAAGGGAATTGTACCCCAAAGCCCTATTTACCTAAACCAGGAAATAAATCAGTGATCGGATTGGTGAATGAAGTAATCAAAAGCTGACAGGGGACAACATAATGTCACTATTGTAATAGCACTTACTCATATTGTTTTGACTTGGGCTTGCTTTGGAATAAGCATTGCACAGCCTTCGTTTAATAATAGAAAAAGCAAAGTAATGAAACAAAATATGTTCTTCTAACTGATTTCATGGTTTAAAAAATGATGGAAAATATCAGCTTTGGCACATCTGTAGGAAAGGAATGTTCCCCCCAATTACTAAGATTTGAAAATATATATGTGAATTAAAAATTAAGGTATTTGCCATTCGGTATCGGGGAAAATTAGAACCTTTGGCAACCTGTGCTTTTCAGTTGTCACTTTGAACTTTAGAACAAAGGCCAGACTGTAAAAGCAGTTTATAAAAAGTATTATGAGATACCACAACTGGCATTTTTACAGCCTTATTAAACTACATTCAAGTGGCATAAATTATGGGCAATGAAAACGAATCGGTTCTGTGACTTGATTTTAATATCAGGAGCATGCTTATTAGTTTTCAGAGGGGTGGAGAGTTGTTTTCGGAAGAGAAAGAGGCCTTATTGTTTTTGCTTTCTTACCTTACCAGCTGATATTATATGGAAGTCATAAACGTCAGATTAAATTTGGTTCATGGGATAAAATCATTGTTAAGTCACTTGAGGTAATGAGCAGTTCTTCTCACTAAATCGTGCTGGAGGTGTTAATTTAGATTCAAAGCATTCCTGCTTATTAGAAAGGTATATTAATGTCCCACATGCAGAAGATGCATAAACCAGCATTTACAGTTCAAAAGGTCATCTCTCCTTGAGAGTGCTCCAGGAAATCTCATGCTCCTACTTTTTTCTTTTTCTTTTTTTTGTCAGTAAGGTTGCCTGTTGGAATAATTGCACGTTCTCCCAGAAGCAGAGGTATTTATAGGATAGGATGGGAATGACCTCTCCCTTTGCTTATTTGCATTTCAAAATTCAAGACAAAGTGTTAAAACTAACCACGGACTAGTTTTGAGAGGCAAATGATAGATCATGAGGGAGATATGAGATTGGAATAGGGTTGCCTATTTCTTGGAATTACAACTAATCTCCAGACTATAGAGATGAATTCCCCTGGAGAAAATGGGAGCTTTGGAGGGTGGGCTGTATGGCATTAGACTCCAGTGAGGTCCCTCCCCACAAATCCAACCCTTTTCCAGGCTCACTCCCTAATCTCCAGGTATTTCCCAACCTGGCAACCTTAGATTGATTCCCAAGTAGGGTTGCCAGGTGCCCGGTGGTGGCGGGCAAACCCCTGGCAATTTGCCCCTCTGCCCGCCGACCACCTGAGGGCGCGCCACATGCCCGCCGACCACCACGTGCACGGGCGCGCTGCCTCGCGAGGGGCCTTTTCCTCTTAGTTTGAGTGGTAAAGAGCCGCTTTACCACTCAAACTAAGAGGGAAAGGCCCCTTGTGCGGCGATACTTCCGGCAGCGCACACGCGCGCACAATTGCACCCACCGCCTCATAGCTGGAGCCAAGGAGGGACCTGGTAAGCCTGTTCCCAAGTCTCCCCTTTTTTCTCCATGATGTTCAGTTCATCTTACCCTCTGCTTAATTACATCATTAAAATGTGTGTTTTACTATTTCTGCAAGTTACTGTTTTTATTTTTAGCTGTCAAGTCACAGCTGACTTATGGTTAGGGTTGCATGGTGCATATTTATGTGTTGTTTAATACAAACTTGTATTGTTTTGAAATTTGAAGCTGTTTTTTTGTTTGCTAACTAACTTAACAGCTTGCTAATTTTTGTGTGCCCAACTTCCAGGTACTAGCAGAAGATCTCCTGCTATTAAAACAGATCTCCAGCCGATAGAGATCAGCAAAAGAGAAGATTTAAGGAAGCAGACATTCACTAATGCCTATTATTTTATTTAAGAAAATTTATAGCCTTCATTTCCTCTCCAGTGAGTGTACCACAGGCAATTGAAACAACTATAAAACTACCCTCTAAATGTAAAAGTTGCCTCCATCTTCTTGTGGTAGTTGTAGTGGTACAAGGGGTACCACTGGTGCAAGAGCAAGGGTGGAGTGGTTTCCTTCGTTCTCCCTCTCTCATTGCAGCCCCTCCCCCCCAGCCTTCATGGATTTTCATCCATATGTGTCCCGTAACCTCCAGCACCAGTTTTTTGGGTACTGCCGGAGGAAGGAGGTTTTTTGGGTATTGCTGGAGGAAGGCTGCCCAATGCTTTCCATTGGCATTTTGTTGGACCTTAACCATGGTATGAAATTGATAACAGAGGTATTTTAATTAGGAAATCAAGATCAATACTGTAGATATTCAAACATAAAAGAGAAGGTATTTTTAAACATGGCAGCGATTTTCTGTGTCCAGGTGTTAGCTGTTGTCAGCATGCCTATAGACACCTGGCCCAAATTTCAGCCAGTTTATTAAAGAAAACTCCAAAACAAAAAAAAAACAGCGGAAGGAAGGAAGGAAGGAAGGGAGGGAGGAAGGGAGGAAGGGAGGAAGGGAGGAAGAAAGGAAGAAAGGAAGGAAGAAAGAAAGGAAGGAAGGAAGAAAGAAAGAAAGAAAGAAAGAAAGAAAGAAAGAAAGAAAGAAAGAAAGAAAGAAAGAAAGAAAGAAAGAAAGAAAGAAAGAAAGAAAGAAAGGTTGTACCTTTCTGTCTAGGACCAGTGACATAGCAATGAAGAAAATTTCATAAAATGAGGCAATGACTGCAGTAACAGATGGGGAAAATAACATAATGAGAACTGTATCCAGGACTTGTCCTCACAGCATCTTAACCAGAACCCAATGAACTGAGAAGATATGTAATTTAATTGTTTTTTACCTGCTGACAAAAGGATTCAAGGATCCTGTGATTGGTAGGTGCTATGTAGCCTTTGGACTAGATGGCAGATCCTAGGTAAACAAGGTAAACAAGCAAGCATCCTGTTTTGTCTTACCTATACTAACTTTAGTTGGACATGCGATTTTTTTCTTATACTGTTTCAAAACATAAAGAGGTACTTCATCCTGGCTTCCAGAACGCCTTGGCTATGTTCTGTCACCTCGCCAACTTCTCTTGGTTGTCCCTGAAAAATACATGAAGTTCAGAATGGAGTATCACTCCTTTGTAGAGTTTCCACATATGTTTAAAACTGTATTGAGAAAATGTGGTTTCCCTAGGACTCCATCTGGTGTTTTGGGACTGATAGTAAATCCATGTTCAATGAACCATGAACACTATAGAATTTTAACAAGGGTGACATCTAAGACATCTTTCCTTTAGTTACATAAACTAAGTTCTAGAATTCGATGGCAGCCTACTGGACTACAAAGAAAACCATTTTGATATATTATTATTAAACAAGACTTCTAAAAAGCTATGATAACTTTAGTTATCTGGTATGTTCAGTATCTTACCCATCTTTCTTCAGTAAAAAGATAGGACTTCTTTGTTGTTAAGTAGCCTTTGGTGATGCCATGAAATCTTGAGGGTTGTCTGAGGCCTCTGGTAAACTGAATTCATATGTGTGTGTTTTTTCCACCTCTCTTTGGACTAGTAAAGGCTACACTATTTTCCCTTTGAAATGTCTCTGCTGGAGAAATGCCATTTATTTGCAATGAATGTATCAGCATATGGGATGGTCAGGGTTTTATGGTTCATCCATCTGTAGCTCCAGAGTGTCTGAAATTGGTCTCTGGGCACTGCTAACATCAGGTGTGGTCTAAAAAGACCAGTATTACGTACGTTCTCTTTAGCTTCTTTATATTCTAGAGTGCCATGAAATAAAGCACAAGAATTAAATGCACCGCTGAGAGATCTTATTCATTTATTAAACACCAACAGCATATGCTAGGATGACTTTAAGAAAGCATCCAGAAATTTTAAGTTCTATATATTTTAACTGGACATTTGATTTTAATTGTATTTTTCCCATAAACCTGTTATTACATGCACTGAACCCTTGGAAAGGGCAGAAGAGAGGCTCAACCAAGTAAAATAAATAAATTATAAATACTACAAGACCATTAGGCTCAGTGCAGCACTGAGCTGAGAAGCCTGTAGATGCAACCCATTCTGTGCACACAAAGTATTCAGAAGGACAGGTTATGCCCTTGGTTTTTGAAGCCACAACATTTTGATTTGCTATGACATGGATTGTTGTGAATGAGAATGATACAAGCAAATTATCAAACATTCCAACTGTTTGTAGCTGATGTCATGTATTATAACATTTTGATTAAGTCAAGGTGATAGTTCTATAGATAGGGTTGCCAACCTCCAGGTGGCGGCTGGAGCTCTCCCGCTATTGCAAATGATCTCCAGGCGACAGAAATCAGTTCCCCTGGTGAAAATGGCTGCTTTGGCAGTTGGACTCTATGGCATTGAAGTCCCCCCTCTCCAAACCCCACCCTCCTCAGGCTCCACCCTCAAAATCTCCAGGTATTTCCCAATCCAGAACGGGCAACTCTGTAGATAATCAAAAGTAATATGATTATGGATAATATTGCCTGTCATTTATACTTGTCATTCTTTTCTGTGCTGCTATGGTCATTTCTGAAATGGACCTCTCAGGATTCTGAAGCACTATAAAAACTTGAAACCCTTGTCTGATCAGACTGTGGCAGAATTCAAAACAAATATGTCCCTTACCATACCATCTTCAAGTGTGTTTGGGGCCCTTTCACACAGCCTTTATAAACCATTTTGGCTGCACGTTGCTAACATATTACTTTTTCCACACAAAGATGTTTGTGTCCCGTTTGAAATGCAGGGTCGAGTCAGGTTTTTTGCAAACCCCTTTCTCCCGTTCTTCAAGTGTTTTGTGCGTTTCTGATTTGCCACAGAGTACTGCTTGAAATGTCTGTGGAGCTTCTGAAAGTGCGACCTTTTTATTTTCCTGCCCATTTCCAGTGCATTCTTTTCAATTAAAAAAAATGATACAGATTTTTAATGTAGTGCTAAATCTCTGTCTTGCTACCTTGGTATATTGAAAAAATTGAATTAAAAAAAAAACACCTGTGCCGCACCTGAAAAAGTGGTCCTATTTGAAAGGGACACAGCATTTTACATATTGTTCTGAAACAGATGTAAATGTTTTTTAAAAAAAACAAAAGAACAGGAATCCACACATCACTTTATGCATAGTTGGGGCCACAGCATAATAATCGAGTAAAAACAAAAATGGGAAAGGGCCCTTAAAATCTATTATTGCTTCCTCCTCTTTTGTACCTGAAGCTGAGATGAAACTGAACATCTGCTTCTACTTGGCAGAGGTTTGTTGTCTGCTATGGTGTGTATTTCATGTGAAACTTCAGTGCTTTGTGAGATATTGTGCAAGTGTATAAGGAAGACACCTTTGACACCTAAATATGAAAAATGAGTAGGCTCGATTGTAAAGAAATGAAAAACAACGGCTAAGTCTGCGCTTCAGTCAAGTTGGAACATATAAGCTTGTCTCCAATCAGAGTTCGTTCATGAAGCAAGTCATGTATCAAGCAAAAAGAAAGGGTTTCAGAGTTCTTGTAGCTTGTAAGAAAGGATGGAGGGTGGGTACTAGGATGAAGACATGTTCATGTTTACACAAACATTTTATATATTGCTACTTGGTGCCCAAGGGTACCATTCCTTGGCTCCTCCTTTTTAATTCCCAATTTGATTTGACTTTTGCTTGTTTTACTCAGTTTTTCCTCTCTGTCATCCCATTTTATTGATTATTTTCTGGGCCTCTTTAGGTCACCTTGTTCCTTTGTCCCCACACAAGCACCCACCAACTTTCTGTGCACAGTGGTGCATTTGCTGCCATTCCAAACAGCACTGGTGTATTACAGCAATAACTTGGCCACCCCATAGTTTATCTAAGGAGGTGCATACGCTTTGTAGTTTCTCTCCTGCTGCATTGGCAGTGTGGACAGTACTGAAGAGAAATATTTTAAGGTATTGTGAGACTAAGCGTCTGCTGTTTGAGAAGGTAGGTGTGAACATACCCATCATCATGAGGATGTCTAAACACATACACATTGCTCTATGGCTACACAGGCCACACAGTAAGGAATGCTGCACGTGGAAGACCACACAGGCTGCTGCTTCAGTTAGAGGATGTGAGATATGCAGGTTTTTGCACACATAAGACACAAGGAACCTTGCATAGAAATGATGCTTCTACTAATGAGAACTGGGGGGATATTTTAGGGTTGCCAACCTCCAGGTACTAGCTGGAGATCTCCCGCTATTACAACTGATCTCCAGCCAATAGAGATCAGTTCACCTGGAGAAAATGGCTGCTTTGGCAATTGGACTCTATGGCATTGAAGTCCCTCCCCTCCCCAAACCCCACCCTCCACAGGCTCCGCCCCAAAAATCTCCCACTGGTGGCAAAGAGGGACCTGGCAACCCTAGGATGGTTGCTAATAAGAAAAGTTCCCAACATGAAATAAGTGGAATTGTGGGTGTTAAAATGTATGCTTTAGCTGTCGTGACGTGTGAAGTGGGTGTCCCTCAGTAGAACAGAATAACAAATTGTGACAAGGGGCAAGGGCTGAACAATTTAAAATGGTTTTTAAAAGCATAACATTCTTTTGGGACAGTCCCTCATTGGTAGTCTTTTACAGGCCCTTTGGCAGAGCTTGCCACCATTCCAAATGAGACGGTCTGGCCCTCTTGAACCGTTTGCCATTTGTTCAAACCTGGGGTCTAACCCAGTCATATATAAACAGGGTCCAGTTTTTAGAACAAGAATCAGGGGAGGGGGAGATTGTGTGTGTATACATAGTGTTCCTATGTCACCATCGCAACCTGCAGTTTAATTGCCTATAATCTGTCTCTACCACCACCACCAATCACTTTTCTCCTCAACCAAGCTCCAATAACAGCAGCAGTTGAAAGAAAGTGTACAGGGAGGCAAACGGTGGATAAGGGACAAATGGACATGGCCCAAACACTTTACATGTGACTGAGACATACCTAGATTTAAACATATGGATCGGATCCACGGCATGTAGTTTTCTTCTTATTTTGTCATATTCTGAACATTTTGTATTCAGGAATATAAAACATGTGTACTTATTTTCTTTGCCTCTGTCAGTGCTGGGTGGGAACTATTGATACTGGATACAAATTCTGGTCCAAGTTAAATTCATCAAATGCTTAGCTATGAACATATTATGGTTTGAGGGATGGGAGAGACAATGGAAAATGGAGAACACAGATGCCTAATACATGTAACAAATTGCAGAACAATGTGTCTATCTTCGTTGTAAGCCAACAGACTGTTATATTTAACTTTAAGAATTGATCTCCGATTGTGTCCTCGTGGCTTTCTTCTTTCTAAAATACGAAGGGGAGGGGAGGAAGGAAGCGACATTGACTTTCCGCCTCCACCTGTGCCGCATGTGGTCCCCGAATGGCGGTGGCACACTCCCAACATCTGTTCCTTTCATTGAAGTGAGCTGCAAATTGAAATTCCATTGCAATGTTTTTAGGCTCAGTTGAAGCAAGGAGACTGTCAGAAATCCTCTTTAAACTCACCCTTATCCAAACAGGAAGTTGACCCCTGACCCCCGGATGTAACAGTACACCAGTGGAAATTTCATTATCCTTGTTTCAGCTGTACTAAGTGAAAATTAATTGTGTAATTATCTGGATGAGCGCATGTGTAAAAGTTTACAATGTGCCAGTTAGATTATGTAACTTGTTAGTGGCATGGTTTTGAGCAGAGACAAGGCTGTTGTGTTAACCCAAAAAAAAAATGCATTAAGATTTTGATGGAGGGGGAGGGGGAGATGCCTGAATAAACTTTGATAAAGATAAAGGAAATCTGGGCTTAATGTCCAAACGTAATTCCCTTCTAAACCTGCTATGGGAAAGTTCTTCCATATCACAGCTGTCACACTTAAATAGGCTGTTAAAGTTAAGTGAAACAGCTAGTACCTTTTCATACACATTTTGCATCAATCATATTCTGCAATTACAATTTCACTGATCTCAATAGGTTTACCAGTTAGATAAAAACACTATATCTCGTTCCTTACCTGTGATATTTGTATTACAGAAATGACTGGATCTTTAAGTTTCCCTAATTAAATCCTTAATGACAAAGTGGGATCACTTTATAAACATTATATTATGGTTTAATTACATTTTTAAATGGTTGCTGTTACAATGGATTTCTTTCTTTCTTTCTTTCTTTCTTTCTTTCTTTCTTTCTTTCTTTCTTTCTTTCTTTCTTTCTTTCTTTCTTTCTTCTAAGCCTTGGGAGTAACTAAAGCCACAACTTAGTGGAAATTATTTCCATTTCAAAGCCATTACACTGTTTAGCTAGCAGGATATCAGGATGAAAGGTGCAGCTTGGATCATTCCGCACAAGGCCTTTTAAGAGGCATAGTCATTTTTAACAGCCTGGCTCAGAGTAGACTGATTTTTCTTCACATTAATATTAAGAAAGCTGCCATGTTAATGGAAAATTCTGAACATATACATAACCAGCATATGAACATGCCAGAGTCCCTTGATATAATTGTGGAGAAGTCAGCAGCTTTCATATCCACTTTATAACTGAAAATAAACAAGTGACATTATAAAATGGATATGAAATGTACTGGATTTATACACTTGGAATAACTGTTTATTTATCAATATGTCAACATTTTCTATTACATTACAGATAGCTGAAAGATAACAGAGATGATTGAACCATTCATTAATACAGCTGAAATCAGCACAAAACAAGCTTTTTTCAGTAATTACGTTTTAGGTAAGGTAAAGGTCCCCTGTGCAAGCACCGGGTCATTCCTGACCCATGGGGTGACGTCACATCCCGACATTTCCAAGGCAGACTTTGTTTGCAGGGTGGTTTGCCAGTGCCTTCCCCAAATTACATTTTACCATGCATTACCATGCATTAATTACCTGATTTAAACAATTCAGAAAAACAGTGCATTAGAAGTATCATACAATTAGGCTCTGACCCCTAACACCATGGAACACCAACGGTTCCTGGAATGAATCAGAAGATGTTCATACATTTTAGAGAGTTAAAAAAATAAGGTTGTTTTCACAAACATATTATTTGGTAAAAACAATACAGTATCAGCATATCTGCTGAAGAATTTTTAACAGGATTTACTTCCAAGTGGCAAATTATACATGGTCTTGAAATTCCTAGTTTGGAAGTAATTTGACCCTAAATATTAGCTGTGGGGGGGCATGACCTGAATTGGGGCCACAGCACTGGGGAAGGAAGGGGGTTATTTTTCATGCTCATTTCCCCACTCAAATATAGTTCTGCCCAGCCAGCTTTCAGCCTGGGCAAAGGAAAAAGTCGGGAACAGTTTCTACCAGGGAAAAAAAGATGGCGGCAAAGCGCTAAATCCCATCTTTATCAGTATCAATGTTCTAATTCAGATCAGGGCCCCTTGGGGCTCCTTGTTAGGGCTGTTATATGGCTGGCATTCCAGTTACAGAACCTCAGTGGTCATGTGTAGGAATTATCTCTAGGATTGGATTGCTAATGAATTAAAAATATTTCATTATGATGTAATAATGTTTTTAGAAATTACTTGATGTCATGAATTATGACTTGCAGATGTTAGGAAAATTTATGTATTTAAATAAATTTACGTATTTTAAAAACACATAAGTTGCCTTTCCGACCAAAAGTGCTAAAGAAAAGAATAACACCTCAATAAAAGCAAAGTTTTAAAAACCTCATTGCAAGTAACATAAAAACTGGATATGTTTGACCTTGTTTAATCAAATATTATTTTATACTTTTGCCTGTGAAGCGGGCTTTACTTTAATTCAGGTTTGTAGACTCTCAGGTCACATCAGCCAAGTATTTTCTTTCCCCGTCAAGTCACAGCTGATTTATGGCGACCCCATAAGGTTTTCAAGGCAAGAGACATTCAAAGGTGGTTTGTCATTGCCTAGCTGCGCCTCACGACCCTGGTATTCCTTGGAAGTCTCCCATCCAAATACTTGCCAGGGCCGACCCTGCTTAGCTTCTGAGATCTGTCAAGATCAGGCTAGACTGGGCTATCCAGGTCAGGGTAGCCAAGTACTAGGATTCGATAAATGTTGTCTAATCCACCTATACTTGGGATCCATCTTGGCAACAGAAGATTACCAATGACCTGGCTATATGCAATATCTGAGGGTTTCAAGGTCTTTCTAACCTGAACGATCACCCCCAAAGCTGAGCAGAAAAAAATTGCCTCAGAGAGATCAGTCACCATGGCCCCTGACCCAGAGCTTCTAATTGTCAGCTAAGGTTTGCCAACCTCCATGTGGGCCCTGGAGATCCCTTGGAATTACAACTGATCACTTGTACCGAGATCAGTTCCCCTTGAGAAAATGACTGCTTTAGAGGGTGAACTGTATGGCAACCCTACTTTTAGCCAAAACTCTCCTCCTTCCTCAGCCAGTTTTTATAAGTAATACTAAATCTTACCCCCCGCACACACATCCATGAAGTCAAGGAGATGATTAAAGAGTTCTACAGGGTCTGCAATACAGAACTATTCCACCAGGCCTACAACTGAGGGCAGCCATGAGTTTTACATTGGTTCTGGCCTCCCCATCTTCCCCCACCTTCTGCTACCTGTGGGGGTTCAACCGCTCAACCGGTTCCACAGTGGCTACTACTGTCCTTGTATACAAGTGCCATCTTGATATTTTATAGCTGTTACGATCGTTGCGTTTTAATTCTGAAGTTTTATGATTTTTATGATTTTAAGTGGTTTCAGATGTTGTTATTCGCCCTGAGCCAGGTCTGGCTGGGAACAAGGGCAGGCTATACATTTTATAAATAAATAAATAAATTCAGGCTCCCTTGGTCATATTTTCCCATTTTCTCATCAGAGTAGACAGTTACCAGTTCCCTATACAAAGCTGGCTACTAAGCCCCACTTTGAAAGCATGCTCTAATATCATGAGTTTTTTCTTACTGCATTACATTTTCTGTTGCTCCTCTAGCTCTTGGTTCAAGAAACCATAACTGCTGTTGGGATCCCATCACAGAAAATATCACATTTTAGGGCTGTGATTTTTTTTTCATTTTCAATGTTTTTAATTGCTAGTTTCCATTTTGTTAGTCATTCCTTATTTGTTTTCATTTGTTTCAATGACAACTGTTGTTCTCTTTCCCATAGAATTATGGAATTATCAGACATTGTTTATTAATTTAGAGTTTTTATATAACACTCCTTTCTCCTGTCATAGTCAGAACCCAAGGAGGTTAACAACAATAGATATAATACAAAAATAATCATGTATTAAAGTAGTTAAACAAGTAGTTAAAACAAGTAAGCCAGAGCCCATTTATTCAAACTACCTCATCAACTCTTAAACAATTCTGTCTCATAGCCTTTCCAGTCGGTCCCTAAAGGTAGGTGTCTGCCTCACCCCTTCTTGGAGGCTGTTTCATAGCAGCAGGGCGGCAACAGACAAGGTCTTAACCCTGGGTCAATATAAACCATATCCCAGACTATTATACTACCGGTACTTAGACATGAGATTCTATGTGACAAATTTCAGACAGATAGGAAGAGCAGGAAGAGTTTGACAAGGCAACCCAATAAAGTTAGTAACATGGCAATATGGGCACATATAAATAATAAACAATATGCCATTGGACATGAATGCCATTAGACAAGAATGTGGAGCAATCACTGTGGAATGTAGGAATCAGAAGAAGAAAACTGGCAGGACCACAATCTGACCCCTTTGATATGCATGGTACCATTTATGTATAAAATTTACTCCTTTCCCTTATAGCTCAACTAGGCTAGGCTCTGGAGATGTGTGTGTGTGTGTGTGTGTGTGTGTGTGTGTGTGTAAAGTGCCGTCAAGTCACAGCCAACTTATGGCAACCCCTTTTGGGGTTTTCATGGCAAGAGACTAACAGAGGTGGTTTGCCAGTGCCTTCCTCTGCACAGCAACCCTGGTATTCCTTGGGGATCCCATCCAAATACTAACCAGGGCTGATCCTGCTTAGCTTCTGAGATCTGACGAGATCAGGCTAGCCTGGGCCATCCAGGTCAGGGCTGGAAATATGTGATCAGATCTTAAATATCACTAAATTTCACTAAATGTGGTGGAGGCCAGCTTGGATCAGGGATCTGGCTCTGAGGCAAAGGGGTTACTTCTCACACACACACACACAGTTTCCTAGAAAATAATGGGTTCCCCTAATTGGCTAGAGAGCCAGGGTGGTGTAGTGGTTAAGAGCAGCGGACTCTAATATGGAGAACCGGGTTTGATTCCCCACTAGGGCTAGGCACTGATTTTTTTGGCATTTTTGGGGTTCGGGTTTATTAGACCCAGATTTTTTTGTGAACGGGGGGGACGGAAAAATACTCATTTCTGCTTCCCCCCCCCAAAAAAAATCAAATTTTGGAGGGTTAATAAACTCGTACCCAAAAAATACGAGGCGCATAGCTGAAAGCTAGGTTCGGAGCAAGCCCAGCCTTCCGTTTAGTGTCCCTGCCCCAGACAAACTCCATGTGTTTAAAAAATGGTGGTGGGGCCAAAGTGGCCCTGAATAATGCCAAATAAATTATTCAGGGACCTGCTTTTTGGCTCCCTTTAAATGCCCCCCTTTTGGTACACCCCCCAAATACCGAAAAGGGTTTTTTTTGGGGGGAGGCGTCAGTTTGGCATATTGATATGCCCTTCATTCCCCACTCCTCTACATGAAGCCTGCTGGGTGATCTTGGGCCAGTCACAGTTTTTGCAGAACTCTCTCAGCCCACGCAGAGGCAGACAATGACAAACCACCTCTGAATGTCTTTTGCCTTGAAAACCCTACAGGGTCACCGTAAGTCAGCTGTGACTTGATGGCACTTTACACACACACAATTGGCTATTTGTCCATGGTTGGGAAAACAGACATACTAACTGGGGAATAGCAAAAAAAGAAAAAAGCTAAGCCCTCTGTCCCAGAGCCATGGCCCCAATCCAATCTTCTGCATGACAGCTTAAAGAAATCATGGTTGCTTAAAGAGATCATGGTTCTCCAGCAGCATCTTGTTTATCTGAGCCCTCAGAACTTGGTTAGCTAAAGGTAAAAGTAAACTTTTAGCTCTGTGATACTTTTAACTATTTTTAGCCAAATGTAGCTACTAGAGCTGAAACTGCAAGACATAGGAAGGCACAGAGGAAGGGAGAAATGGTTACGAGTGGTGGTTTAGAGTGGTGGACTCTGATCTGGAGAACCAGGTTTCGTTCCCCACTCCTCCGCATGAGTGGCGGACACTAATCTGGTGAACTGGACTTGTTTCCCTGCTCCTGCACATGAAGCCAGCTGGGTGAGCTTGGGCTAGTCACACTGTCTCAGCCCCACTTACTGTCATGGGCTCTGGCATTTATGAGACAATTGTGCCAATAGAAGCACTGTATTTTGCAGACTTTCACTATTTAAAGTTGAATGCAATTATAGACTCCTCAGCTAAGAATGAAATGTTAGCCCTAAATCATTTAGTCTTGAAATATATACAAGTTGTTTGTAGTAGCAACAGAAATGATTTTGTCCTTGAAATGCCAGACTGTGCGTGGGATTTTCCTCTGTTACAAGCCTCACGGTAGAAACTTGGCAAGCCTAGGCATATCTGACCCTGTGACTCTGTTTGGAATACAGGCAAAAGATCTGTTGAGGTAAGCACTCGGTGATCTTGGATTCCTGGAATCCAACCTACAGCTGAGTAAACTGCCTGACTAAGCAGAACGGCAAAGATACAGCTTAAGGTGTAAAATGAAGACAAAATCGGCTGTTAAACAGCAAGAGGAGGAGGATCTCCTTATATGGAGACCAGGAAGAGGATCTCCTTATATGGTGTCCATACGGAATCCATACAGCAAAGGTTGCTCTCCTACAGAATAGCACAAATTCAGAACAAAACTGGAAAACCAGGTCTCAAAAAACATATAAAAGGAGGGACTTTCTGACCAAGAGTTAGAGTTCCTAACAGGTTAATACCTGATTGCCTGAATGGAACTCTCCATCCCTTGCATGGGATGTGGGCTCTCAGACCTTAATCCTTGCATGGATTGAGGCTTTTAGACCTTCCATATGGGTTAAGACTTTCTGGCCTAAAACATCTCTCAGCCATTGCATGTACTGGATACTTACAGATTTCTCCAACATTTACAAGTCTTCCTGTGAGACTGGAGAACTCCCTAAATAGGGGATTCTTTTCAGATATCCAGCCCTTGTTAGGATTGGGTGTCTGGGCTGAATGTCTACAAACTTCTCCATCTTTTAAGTAAGATGGAGACTCTTAGAGTCCATCAACCTTTGTGTGGATTCTAGGAGGTTAGATCTCTCCATCCTTTGTATGGAGGCATTGAGATCTCATTGATTCTAGCAGGGATTAATGAGTTTTCACTAAGATCTATCTAGCCTTTGCATAGGCATCCCAGTTCTTACAGACATGGAGATTTTAGAACTTTCTAGCTCCCTTCCCACAGGTCTCTCCAGCTCTTCTATGAGCTGAAGACACTGGGAGCTTCTTGTTCTTTGCATGGAGTCAGAGATCTCTCTAACAACCAGAGAGGCTTCTGAACTCAGTTCTTACACAGACTAAGGTCTTACACAGAACTCTTTAACATTTACACAGCTTTAAGCTTTCATATAACTACACATAGCTTTAAGCTTTGCATAGCTTTCTAGTTTTGGCAGAACTAAAGATGACATGCACACACAAATAGATCTCCCTGATCTTCACATAGACCAGAGGCCTTTCATAGGCTAAAAACACTCAGAGATTTCTCAGTTTCATGAACGTAGTCCTGGCATGGACTGAAAATATGCTTCAAAGGCTCAAAACCTCAGCCCTTACATGAACTCATGGAATCAGAGATTTCTCTAAACCTTTGCATACACCAAAGACACTTAAAGACTAAAATAACACATAGAAGACCTTAAAGGTCTATTCATCCTTAACATGGATTGGGAACTTTTCAGATCTCTCTAGTCCTGCAGTACTGGGGAGGTTCAAAACTGACATGATTGGGTAAAGTATGCCTGCTTATTATTATGATATTCTAGATGTTTTGAATTAAGATACTTGTAACTAAATCAGACTTTATGTACTAAACTAACCATTTTTACAAGATTTTTGTAACTGTTATATTTTCTGAATGAAATATTATTACTGTTTTAAGGTTTGATACTCTCATATAGAGGCATAGAGATTATCTAAGATTGCTTGCAACATGAACATGTTTGAGACTCATAATGTCTGAACTTGTGTAACAGTTAAAGACTTTGTAACCATCTACATGCATATATACTACATTATGTAAAATAAACTATACATACATTTATGTTCCTTTTCATAATTTATTGGAGCACTTCAAGAGAAAGCTTACTTCCGTAAGAAGCATTGAGTCCTGCTTATTAGGTGTCGAACTGAATAAGATAACATACTTCTTCTCAGGGAGGGGTAAATTCTAAGACCATAGACACTGAAACGCACAGACCCTCGACAGTACCTCACAGGGTGTCTGTTGTGGGGAGGGGAAGGGAAGGTGATTGTAAGCTAGTTCGATTCTTCCTTAAGTGGTAGAGAAAGTTGGCATATAAAAACCAACTCTTGTTCTTCCTTCTCCTCTCTCTCTCTCTCTCTCTCTCTCTCTCTCTCTCTCTCTCTCTCTCTCTCTCTCTCTCTCTCTCTCTCTCTCTCTCTTTCTCTCTCTCTCTCCCATATTTTCTATACGTATTAGTGGGAAGATGCTGCCTGGTGCCCAGGTATCAAGGAAAGTGTAGCTTCTGCCTCAAGTCCCAAGAGGTAGGAGGTTGTAGAAGGATACACTAAATAACCAAAGACATGTGAAAGCTACAACCAGTATTGCAACCAGAAGTGCAGTCCTATTAGAATGGCAGAAAGAGGACGTAAGAGGCGACAAATTATTCCTTTGCTGGGAAAAAGAAAACAGAGGAGGCAAAATGTAAAATAATACTGATCCAAAGCTAAAAATAAACTGCAGAGTATCAGATCATAGAAAACATAACATATTTTCCTGTAAACAGAAATATAAGACAGCAAAGGGAATTTCCTCACTGTCCACTTTTATCCCAAAGATCTGAGAAAGTCAAATGAAAATTTCCTGGCATCCTGGGGCAATACAATAATCTCTGTCTTCTTGTGAAACCACATTTGTGTGCACATTGAACAGTGGCTCTTTGAGAATTATAAGTGCTATGTAAGCATCATTTTTCCCAGGAAACTGAGGCTTTGCTTATTTGCACAGATCTAGGCATGAATGTAATGAGAAATAAACTGCCCAGCTGAGTCACAACCCTGGAAATCCAGCATGCTGTATAAGAATAATAGTGGACATAGCTAATGGGGGGGGGCAGGAGGGCCGTTTAGCCTAGGCTTTAAGCTCTGGGGCGGGGGAAGGACCTCCAATTTACACACATTTTAATTTTTTGGCATTTGATAAATTTTACAACCTGTCTTTATGTGCATCATCTATTGAATTTTTTTTATTTTGGATATGGGCCTCAAAAGTTGAAAGTGGCCTGGGCTACTCTGGACCTCTGAGAGAAAAAGAAGAAGAAGAGTTGCTGACTTTCTCTACCACTTAAGGCAAAATCAAACCGGCTTACAATCACCTTCCCTTCGCCTCCCCACAACAGACACCCTGTGAGGTAGGTGGGGCTGAGAGAGCTCTAAGAGAACTGTGACCAGCCCAAGGTCACCCAGCTGGCTTCATGTGGAGGAGTGGGGAAAGCAACCCAGTTCATCAGATTAGCCCCCACCGCTCATGTGGAGAAGTGGGGAATCAAACCTGGTTCTCCAGATCACCACTCCAAACCACCACTCTTAACCACTGCACCACGCTGTCTCTCCAGAGGGACTAGTAGAGTTGCTAGTCACAGCTGGCAACCCACCAGAAGAATTTTGGGGTGGAACGGGCATGCCAGCATTACATCAGCATGCAGTGCCAGTTCTGGCAAAAAAAATCAGAAGTGGCATCCTGATACTGGAGGGGATGTTCTAGGATTTGCCAAAACCTACAAGGCCAGTGCACCCCTCCCTGCTGCCCATTTTCCTCTTGATTATATTTAAGCACTGGCAGGGAAGAGGGGGGATTGCTAGGAGTTGTCCTGCTAAAGTGGTTGATTTCCCACCCCCCAGTAGTAGTGGGGATCACCAGTAGGTTTGCCTACTAGGGCTGCCAACCCCTCAGCTGCCATCCCCTGCCAATCAGCTGGTAAAAATGGCTTCTACTTAGGCTTGCTAGGTGCCTGCTAATGGGGGACAAACTCCTGGGAATTGTTGCCAATGCCTGTTAATGCCCATCTGGCCGGCAGGCAGAAGCTGGCCAGCAAAACAGAGGGTGGAGATCTTCATCACTGCACAATGACATCACTTCCAGCATGACTGGCATTGTACCAGGATGATGCTTTAGCACTTGCCGAGAAACTTTATAGTGTTTTAGGATGAGTTCTAGAGCATCACCCTGGTGCAATGCTGGCACTTCTGGGTTGCATCACCCCCACAGTAAGTACCCGCCTGCCCCATCTCCCGCCAGTTGTCAGGCCATGCCAGGCAACCCTATTTTCTACCATACAGCTTTTGCCCAAATATCCGAGTATCCTGTGTCACCAGCAACATGATGACATCACTTCCGAGGCACACTGGAAGTGACGCTGCTGTGATGCCAGGCTAGGCCCACCCCCACTGTTGGTAAATTCTACTACACCCCACTGGTTATCAGGGGGGCCTGGCAACCCTATCCAACTCTGGGTTGGGAAATCCTTGGAGATTTGCGGGGTGGAGCCTGGGAAGGGTGGGGTTTGGGGGAGGGAAGGAATCTCAGTGGGATACAATGCCATAGATTCATCTGCATATATTGTATTATAAGGTAAAGGTAGTCCCCTGTGCAAGCACCAGGTCATCCCTGACCCATGGGGTGATGTCACATCCAGACGTTTACTAGACAGACTGTGTTTACAGGGTGGTTTGCCAGTGCCTTCCCCAGTCATCTTCCCTTTACCCCCAGCAAGCTAAGTACTCATTTGACTGACCTCGGAAGGATGGAAGGCTGAGTCAACCTTGAGCCGGCCACCTGAAACCAACTTCCGTCAGGATCGAACTCAGGTCATGAGCAGAGCTTGGACTGCAGCACTGCAGCTTACCACTCTGCGCCATGGGGCTCCTATATTATATTATAGACTAGGTTTTTAATGGTCATAATTACATTTTTAACTTTGTATTCATATATATTACCAATATATATTAACTTTGTATTCATATATATATTCATATATATTACCAAAATGTGATTCAGAGACACAATGCTGTAGGAAAAATGGCGCCGACAGACTTGCTCAAAAACACAATATCTGAGAAGCGCAATAAAGTGAAGCACATTGAAATGAGGTATGCCTGTATAGTTAGCCGCCCTGAGTCTGGTTGTGCCAGGAAAGGGCGGGGTACAAATCAAATCAAATAAAGTTTACAAGATTCCACCCACCAAAGCAACCATTTTCTCCAGGTGAACTGACTGATCTCTGTGGTCTGAAGATCAGTAGTAATTCTAGGAGACTGCCAGGCCCCGTCAGGAGGTTGGCAACCCTAAATTGATCAGTGTCAGTATCATGAGCTGGTAGAATGGCTAGTGCACCCAAGTAGGGCCAGCGAGACGTGTCTTCAAGTCTCAATCAAAGCTCACTGAATGAGCTGGGTCAACCTCTACCAACTTGATTTGTTCAAAGGGTAAAATGAGATTGGAGAAAAGCATGTGTGCTGCCATAAGCTCCTTAGAAGAAGGGCAGGACAGAGTGGTAACACATCTGATATTCACACATTCTTTCCAGAATTGCATTTAGTGCCAAAGCTCATTCATAACTATGATGTAGTATAGCCATTTGTAGATTGCAACACTCCAGAAAGTGCATACATGAATGGTTCACCACATACCGCCTACTCAGCTTCCATGTGCAACTCTCTGGCGTGGCAATTTTGCGCCACCAGCATAATGCAGAAACAAGCTGTAAATACAGGACTGGGTTCTATGACAGAAATGTAGGTTTGCTCAGTTACACAAGCACAGCAGGTCAATAATGTCCAGATCCTAATGAAGGGTTAATAGCTTATTGCTTAGGTTTGCCAATCGCTTGGTTGGGCCAGGAGTACTCCCAAAACTTGAACCGATCTCCAGACTACAGAAATTTATTTTATTTGAAACATGTCTATGCCACTTTTCCACCCACTTTAGGGTCCCCAAGGAGGCAAACATTCAAACAAAACATAGAAACGTTTGAGACATTTAAAACCATTTAAAATACAAATATATGCAATGTGTAAAACAATTAAATATAAACATATAAAAATAAAAACACACCCCAAAGAAACACAGATGATTTCCCCTGGAGGAAATGGCAGCTTTAGAAGGTAAACTCTATGGTATCACATCTGTGCTGCTCTCCCCAAACTCCATCTATCCCAGGCAATGGCCCCAAATCCCCAGGAATTTCCCAAGTGGGAGTTGGCAACACTTTATTATCACTTGTTCAGCAATACAGCTCAGTTGACATGCATAGTCAAGCCAAACGTTTTTTCCCCATCTGACCATCCAAAAAAGAAATAAAAAGGACTATCAGACTATATCCATCCTCTGACATTGTGTATTCGTGGTTTAGGTGTTTACCACAAGCAGGAATATATTTTCCTTACTGCCATCTGTGATAAGCATAAAGTTGATGGACCTGCCACACAGAACTCCGTTTTGGAGACAATGAAGTTGGCATCGCTATTCATATCTAGCTGATGTTTGTTTCTCTCCACTTTCAGATTGCACCATACTTTATTAATACTTTATTAACACAGAAATAAATTGATGGATTTTATGCTTCCTTGGAAACCACCCTTTGCCCAGATCAGGGATATCGCAATCCTTAGAGAAATTTTCCTCCACAGTTCTGCAGATTGATAGTTAGCTATCTCACCCATTGATGTGGGCCCTGGTGTCCACTTGCTTATTGAGTCTTAGGGATAAAATTCAGAAGTTCTTGAATTGAGGGGGGAGGACACGGAACCTAAGTCACTCCCTCTCAGCTAACTGAATAGAAAAGCACTGAACTCATCCTAGAGTGGCATGTCAAAGTAATGTTCTCTCAATTTGGTCATAGACACAGGCTTTTGTCAGTCTCTGGACTTGGCAACTTCTCCCAATGGCTACCCGGGGAACAAACTCATCCCTTTCTTTGGAAACTGAAAATCTCTTCCCTAAAGCAAAGCCTTGACCCTGCCCCATGACAGCCTTTTTCTGATCGGTCCCATTTCCCAGGACATCCATTTTATGGTGGCTCAAAATAATTTCAAAATGCCTACAAGTTCAACAGGGGTGGAGATTCCTGTTCCAGACATTCTTGCCAGTACTATCTACATAAGGGTTCTGGTTATTTTATTGAACACTTTGTTTTTGTTTATTTGCCTACAGTCTAGTTAAATGCCTGCTCAATGTCCAGCTAACTAAATAAGAAGTTCTTGGATTTAAACCAATTTAGTATCATTACCGTTTATGGAACTGTATGGCCTTTAATCCAAATAGTTTAGCTTAACTGAGTTGTGGATCAAGGCTATGGAATTATACTACATTTGATGGTTACTTGCTGACCCTTACCTATATTTTATCCAGATTTTTTTTCTTATCCTTGTTTCTAGGATATAAGGTTTCCTCTCTAATAACTTCATCCCTAAGGGCTGTTTTAGCTCAAAATATCTGGCCTAATTTATTTGATTTAGAGCAGGGTAGCCAAACACTCAAGGCATTTAATGGGTTCTCCTGACAGGCTGAGATGCTACAAAATGCAAACTTTCTGAATAAATAACTAGGTAAATCTTAGCCTCTCTAATTATGCATATGTCTGAAAAGTGATTTGCAAGATAAGATGCAGAGACAAAACATTTACACTGAGACTTGGGAATGAAAGAATAAATTGTAGGAATGTGAGTTGAGGTAGCCTGACGATAGACTGAGACCAAAGAAACACAAAGATTGCCCAGTTCGAATAGTAAACCTACTTGTAGCAGTTTGTGGGACATCTAATTGAAAAACTTGCTTCCAGATTTGGCTCGATGTAATATTACTTGGTGACAGTGCTATGGAGAATTTGTTTGTGCACCCCTACCATTTCTTTCCAAAGTAACAGCCACTCTCTCCCATACACTTGGACCCACTGCCATGTTGTTGACACTCAAACAGCCCATTCCTGAGAATTGGGCCGAACGTTTTGTGGAGCCAGCGTGACCTCACCACCAGTGTAAGTGCGTGTAAATACATGTTTACACGCACTTATGCTGGCGGTGAGGCCAGTCCCGCCAGTGGCAGAGCGCCGCGGGACCGCGCTTCCCCACTCCGCCAGCGAGGCCTTTCTGTGGTGGCAGCAATGGCATGGAGAGGCCTCACAGGCGCAGGGGGGACATTCTGAGGGCGGGGCAGGGGGACGAGCAGCTGGTTAGGCGGCTCCCTATCCCCTTTCGGCCACTTCTGCCGGCGCCGGGAATGGCAGTGCTGCACCTGCTTTTTAACAGGCGCAGCCTCACTGTTCCCTATGGGGCGAAAGGTCCCAGTTAAATAGAAAAAAGCCACGAAACGGCTTTTTTTGTTGTTTGTTTAACGGCGTACGGGGATCGGCTTAGGAAGAGATGCCGCTGCATCTCTTCCCCGCCGTCCCCGTATGCCTCAGCTCAGGAATGGGCTGAAAATATCTTCATGTTAGACAAACATGCGGTGTCTTCATCCTACATGCAACTCTCCTGCAAGGTGGACTAAGGAAAAGACTCTTTAGTACTCCACATGTACACACTGTTAATTTCTTTGCTTTTTTTACAGTATGAGTTGTTAAACAATGCAATCAGTTTCCTAGGAAAGTGGTGAGCTCCCCCTCACTGGCAGTCTTTAAGCCGAGGTTGGACAGGGCTGCTCTAGGCTGATACTGCATCGACCAGGGGATTGGACTAGATGGCCAGTATGGCCCCTTGAAACTATGATTCTATGAACTCTAGATTTGTAAATCTTATAAACTTTGGAATAAAGTATGTCTCAGTCATATAAATATTTTATATGTATAATTAAGTCTTCTCAGAGATGATGGGTGGAGATTCATCTAAACAATTTAGTTAAGCCTAGGGAATGTACTCTTGTGACAGATCAGTTAAGTATCCATCTGACAACTTTGGTGAAAGCAGGCAGTAAAATTATGTTTTGATGAAACAACAAACTCTCTGTCTTATTAATATGTAGTCAAATTAACTGACAAGCTTTATATTGCTAGCAAGTTTATTTGTGTACTGGTTCCTTTGGCACTTTAGAAGCAATACTGTACTACTATTATAACAATAACAATATGATACAACTGCATTAACAGTACATTCCTGAGCTGCTGGCGTGTGGGGATGGCGGGAAAGAGGCGTGGCCGCACCGCCTCCTAACCTGTTCCCCGCATGCAGCTAAAAGCCCCGTTGGAAACAGTGAGGCTGCCCCTGCTAAAAAGCAGGGGCAGCAATGCTGTCCTGGCCACCAGCGTCCAAGGCCAAAAGGACATGGGAAGCTGCCTAACAGCAGCTCTGCCCTCCAGAATGTCCCAGGAAAGTCTTCCTGGATGCCAGGACACATCCCAGGATGCTGGCGTGGGCCTCTATGCCGGCAAGATGCTGGTGGAAGGCCCCGCCAGCGTCCCAGGATGACACAGCAGCGCCAGCGGCCGAAGACCAGCATCCAGACCTCCACGCCAACGTTGGGGCCACTAATGCCAGCATAAGTGGCCTGGGCGCCGACGCGGGAGGCCCGGACGCTGGCGCAGCACCTTACTGGCCCCCTAAAGGCTTTCACCCTGGAGGTTCAGGAATGTGCTGTATCACCCTCAAACTCTGAGACAAGCGCTACCCCAGTCATTCCATCATATTTCTATCAGAACAACACAGAATGCCTTTAAAAGGGGCATCTCACTTTACCCTCACAGCAACCCTGTGAGGTAGCTTAGGCGAAGAGATAATGACTTGCCAAGGCTACCTGTATGATTGTCATGGCTGAATAGGGATATCTCTCAGGTCAAGCATTCTGCTGCATCTACTAGCTCAGAAGTCAGATGCACATAATGGAAGTTTAAAAAAAGAAAAACTAGTTCTGGTGTTGGGACACACTGGTTTCTTTGGTGCCTTCTCTCCGTTCAGAAAAGCAAATCGAGGTAGTTAGAGCACATTTTTTAGAACAGATGTGCTGATGACTTTTCACAGTTTTAGTCAAATCTGTCTCTGAAGAGCTTTTATTTCAAATCCTGAAGCAGCTGTCTCAAGCTCGTAGCATATCTTAACAGCAAATGTTTTCTTCCTTTAACCCTTTGTTTATGGGAGTGTGAATTTTCCAGGTATTCCCAATACCATTACCAGTCTCGTTATGTCCTGCTTTGAATAACAGGTCTTCAGATATCAGTGGTCATCCCAGAGAAATTTGTATATATTCCAATAAAAATAAATTTATACAATTTCTTCTGGCATTGTATTTTCTTTTGAATTTCTCTTTGGGGCAAAATTTTACGCTAGAGTGAAAAAATGTAATTTCACACTTTGATCCAAAATAGGATGCACTGTGTTTTAGAGTCTACAGCAAAAAGATTAAGGAGAGAATATACAGTGCTATCCATCAGTTTTCACTGTATACATTAGCATTTCAGGATATTAAAAACTCAGCCCAAAGGTACTGTAATTAATTCAAAGGGCACCTGGAAAAGAAACTATAAAACAAATTATTATTATCAGTAAAGTATAATAACAGCTGAAAGCATTAGAATCAGCCTGGAGAATCCAGATTCTTTGGGCCAGGTGGGCAGTGAAAGGGTGTAACATAATATAAGCCTAGTAAATCCTTTAAATGCTCCAGTTCATACTGGGTTAAGACAATATGGTGTCATTCATTTCACCAACGTGACAGGCATACACAGATGGATAACTGGTCAGAAAAGGATTTTCATTCAAGTTCTGTAAAACTTACATGACGAAATCCAATGCCACTCTAAATTCTCTTGGTTTTGATACAAAAATAAACTCAGACCACGTTCATAAAGATTTCACCAGTCACAATCACTTCCAGCTCCAATGAGTGAGTGTGGTTTGTTCAAAAGTCTATTTCACTTCAGTGGAACCCATTACTACAACCTAAATGTATTTGTCCAGGTCCTAAGTGATGGCCATTGGAGCCTCTTTCCATTCTACTGTAGCTCTTGGAGAAGACGTTACAGGTGATCTTCTATGGCAATTTTTGTTGAGAGCCACCATGGAGAAATATTCTCTCTTGGATCCTACCCAGGACTACCCATACGCTATATGAAAGCAAATCTCACAACTTGCTTGGCTCCATGCTGCCATTGCAAAATGTCCATTTAGTCCCTTTCCCCCCTTCTTGGCAGCCCTGGTTTTAATACTGACAGCCCCTTCTGTGATATTTTAGGAGGTGAGAGTTTCTACATTTGGTAACACAAATTCTCCACTTTGCTAAACTGGTGCATGATGGAAGATTATGAATTGGAATGCCACAAGAGTATCTGGACCCAGATGCACCAGACACATATTTTTGAAACAACAAGGACATAGTTATCTGCATTAACGCTACAAGTACTATTCATATTTCCATGAGATTGAACTTTTCTCTGATAATTTAGGTAAGTAGGTATTAATGATGTTCATAATTCCCCCTTTAAAATCCCTTTTAAAATCCCTTTAAAAGTAATTAAATGCAATTCATAGGACAGAGGATTCACAACATGAGGAATAACAGATCTTTCCCTCCTCCTCCTTCTTGCGGTAGCCCACTACACTCCCTTGAAAGCATCTCTTAAGGCTTGAGGTATAGCAAGGGTACAAACTGGGACTCGGCAGTGGAAGGGGGATTTGTGGATGTCCTCCCTTCTTCTGGAGCATAAGAGTCCTTCTGTTCATGGAAGAAGTACTTTTGATCTAACCCTAGGTGCTGTCAGCCCTTGGCCCACAGAACCAGAAATCACCACAAAGTCTTATAGAGTCCAAACAGATGGCTTTTACTGATCAAATAGGCATACAGTGCAAACGAATAAAATGACAGCTATGAAAGGCTCACTAGCTGGGAGATATTATAAGGCAGGAAAGGCGGGAGATTACACGCAGGAATACAGTTTCCCAGGAGCTGAGTTCCCAGGCTTAGGCATGCGACCTTGGGGGGCAGACAATACAGCACAGAGACAGAGGCAATAACGAAACCGAGATAGCAGCCTGACATTCTGCTCCCCTCAAGGCCCCCTCCCAGTTCGCAAGGGGGCTGGCCTGTCCGGGTAAGCAATGTGAAAGGCGTCGACGAGGTCGGGGGCGGAGACATCCCGTGCGCGCACCCATTCGTCATAGGCAGGGGGAAAATGTTTCCAACGAACTAGATATTGGAGAGTGCCATGGTGAATACGGGAGTCAAGGATCTTGGAGACTTCGAAGTGTTCTTCCCCCCCCCACCATGATGGGCTGTGCAGGCGGTGGGTTCGGATGCCACCGTGGAGAAGCAACATGGGGTTTGAGGAGGCTTATGTGGAAAACAGGATGCACACGCCTCAAGGATTTGGGGAGAGCCAGTTCCACTGTGACAGGGTTTATGACCCGCGTAATGGGGAAAGGGCCAATGAATTTGGCGCTGAGTTTATGGCACGGTTGGGTGGAACGGAGGTTTTTGGTGGAAAGGTAAACCAAAGCACCCACTTGCAGATCACCCCCGGGGGAGCGATGTTTGTCAGCTTGCGCTTTGTATTTACGTTTGGCCCGGTCGAGGTTGCTAACGAGCCAGGGCCAAGTGGTACGGAGGGCGTGTGCCCAGGAAGCAATGTCGGGGTTCCCCTCCCCCTCTACATCATCTGTAGGAACGATGGGACTGAAATCTTGTCCATACACAGCAAAAAACGGGCTAAAACCTGTGGATTGATGCATGGCATTATTGTAGGCATATTCTGCTAAAGGTAACAGTTCCACCCAGTTATCCTGGTGGTAGTTAACATAACAACGCAAATAACATTCAAGTACAGCATTGACACGTTCAGTTTGACCATCAGTTTGAGGATGGTATGCACTAGATAATCCCTGTTCCACCCCCACCAACTTGAGGAAAGCTTTCCAAAACTTAGAAACGAAACCACTTCCGCGGTCACAAATTATTTTACGCGGAAACGAATGTAAACGAAATATATGCGTCACGAAGAGGCGGGCCAGTTTCTGAGCAGAGGGGATCCCTGCACATGGAATCAAATGTATTTGCTTAGAAAACAAATCAGTAACAACCCACAACACAGTTTTACCCCCACTGAGAGGGAGATCAGTCATGAAGTCCATAGCAATCACTTCCCAAGGTCTGCTGGGCGTTTCAAGAGGTTGTAGCAGTCCCGGGGGTTTGCCCTGCGATCGTTTCGCAGCGGCACAAACGGGACAGCTGCGGATGAAGGAGTCAATGTCGGAACGCATTCCCCCCCACCAGAACTGTCTGCGCAATAAGTGAAGGGTCTTCAGAAACCCAAAGTGCCCAGCTGTTTTGGCTCCATGAGCTAAATGTAAAACGTCCTTCCGGAGAGCTTTGGGTACATACAATTTTGAGTCTTTGTACCAGGACCCCCCTTGTTCCAAAACACCAGGAGGTAGGGTATGAGCGGAACGTTCTAAAAGGCACTGGTCCCGAAGGACAGTTAAAAAGGATTCGGAGATGGGGATTTTGGAGGGAGCCCCCCCGTCGGTCCTGGAGATCTGAGGAATAGTTATAGGGTTAGTGCTTACGTGCGGCGGCGCGCAGACTGCAGGCGGCTGAGCGGTCGGAGGGGTAGGAGGGGCGGGAACTCCGGTCTGTTGCGGTGGCGGCTGGGCAGCCGGTTGGGCTGGCGGAGCTTGCGAGTTAGGGAAGGTGTGTTGATGCTGGGATCGGGTTTGCACAGCCAGCATAGGTAGGGCCCCACGTTGCATAGGGGTGAACAGAGAGTTGGTAGGTCTTTCGAGTTTTACCGGATATTGTGGTAAACGGGAGAGGGCATCCGCGAGAACGTTCTGCTTCCCAGGGACGTGCTTCAGGGTGAAACGGAACTGAGCAAAGAACTCCGCCCACCGTTGTTGTTTCGCCGATAGCTTATGGGACCCCGTGAGGGCAGCTAGATTTTTGTGATCGGTCCAAACTTCAAAGGGTACTTTAGACCCTTCCAAGAATTGCCGCCATAAAGTCAGTGCATGATGAACTGCAGAGGCCTCTTTCTCCCAGATGGGCCAGTTTAATTGAGCGTGCGCAAATTTTTTTGAAAAGTAAGCGCAAGGGTGAAGAAGACCGTCCGGTCCTTGCTGGAGGAGAGCCCCTCCCATGGCTACATCGGAAGCATCGACTTGCACAATGAACATTTGATTTGGGTCTGGGTGCCGTAGCACCGGCTCCGAAGTGAAGAGGCGTTTGAGGGCCAGAAAGGCGGCTTGGCATTGCTCAGTCCATAGGATTTTTGCGGAGGGCAAGGCAGCCGAGCTTACTTTTCCCTTAGTTTTCAGTAGGTCTGTAATGGGTAGAGCCACTTGGGCGAAGTTAGGGATGAATCCCCGATAGAAGTTTGCAAATCCCAGAAATTGCTGTACTTGCTTACGGTTGGTGGGGGGAGTCCAATCGAGGACGGCTTGGACTTTGGCGGGGTCCATGCGAAGACCTTGGTGGGAGATGATGTATCCCAAAAACGTGAGTTTGCTTTGGTGAAATTCACACTTAGCTAGTTTAGCGAACAGTTGATGGTTACGCAGGCGTTGTAGAACTTCCCTGACCAGAGTCACATGCTCGTCTATAGTTTTCGAATAAATGAGAATGTCATCTAAGTAGACCACCACCCCACGATATAGAAGGTCATGTAGGATTTCATTGATGAGTTGCATGAAGACCCCCGGGGCCCCTTTTAATCCGAACGGCATTACAAGGAATTCATACATTCCGAAACAGCTAGAGAAGGCAGTGAGGTGTTCATCTCCTTCGCGGATACGGACTCGGTAGTAGGCTTCCACCAAGTCTAATTTAGAGAACACACGGCCTTCCTGTAATTGTCCCAAAATATCCGATATTAATGGGATAGGATAGGCGTTGGTCTGGGTAACCGCATTGAGCTTTCTGAAGTCAATGCACAGGCGAAGGTCGCCCTCTTTTTTCCGGACGAAAAACGCGGGGGCCGAGTTTGGGGCATTCGAAGGGCGAATGAACCCTCTGGCGAGGTTTTTGTCCAAAAAGTCCCGGAGGACAGTGCGCTCGGAAGCGCTCATAGGGTAAATCTTACTTTTGGTTAATGTGCAATCCTTTACTACTTCAATCGCACAGTCTGAGGCCCGGTGGGGGGGTAAGGCATCACATTCCCTAAGGTCGAAGACATCTTCAAAGTCCCGGTATACAGCGGGTAGAGCCGGTGGTACTGGGGCAGTAGAGGTTAACGCTGGAACGGGCGGAAATGGCAGAGCAAAGTTTTGCCGATGCTGGTCGCAGGTGGGACTAGCGAAAGAGATAGTGTTTGTTTCCCAATCAATATTGGGACTATGTCCTTTAATCCAGTTAATTCCCAAGACCACTTCAAATCGGATAGGGGCTATAGTGAAGTCTATTTGTTCCCAGTGGGAACCAATTCCCATTGCCACCCCTATGGTGCGATGATCAACTGGACCCCCCTGGAATTGGCTCCCGTCCATTTGAGCAAATTGGACGGGGGCGGGTAAAGCCTCTGAGTCGGCTCTGAGTGCAGCAAACGTGGCTTCGCTTATGAGAGTGCGACAGCAACCGGAGTCAATTAGTGCTTTGACGGGGATTTGTGGACCTCCGTTAAGTTGTTGTAAAACTGCATCTACGTAGACGGTGGAGTCCACTTCTTTGATTTTGGTAGGAGCATTCGGTTTGATAGGAAGATCCTGAGAGGTCTGTGGAGATGCTCCATTCACCACAGACCGGAGCCGTTTTTTGACAAGTCGAGGGGAGATTCCAGGTTTAAGGCTGGAGAAATCCAAGGGTTTTCCTCATCCGAAGAGGGAAAGCTGTCCCCCAATGGGGCACTTGTAATCCGAGACCCGGCGGGGTCGTTGGAAGCAGGCAGGGAGGCTGGGTCCCCGGCATGGAGTGCAGAGGGTGTGGGCCTTCCCGGAGCTGCGCTGCGGGTGGCCGCGGTGCCTCTGCGTGGTGGACGACCTCGGGCGCGGGTTGTCGTGCTGGGACGAAATAATTCCTGGCGGCGTGGGCAAACGGCTGCAAAGTGGCCCATTTCTCCGCATGTAAGACAGGCACCCCTCTGAAATCGGGCTTCACGTTCCTGGAGCGGACGTGGGGGATTTCGTGGGACGAGCAGTGGTGCCTTGGGTTGAGGCTTTTGGGTACCCTTCTCCTTGTGCTTTTGACGGACGAGAGAAATAAAGCGGCGGCGGCTTTCCACTTCCTCGGCTAATAGGATCCAGCCTTCGAGGGTATCGGGATCGCCCCGCATGTAAGACCAGTTCAGAATGTCAGGATGCAAGGCTTCCCTGAAATGATGGATTAGGGTGGTCTCGGGCCAACCTACAATTTTACTTGCTAGTCGCTGAAATTCATCGGCAAATTCCCGAACTGTAGCAGAGCCTTGTTTTAATTGTAAGAGTTCCGTTTTGGCTCTTTCTCCCAGGAAGGGGTCCTCAAACCTCCTTCTCAGGGCAGTCATGAAGTTGTTGAGGGAACGAATCGCACGAGAGCGGGTGTCAAACTGGAGGACCATCCAGTCAGCCGCTTTGCCTGTCAGGAGGGAAGCTACGTACCGCACCCGGCTATCTTCCGTGGGGAAAAGTTGACCTTGTTCTCGCATATAACTGTCCACTTGATGCAAGAAACAAGGCAAAGTCTCAAGAGATCCGTCATACGTAGTCCTCAATTTGAGTTGCTTCCAAGGACCGGGCGCGGGCTGACCCGGTTGCACGGGTGGTCCGGGCGGAGGAGCAACAGGAGCTCCGGGAGGCACGGGTGGAGCAGGTACATTAGCAGGTGGTTGCACGGGTGGTCCGGGCGGAGGAGCAACAGGAGCTCCAGGAGGTAAGGGTGGAGCAGGCACATTAGCGGGTGGTTGTACGGGTACCCCCTGACCCGGTATCGGAACGGGCTGTCTCTGAGCTATCAGGGTTTGTTGTAATTGCCTGTTCTCGTGAAGCATAAGTTCCATTACTTCTTGGAGTTGATCAACACGGTCGGAGAGCTCCCGATTCTGGGCTCGTAAAAGATGAACCTCCTCACTTGGGCCACCAGTAAGATGAGGCTTACTGGTTCGGAAGCTCGTGGCCCATTGAGAGCTATCCCCATATAAATCCTCGTCTTCAGACTCATCTGAGTCTCGACGTCGGTCAGCCAAACGGCGTGCGCGTTGGGTCGCACGCGACGGGACAAACGCCGGGGAAAAAGTTAGACCTGATAGTCCCAGTACATAGTCCTTGGGGCGCGTGTCCACATTCGCCTGATTCCTTGCTGCAGCCGCCCTGGCTGCTTCCGCCGCCTCTCTCTCTCTTGCGACCCTAGCCGCTTCGGCGGCTTGCTGATCCGCAAGGACTTTGGCGTTCTCAAGTCTTAGGGCAGCCTCTGCCGTAATGCGCGGCAAAAGTTCTGTCTCGAGGAGCAAGAGTATGGGGTCAGGTTCCCCGCCCAGCAGAGGTTGTACTCGAACCGCCAGTGCGGATGCCTCGGCTCCAAACGTCGGGGTCAAAACTTGAGCCAAGGTGGCTACCGGGGTGTCCTTTGTACATTCCACAAGGAGAAGAGCGGTGCTAATAGCGACTCGCTTGGCCTCAGCCTGGCAGCTGGCCGCATCCGGGATCAGGGAAAAACCCTCCGGCGGGGCTCCCGCCATGGTAGAAAGAGTTTGTCGAGAAATAAGATTATCCAAAAGTCCAGTTAATATTTGTAAATCCTCAGTCGCCAATCGGGCATCGTCCAGTAATTGATCCAAGTCCTGAAGATCTAAACGAGCATCAGTATCCTCCGATGTTAACATCCAGAGACGTCCTGTAAGAGATTGCCACTGCGCGTGTACCAGTCCCCTCAAGCGGCAAACCTCTCGGTTCGTCCGGAAAAGTTCAGCGATTAAGTCCTGTAACAGAGTAGGGTCCTCTGAGAAGGGCTCCAGGGTAGTAGATCACCTGGAGAGCTGCACAGCTCCCATCCAAGTGGCAGGCGAACCCCCCCTGGGCTCCAGCCTGGCTAGGAGAACGGTGAAGAGATAGCTGTCATAATGTCAGCCCTTGGCCCACAGAACCAGAAATCACCACAAAGTCTTATAGAGTCCAAACAGATGGCTTTTACTGATCAAATAGGCATACAGTGCAAACGAATAAAATGACAGCTATGAAAGGCTCACTAGCTGGGAGATATTATAAGGCAGGAAAGGCGGGAGATTACACGCAGGAATACAGTTTCCCAGGAGCTGAGTTCCCAGGCTTAGGCATGCGACCTTGGGGGGCAGACAATACAGCACAGAGACAGAGGCAATAACGAAACCGAGATAGCAGCCTGACAGGTGCTGAAGTATAATAATTAATTTAAACTTTTTTAGAAACCAGTCTGGAGATTTTTTTAAATCACAATCTCAGAGAAGGAAGAAGAGAAGAGAACTCTTGTGTGCCTCACTCCCAAATCAATTTCTCCTGTATCTGAAGAAGTGAGCTGTGGCTCACAAAAGCTCATACCCTGCAAAAAAAATTGTTAGTCTTTAAGGTACTACTGGACTCTTGCTCTTTTCTCATAAAGCAAAGTATTTCTTCTTTTTTATTGCTTCTTCTAAGGTATTTTTAATTTATATTTTCTCTACAATTCCAAATGTAGTTCACATGTACAAGTGACATTAACATTTGTACCACAAGGATCAATATATCAAATTCTCAATGTGGCCAAACTTGTGGATACTTAAATCCAGACACTGGAGCCATGAACAAACAAGACAGATATTTCTACAAACCTGAAAAACACCCCAGGTAGACAGCTAGCATGGTTAAGAGCGGTGGTTTGGAGCAGTGGACTCTAATCTGGAGAACTGGGTTTGATTCCCCACTCCTCCACATGAGCAGGGGATGCTAATCTGATGCAGGATTGGTTTCCCCACTCCTACACATGAAGCCAGCTAGGTCAGGGGTCTCAAAACTGCGGCTCCAGAGCCGCATGCGGCTCTTTGGCCTGTTGAGTGCGGCTCTCCGAACTTGGTTCGGAGCCCCTGCTCTTGCACCCGCTCGCGCCAGCAGCCGGGCTGCAGAGTCGGCGCGCCTGAGAGAGAGAGAGAGAGAGAGAGAGAGAGAGAGAGCGGGCGCGCTGTCTCCTCCCCCCCCCCCCCGCCGTGGAGAATGGCCAGGTCCCCCTTTCCCTTGCCCTCAATGGTTGGGAGGCTAAAGCCTCCCCTCCCCTCTAGCCGTGTGATTGCTGGGCGGCTCGGCGGTTCCTGCCCCCCCGCCTGTCAGCTGTTGGGCGGGGCAGGCTTCCTTTGGTAGACCTGGCCTCTGTCTGAGCCCCATTGGGAGGCCATGTCTACCCCTTGCTTTCTTGGTGGTAGACCTGGACTCCAAGGAGGGGAAAAAGTCCCCCTTCAGAGGCCAGGTCTACCAATTGGCTTCTATGGGCCTTCGGAGGCCAGGTCTACTGCCAAGAAAGCCAATGGGTAGACCTGGCCTCCCAATGGGACTCAGCCAGAGGCCAGGTCCACCAATAGGCTTTTATGGCGTTAGACCAGGCCTCCAGACGAGGACTCTGGACGGGGAGGGGGAAATGGCAGGGGCTTACAATTTAATTTTTATCAATAAATAAGATCACTATTAAGTATGATATCAAGTTTTATTTAGTGTGCCTATAGTTTAATTAAGACTTAAAATTGGTTCTTGTAGGTTATCCGGGCTGTGTAACCGTGGTTTTGGAATTTTCTTTCCTGACGTTTCGCCAGCAACTGTGGCAGGCATCTTCAGAGGAGTCCTCTGAAGATGCCTGCCACAGTTGCTGGCGAAACGTCAGGAAAGAAAATTCCAAGACCACGGTTACACAGCCCGGATAACCTACAAGAACCAATGAACTCTGACCGTGAAAGCCTTCGACAATATTTTAAGACTTAAAACTTTAATTAAAGTTTATTAAGTTAATAAACAGTGTACCTACCTATATAGTTTAAGTTTAAGAAATTTGGCTCTCAAAAGAAATCTCAATCTTTGTACTGTTGATATTTGGCTCTTTTGACTAATGAGTTTGCCGACCCCTGAGCTAGGTGACCTTGGGCTAGTCACCGCTCTCTTAGAGCTCTCTCAGCCATTCCTACCTCACAGGGTGTCTGTTGTGGGGAAAAGAATGTTATTGTAAGCCGGTTTGATTCTTCCATAAGTGGTAGAGAAACCCGTCATATAAAAACCCTCTCTTCTTTTTCTTCTTTGTAGAAAAATCTGATATCTAAAAAATAAGCAAACAAACATGGCAGATTAATCCCCCAAAAAAAGTAGAAGCAGTGTCTGTATGTTTAAGAAATGAATATCTTCAGTGGCTGTTGCCAGACAACCACATGGGACTGCCAGCCAGCCTTCCAGCCTTGGTCTCTGTCAGTAAAAGGCAGAGGTGGGGGCAAGGTCATTTTCAAGGGTGTTTTGGCACTTGAGGAAGAACTCATTGGGGCCAAGTCTGGCAGTAACCACGAGGTTTGCATGACTCAGCCACTTGCATCACTCACCTGCAATTTGATGCTTGGTACTGTTCAGTAGTAGCCATCTCATGAAAACCAGTGTTCTGTGGTGGTTAGAGTTTCAAACTAAGATCATGGAGACCCAGGTTCAAATCCCCATTCTGCCATGGTGTTGACTGGGTGACCTTGGACAAATCACACACACTCAGCCTAATCTACCTCATAGGGTTGTTGTGAGGAGAATGAGTTAAGCAGCTTTGGGTTAATGTTGTGGAGAAAGATGGGGTTCAAATGAAGTAAATAAATAAATATAACTGAAGACTGGGGGGGGGGGCAGATATAAGTGAAGTTGATTAGTAGGTGGAAAGGAGACAAGTAATCAGGGGAAAGTAAGGATACGGGGAGTGCCAGGACAAGGCAAAGAGGAAATAGTGTAGGCAGTGGGATACAGGGGGATTTACCCCCTGGAAATCCTTGCAGGATCTCTACCATGCAACTTGGGCTGGTGGCCAACACCGCACACCTGGGACCAGCCTGGCAGCCAGCACTGCATAAATGGACAGAGGCTGCCAGGAAAAGGGAAGGAGGAAAAGCTGAGAACGGGGGTGGGGGGAGATAAATATAGGGTGGCTGATAGGGTGGTTTGGAGAGAAGGAAGCATTTAAAGGGGAGAGACTATGGGGGCTTTCAGGGATGGGAAAGAGGAAATAGTGTGGGAGGAGAAAATGAGATTCCTCTTGCAAGTCCTTGTGGATCCCAACTTTATAATAATGGTTGGAAAGCCTATGGTTCCTTTTTACACAAGTATTTCCTGCCTCTGTCCCTATTTCCTCTGTTATCTAAGGCCAATACTGATCATGGTGATCCAAACTGGAAAATGAGGCAGGAAATGATGTCAGCAAGGTTTAGGATTGCCAACTTTCTAAGTACTTCATGCCAATGGTTTTACATGGACGTGTGATTACCAGTGCCATTGTAAGCAGAGTTACACCCTTCTAAGACCATTGACTTCCGCTGTAAAATATCATACTTATTCTCTGCTATGAGAATCTTCACCTGTTGATTTCTGTACATCAAGCTGCTCTTAAAGGCAGCCAGGCCTCTTTTTTCTGGGGAACTGGTAATTATACCAAGATAAATTCACTATAGTTCACTTTTACCTACTATATTTTGAATTGATCTACTTCTGATTTTTGTGTACAAGGGGGGGGGCTCAAAGTGTGAATGGATTCCAGTGGAAAGCATTGCACCTGAGGCTATGGGACATGAATGAATGTGCTGCCTGTGGTGATGTATCTGTGATGCCCCATTCCCATAGATGTCATCATTTAATGTCACAGTCAACAAGTGAAGGACCACCCCAGGATAGCCACTCATCCTCAGAGGAATAAAACAAAGCACTATTTACCACTAAGCTTTACCACTAAGAGGAGGAGATACATTACAATTTCATTAGCATATAGTTATTGGGGTCTTCTACAGCTCCCACTCTTAGCCCAAGGTTAAAATGTGATGGATTTACTGGCTACAGTGGATTTCTGTAAAAGGACTATGAAGAAGTCAAGTAGGTACAACTAAAACAGAAATTCAAACTTTGATAGAAGTTTGACATCAGAAGCCTTTCCCCTCTGGTTGCCTGGCCAGCTACCACCTGGTACTTTCTGTCTTGGAGCCCATCAGCCACTAGTCATTCTGCAGTAAAAGGAGACACGACCCGGGGTTGTGGGGAACAAGGCCTTTCCACTGGGCTCCTTTCATCCCTTCACTTTTTTTCTTCTTCTATGCCTTATGTTTTGTTTTTTTAAATAAATATGATAAGCAAATAATACCAATGCTGAGTATACAAGTTATCACAACAATACGTGCAATGGTGCTATGCGTGCTGAACTCATGCTAGCATTACCGCAGCAATCTGGTAGCAGTTTCCATATCACAGCTGGGTTGATGAGGGTGCCACTGGGGATGGGTCGTTTTGTTCTCAAGCAGTTGCAACCCTGGGACTAGGGTTGACATCCTCCAGATCTCCTGCTATTACAATGGATCTCCAGCCGATAGAGATCAGTTCACCTGGAGAAAATGGCCGCTTTGGACATTGGACTCAATGGCATTGAAGTCCCTCCCCTCCCCAAATCCCGCCCTCCTCAGGCTCCACCCCCAAAATCTCCCACCAGTGGCCAAGAGGGACCTGGCAACCCTACCTGGGACCAATTTTGATACATCACACGAAGGCACTGTTGACCATGTGAGCCAGTCCTTAGAATTGCAAGGAAATCCATCATTTAGATCATCAGACTTCCTTTACAGAGAGAAGAAAACCTAAACCTGGAGCGTGAACCTGTTCTTCAATGAAGGAAGTTTCTGTAATAGCACAGAGACACTCAGAAGAACTGATAACAATTGTGAATCAAATACAGCTTGTTATCTGTTATAATCTTTTATGAAATTAAAAAAAAACTTATGCATCTTCTATATATTTCACATCTTTTTTATATATCTGTTTCTATATTTATTTTACAACATGAATATAATGTAATGGTTAGCAGTTCTGTTATGATCTTACCATTGTCTTGATAAAGTCTTTGAACTCTCCATTACCAAACCCATCTTTTCCCTTTTAGATTAAGAACTAAAGCTTCTCTTTTATGTTCCCTCTTGCTACATATTCAGTCAAAGCCTGGGGGTGGAGAGGAAACAAGCACGCAACATATCTGGCTTGTCATTAATGCAAGAAAACTGCCACGGAAGATGAAATGTTGGATTTGCTGGGAAAATGAGATGCTATCGTCTCTATTTGCATTCATTAAAAAAAAATGTTATTTGGTTTGTAAAAGAGGACATCTTAATTTGTTTAGAAGAAAAACAGTTCAACATACATTGATTGCGATCAGGACTGAGAAAAGAGCATAACGGCAGCAGCATATGAGAAAGTAGCCGAGGACATCTGTTTCCCGCTTTCACTGAAAAGACAACACTGCCCTGCAAATGTATACTTTAGGCTGCCACCTGCTGGTAACTCTTGAAAAAGAGCCTCTGGGAGCAGCTCCTCTCCTAGTATAACATCTCTTTTCCAACCTTTGTGCTCCCTTTCCCTCTCTCAGCTTTGGCATATATTAATTCTTCTGCTTCCTTTTGAGAAAAGCCACCTGATACACCTTCTTGCAGAAAAAGGGTTCTAATCCTTTTCTTCCTTGCCAAACTGGATTTCTATTAAATGATAAATGTAACCTTGAGCATTGTTCAGTTTGCAATGAACTGTGGCAAGAATCTGAATGACTTCTATTAAAGTGGAGCTGGCATGAAACCCACAGTTTATGTTATGTCTAATATTCATGTTTCCTGGCCTACTAAATAGGGTTCCGTATTGTGAGAGAGTATGTCAGTGTGGGTCTGGCCAAATAGACACTCTTCAGCATGCCTTGTTTGGCTGTGACCTGCTCAGCGAGGCTAGGGATAGATGGATAAAGCCTTTTATCTGTGAATCTGCCTCTACATTGGAGAATTTGAAGATTATTTTAGCAGGGGTGGATTTTAATATTACATTGGCTGTTGCCAAATTTCTTTCCCACGCAATTAAGATTAAAAAGTATCAATTTCTTTATGGGTCTGTTCGTTACTTTTTCTTATTTTGATCTTAGTGTGACGTTGTTCAGGGCCAAATTGGCCATTTGAGCAAAATTAAAGTAAGTTTCCTGGCCTACATACGTACTACTTTATCAACGGAGCCAAACAGGTGTAAGGTAAGTATGTGTGAACAATAAAATAAATGTATTTATGTAGTATTTTCTAAGTGAAGACTATGTTTGTAAATAAAATATCAGTATTAAAAAGCCCAGAATATTTTGCAGGGTGATGGGATATTTGTGCCTATTTTGGACACACACAAAAAGTGTAAGGGCCTATTTCCAATGAACCTGCCAATTTGCTTTTGTGGGGGAGGGGGCACAGTGCAACCCTACTTTTTAAGCCCCACAGATCAGAGAGAGCATTTAACATTCCCACTGAAATGAATGAGACTTAAAATATGCTAGATTTTGGCTGGATTTGTCATAATTCGTGTGGGCGGGAGGCATGGCTCCAAAGGCGCCTTTTTGCTCAGAGAAAGAGTCTTCTGTTCACAGAGGGTTGGTGCCAACCAGCTTTTCCACTGGTGAAAAAAAAGGGAGGGGCCCACTTTGACCACTCAAAAGACTGTGCTGGGGATCGTGGATGGCATGTGGCACTGAGGCTGCAATAATAAAGGAATTGAGCAAGGCTGAGTGAAAAGACTGGCAGGATCCAACTCAGAACAACCACTAGGGTTCCCAATCTCCAGATAATAGCTGGAGATCTCCTGCTATTACAACTGATAGAGATCAGATCACCTGGAGAAAATGGCCGCTTTGACAATTGGACTCTACGGCATTGAAGTCCCTCCCCTCCCCAAACCCCGCCCTCCTCAGGCTCCACTCCAAAAACCTCCCGCCAGTGGCGAAAAAGGTCCTGGCAACCCTAATAACCACTTCCACAATCAGAAAGGCAACTTTGGATTATTTGGATCTAGCCCATAAGATAATATAAGAGAGACAGTGTGGTGTAGTGGATAGAGAGGCGGTCTAGGATCCTGGGAGACCCAGGTTCTAACCACCACTTCTGACCTTGGGCCCATCACAATTTCTCTCAGCCCAGCTTACCTCACAGAGCTGTTGTGGGAAAATGGGGGAGGGGAGGAGGATGCATTTATTTATTTATATCCCACTCCCCCCACACTCCTTTTGGTGTCAAAGTGGCTTTTAGCACATTGTCCTCCCTTTATCTAGTCCATAAAATAATACTAAGAATATCCCAGATCCCTCAACCCCAAGGATTGTAAAACAGCTTTCATATAATCCAGGTCACAAGCAAAGAATACAGTGCACTATTTAAAAGGAAGAGGTAGCTTTGGAGGACTAAAGCAAGAGGCCCAAATCAGAGTGTCAGGTGCTCTAAAAGCACACCTTTGTTATGTATGAAATAACATAGATTAATTTTAAAATATTTTTTTCCCTAGTGACTTCTGAGAGATCATTTCAGGAAAAATACAATTGGCACAATTTTTCTACAAAGACAAGGCAGCACAGTGAGTTGGTTAGCTGCCTTGACTTTATGCTGCAAGAGTACAGGCTCTTGACTGCCACTGATCAGCTACTTCTACCCCTATTTTTAAAAGCTTTTAAAAAAACAACCCTGGCACAAGTAACAGGCAGAGACAAGAAGAAGAAGAAGAAGAAGAAGAAGAAGAAGAAGAAGAAGAAGAAGAAGAAGAAGAAGAAGAAGAAGAAGAGTTGGTTTTTATATGCCAACGTTCTTTACCACTTAAGGAAGAATCAAACTGGCTTACAATTACCTTCCCCTCCCCACAATAGACACAAGGTAGGTGGGGCTGAGAGAGCTCTAAGAGCTGTGACTAGCCCAAGGTCACCCAGTTGGCTTCATGTGGAGGATTGGGGAAACAAACCCAGTTCACCAGATTAGTGTCCGCCACTCCTGTGGAGGATTGGGGAATCAAACCCGGTTCTCCAGATTAAAGACCATTGCTCCAAACCACCCCTCTTAACCACTACACCACACATGACCAACATGTTGAGCATTGGGCAGACAGCTTCTCCACCCAAGAACCTGAGGTGAGCCCTGAGGTGCTGGCAGTACCACTGAAGCTGGCAGCATGGGCAAAGGAGACAGGGACATCTTATGTCTGCTCTTGCCCTACAAAGTGGTGAAGCCACCATCCAAAGCAAGCAACTGGAGATCTGGGGACTTGACTTGCTTCCCGTGTGCCTAGACAAGGACAACCCTCCTCTCCCCTACCCCTTTTGTTGGCTGGCATGCAGACATCTTCACCAGCAGACACTGCATTTTCCCCCACGTGTGGGCCAAAAGTGCGGCCTACCCCTACTAACCAACATGTATGAGAACTGGTATGCTATAAACAGGCTTTATCTCAATCATGTCTCCATTTTTGCTTTGTAATGATGCCTAGAATCCAGAGTCCAAGGTCTCATTGGTATCTGTTCTACAGCAAGAACCATAGAACACCCACCAATATAGCACCTGCTTCAGATTAGCAGTTGTATCTCTTCTTTCCATCAGTATCTTCCACTTGTGCATTGATCCAGCATTGACCAACTCATCCTGTGGCAATAAGCTTCCTTTGTACAGTAAAACATTGTAAAAAAAAAAAAAAAAGGTAAAGGTCCCCTGTGCGAGCACCAGGTCATTCCTGACCCATGGGGTGACGTCACATCCCGACATTTCCTAGGCAGACTTTGTTTACGGGGTGGTTTGCTAGTGCCTTCCCCAGTCATCTTCCCTTTAACCCCCAGCAAGCTGGGTACTCATTTTACCGACCTTGGAAAGATGGAAGGTTGAATCAACCTTGAGCTGGCTACCTGAAACCGACTTCTGTTGGGATCAAACTCAGGTCGTGAGCAGAGCTTGGACTGCAGTACTGCAGCTTACCACTCTGTGCCACAGGGCTCTTCTTATTGTACTCTCTTCTATTGTACATTGTACTCTCTTGTTAATGTAAAAAAGTTCCAGATGATTTCTTTCCCCATTAAAAACATTGACTTCAGTGCAGCTTGAACTTGGCCTGGAATTTCAACATCACTTTGTCACTGAATGACCAGGCGCCAGTTGCATTTATAGTGGTATGAGAATAGATACAGCCGCAGGATTCAGTAAACCTGGTGTCAAGGAGATTAGAATCAAACATTAAACGTCTTGACATCTCATGGTTTACAGCCATACACAGATTTGGGGAATTAGGAAAGGTCAACACGATCAATGGTACTGTCTTTAGAAAACATTTCAGATACTAAACTTGTTTACTTAACGTTGTATTAGGATTGCTAATCAGAGGTAAACCGACTGTCTTTGTTTATGCATGTCAACAATGAGAAATTATTATGGAGTGCATTTGTTTTTTAGAAAAACAATGTTAAAGTTTACTGTGTGTTGTTTGTCAAATGTTCCAAAAACATCTATTACTTTTAATGCTCATGTGTCTCTTATTATGCCAATGGTGACATTTCAAGATCAGCATTATTAGTGTGTCATAAAAGCAAAAGGTTCAAGAACAAAACAGTGCATCAAATCAGCCATGACGATTCAGGTTGATTCACACAAACATAACAAACGCTTAATGTCTCGAGTTGATGACATCACATGCTCAGTTTCAGCTTAATGTACAAATTGCATTGTTTGAAAAGTACTATACTTAAGTTGATAGCGAGTCATATGAAAATTTTGACAATAGTGACTAAACTATGATGGTTGAATCACACATGAAAGCCATCACTGGATTGGGTTGCCAATCTCCAGATTAGGGTTACCGGTCTCCAGGTATTAGCTAAAGATCTCCTGCTATTACAACTGATCTCCAGCCGATAGAGATGAGTTTACCTGAAGAAAATGGCCGCTTTGGCAATTGGACTCTATGATGTTGAAGTCCCTCCCTTCCCCAAACTTCGCCCTCCTCAGGCTCTGCCCCAAAAACCTCCCACCGGTGGTGAGGAGGGACCAGGCAATCCTACACCAGGTACTAGCTGGAGATATCCTGCTATTACAACTGATCTCCAGCTGAGAGATCAGTTAACCTGGAGAAAATGGTCGCTTTGGCAATTGGACTCTATGGCATTGAAGTCCCTCCCCTCCCCAAACCCTCCCCTCCTCAGGCTCCACCCCAAAAACCTCCCGCCAGTGGTGAAGAGGGACCTGGCAACCCTATCACTTGATGACAATTTTATCTTTCTAAGCTAAATGAAAAGTTAAACAAATATTAGGACAGTCATTTTCAGTTGGACGTGGTGTTGTACATAAAATATCTAGGGTTGCCAGGTCCCTCTTCGCCACCAGCAGGAGGTTTTTGGGGTGGAGCCTGAGGAGGGCAGGGTTTGGAGAGGGGAGGGACTTCAATGCCATAGAGTCCCATTGCCATAGAATCCTTGATTTATAGCAATTATATCTGCTAGAATATGGTTACTGTGCCAATCACCTTTTCAGACAGCAAGGCTGGGCCTAGGAACTACCCAAGCTCTTCTCTGCAAATGCCAACTCTACTGTATCCAAAACTAGCACATCCAATCACCTCAATGCATACCTTTGTCAACTTCAACATATTGGTTCAGAGCTGAGGTTTAGATAAAGAGATATAGAGCAGTGTCATCTGTACACTGATGACATCCAACCCCAAAAATCCAAATGATCTTATTGTCCTCCCATATGTGTTGAAGAGCATGGGTGACAAAATGGAACTCCATAAGACAGGTTCCATACTGTTCGTTGTACCTTTCTCTTGGAAAGACTCTGTCCAATAAAACAAAAATACTGAAACATCCAAAGATTTTCTTCTCTGTTTTTGTTTTTTGCCATCAAGTCAAAATGGTGGGGTTTTCAAGGCACGAGACGTTCAGAGGTGGTTTGTCTTTGTCTTCACATCATGACCCTGGTATTCCTTGGAGGTCTCCCATCCAAATACTTGCCAGGGTCAACCCTGCTTAGCTTCTGAGATCTGATGAGATCAGGCCATATTCCAACTGATTGTTAAGAATGGAGTGCTCAGCTGTGTCAAAGGTTGCTAACAGATGTAACAATACCAACAGAGATAACCGTCCCTTTTCCACCTTTAAATGAAGACTGTCCACCAACCAAGCCATCTTAGTTCTGAGTCAAGGCCTGAAACAGATTGAAATGGATCATGGGCAGGTGTCATCCAAAATCTCCCTGGACCATCTCACTGGTTATATCCACCTAGGGTCCAACTAGATAAGAAGTTGGGACATCTGTGACTGGATCTTCTTAGCAATTTAAAAATAGAAATGGAAGCTTCATGGGGTCCAAAACTGGATCAGGGCTATAGAATCAAACCACTGGCTTATCAAAGTCTAGTCTGGGTGGCAGTGACTCTGCAGGTCTTGGATTGAGATCAACCGGATCCCTTTATCTGGAGATGCCAAGGACTGAACCTTGGGCCTTCTGTATGCAAATAACTAATTGCTATAACCATATAAGTGAATTGCTGTCCTAAATATATATCTATATCTGCAAAGTCTGATACTTTAAAACAGTGACTGTTTCACTTGTGATGATAAGACTGCTATATACAATCATGAGAGGTACTCCTGAAACACACAGCTTCTCTGCAATATAATCTGGAATCTGTCCAACGGCAGGTGTTTAAACTTTGCCGAGAGTTTTGTTTCCTGTTATCGAAAGCTCTCTCTCCCCTTACCCCAAAGCAATGAAATGGCACCCTGGTCCATTGCCACATAACAAAGGGATTTTGAAAATGTTTAAAATAAAATTAGTTTGAAAGTTGGACCATGAGTTGAATGAATTGCAAAGGAATAGACTCGTCTGAAATAAACTGGGGGGGGATTTTCCTTAGTCTTTAGTTTATAGAATTCTCTTGTTTGCCTCAAAGCTTCTTTGAGATTCTTTTCGGTTTATTATTACCTAATTCCTGTTGGGGAAGTTACAAAACTAGTTCTAGCTGTTTTGGAATGCAACACTGAAAAGTAACAAATGCATTGCATTTAACGATCTCTTTGTATCTTGGATGTGAAACGGCATCTCTTTAACATTTTCCATGTCTGCTCTGACGAATGTTTGATGAAGTGCAAGCTGTGAAACACAGCCTCAACTTATTTCATGCTCGTTTCTTTGCTTCCTTCGTGTGCCTCCAGTGTTAATTTATGAAACCACATTCTTCACATAAGCGCAAGCAAAATACCCTAATTTCTAATGGGAAAATAAATTTTCCGTTTAAATGGCACATTTGGTCACATGACCTCTGTAAACATTTTGAGTTCAGCTTTCCTTTTCATTTTAATTTCTAGCTGGTTTAAAATATCAAAGGTATCCCAGTCATCCATAAGGACCTTTCAGTCCCCTGATCTAAGGCCTCCACATATACTAGCACCATAGCCACTTCTGTTGAAGGCTTGTACAGATGCCTGAGGGCATCTTTCAGCAACAGTATCACATTTGCTTGTAGGACTGAAGTAAATATTTTCATGGTCTGTCACCTTGATTTTATTAAAGGTGCTGGGCTAGACTATTAACCAGCGTTGGAAAAGTCTCCTATAGAGTCTTTTTACATTATCTTTGGAATTTATAAAAGCCATTCATTTTCAGCCTACAGCAAACGTTCTTTCCCTGCTTTGTTTTGGAGCACTTTTACAATTAAGCGGTGCCTCGACACTAACAGTTTTACTAGGTATTGGGAGTCGTCCTAGACTGAAAGATCTGCCTTTTACACAACTGCACAACATGAGCCGAAGCATGTTTACTCAGACGTAAATTCAAGTGAGCTCAACGGGACTTACTCACTAGTAAGCTTACTCGCCTCAACTGTGTTAGTTTGGTTTCTCATTTCCTGTAGTAAAGGCGACAAACCCATTGGGGGGGAAAACTAGCCACAAATAAATGTTTGTTACTACCTTTTTTAATGAGTGACAAGTATTTATTGGGGTATATACTTGCTATCCTTTTTATGTATGTATATGTATATTTATGTGTATCTTTTATTTGCTGGTCTTGGCCCGTATTAAACTTATTACTTACTTACTACGTTTTTTAATTCCATTTTATTTTACAAAAAAGTTTCTATTACTTTGAAAAATTATTTGCTCTAATTTTTATCTTTAAGCAAGCAATGAGTAAAAATCAACCCAAATAAATGAGGACAGCAAGATATACGAATAAATGTTTGATTTTTGTTTTATGCCCTATGCAGGTATCTTGCTGAGGGATATAATTTAATGACCTGAAGATAGAACTGCTGTTTGCCGTGCCGCCAGCATCCTTTTCACAAGTGTATTTTTGGTTAAAGAATTTTTCAGCTCTTTTTTTTTTAACCAATACTGAGTTAAAAAGCTACAGGCAAAAATAACTTGTATACCCATGTAAAGCGCTCTGTGCCTGCTGTTTATATAGCAAGGGCAAAGCAAGTGTATTCTACAGGCACCACATGGAAGCCAGAAGATTTGTGTGTGGTCTGAATGGAACTTTTTTTATCATCCTGTTTGAGAACAAATTCAGGATCTGTTTCTGTTGGCAGTTTCCTCCTGTTGTGAATATATTAGTATCACTCTCAAGGCCTCTGTAGATCTGCAATGTTAACAATGTGAGCCCCTGGGATGATAGACAATCATCCTCTATCAGGTCAGATGTGGGTGATGGGATGAAGGAGAAAAGATTACATCACAAGAAAGAAGAGAGTGCCAAGACTACTGAGCGAGCTCTAATCTTTTCTCTCTCTTTTACCATAAATGTCCAAAATCATCTTAGCTATGCATTAAAAACTTATGGGAAAGAAAGAAGCACCAGGCTTTGAGAAGCCAAATACTATCTCCTAAGTAACATTAACCCCAAAAAGTAAGAGTTATTTGAAACCTATCATTCACTGTTTCGTTTTTAGAGGACACCATCGAATTCTTTTTTAAAAAATTAATATTTTGTAACAGTTGATACAAATAATGGTTCCAAATAATGTTGTTGTAGCACAAGTCAGGAAACGTTTTTGTAAATGAATCTTAGCAGGACTTGCTTAGAGCTAACAGTCCTACCTTTCAGAACATAGATTAGAATATCTTTATCCTTGCTGGTTTCCACGTCCCACTGAGCACTCAAAAGCTGCTGTATGAATTAACAAGTGCTCTGCATGATATGGAAGTTTTCTGATGCTACTGTAGCATGGTGTCTCTTTCAGAGAGCAATTCTGAGCCGGTCTACTGAGAATCCTACGCAGGTCTAGTCAGTGAGGCTTACTCTAAAAATGTGATGTTAGGATAGAAATGCAAGGCACTGTTGGAAATTTCTCTAGATTTCATGGGGATTTTCAACATGATAGTGGTGATTAGGGTTGCCAACTCTGGGTTGGGAAATTCCTGGAGATTTTGGAGGTGAATGAAAGTTTCTGTTCTGCACAAACCATCTCCTGTTGCCTTTCAATGTCTCTTTCTCCTACTTCTATCTCTGATAGCGAATGCTGTGTGTAACATGTTTTGTTTTGCACATTTTTGGACAACTTATGTGTCCAATACACACCAGTCTTGCTAACATATCTGAGTGTTGTTGTTTTTTGTGATTCTGCATTTTGTGATTCCACTATGTATTTTACTAGAATTTATTTTTGTGATGATTGAGAATTTCTCTGTTGTATCATTTGAGCATGGGCATGAACACATGAACACATGAACACATGAAGCTGCCTAATACTGAATCAGACCCTTGGTCCATCAAGGCCAGTATTGTCTACTCAGACTGGCAGCGGCTCTCCAGGGACTCAGGCAGAAGTCTGTCACTCACATCACCTCCGACCTTGTCCTTTCAGCTGGAGATGCTGGGGATTGAACCTAGGACTTTCTGCACTCAAAGCAAATGCTCCACCACTGAGCTACGGCTCCCCTGGTTGTATAACCCCAGGGAAAAAGTAAAAACCAACAACAAGGTTGTTTTCCACCTCTCTGTACTGGCATTTTTTTGGACTTTTTCTTTGCTTGTTGTGCATTACTGCTCTCCATTCCTAGAATGCACCTCTCCATTTTTTTCTTCTAAAACAATGAACAAGTAGTTCATGCCATGGCAGTAAAGCTATCCTTTCTGCCTACTTCATGGGGGAAAGATATTTTGCCTGATGGGCAACCAACAAGGGTTTTGTTTTGTTCTGAACATAATCCTAAGAGGAAAATGGAATATCGTTGTTGATACTGTTGGTAATACTGGGATAGTCTCTCTCCCACAGCCAACCTACCCCTCAGGTAGGTTGAAAATAAAATGGAGAACAGGATATATATATGTACTCTGAGCTCCTTAAAGAAAAGGTGGGATAAACAGGTCAGTAAAAAACAGAGAGATAGATTTGGCATCTGGAACACTCTCTGACTAATTAAAAAGAATTTTCCAGTGTCTTTCAGGTAGACTGACCACAGAGAGACCACAGCTACCTCCTCTGTTGCAACTTCGTCTAAGAGTGTATCTATACAATAAATATATACCAGTTTATTCCAGTTTAACCATAGCCGCCTTCCTTGTTATTGGGGCTGTCATATATATGTATAGGTCTCCAAACAAGTGAATGGACAACCATTTGAATTCCTCATAACAAACAGAAATTTCTATCACCAAGGCCAAGATGTGTATTTTATTGTTATTGAATGGTTTGTGTCCCGCATGAAAAAGTTCTTAAATTTTTAAAGCTTTTACCATAATGTGTACTTTCTCATATAAACAACATATTGGATAGGAAAAGCTAGGCGGTTCAGGCTGGTGTAGCATGGAACACTAGCCTTTTTGGAGAAGTAGCAGCCACCTATTATATCATTTAAACATATCATAAACATGAAACACATTCCTAAGACTATAAAGACATCACAATACAATAGAATCAGTATAGAATAAATATTATGACATTATCAAATCACTTACATAATAACATAAGAAAGGCCCTGCTGGATCAGACCAAGGCCCATCAAGTCCACACAGTGGCCAACCAGGTGCTTCTAGGAAGCCACAAACAAGACAAGTGCAGCAGCACCATCCTGCCTGTGTTCCACCACACCCAATATAATAGGCATGCTGCTCTGATACTAGAGAAAATAGGTATGCAGCATGACTAGTATCTATTCTAACTAATAGCCATGAATACCCCTTTCCTCCATGAATATGTCCACTCCCCTCTTAAAAGATACAAGTATTACAACAAGATACAAGTATTACAACAACCTTCTCAATCACTTGAATTACTGAACGAGCGGGTCTGCCTCTGGCAAAAATAGTGGCAGCAACTCCTATGATCATCCTGAAGTTGGTGGTCAGGTTTCAAATGCCTACGGATTACTTTAGCTTCAATTGCAAACAGCAAGGAGGGTATGTTTGTTGTGATATCCTGGGGGGCCAGGATGTCCCAATTCCTTTCGGGTTTGGCAGTGCCACTCCCACAATCCTCTTGAAGGTGGTGGCCATTCTTGGTGCTCCTAGCTTTATTTTGTGAAGGGCTAGGCCTGCCACAGACAAACACGTGGACAGGTGGATTGGTGTATCCTTTTATTATTAAGGATTACAAAGGATTAGGCTACTAGATTCCACAACTGATTCATTCTTTAATGTGAAATGTTCCTTTTCTAAAATATAAATCTAGGCTGCAGTACTAAGTACATTTTCCTGGGAGTAAGACCTGTTTAGGAGCCCTGTGGCACAGAGTGGTAAACTGCAGTACTGCAGTCCAAGCTCTGCTCACGACCTGAGTTAGATCCCGACAAAAGTTGGTTTCAGGTAGCTGGCTCAAGGTTGACTCAGCCTTCCATCCTTCCGAGGTCGATCCAATGAGTACCCAGTTTGCTGGGGGTAAAGGGAAGATGACTGGGGAAGGCACTGGCAAACCATCCCATAAACAAAGTCTGCCTAGTAAACGTCGGGATGTGACATCACCCCATGGGTCAGGAATGACCCAGTGCTTGAGCAGAGGACCTTTACCTTTAAGACCTGTTTAGGATTGCTTCTAATTCCTTAAATTAAAGCTATCGACATATCCATGTTTTTTGAAAGACTTTTTCAGGTGGGTAAATGTAGTCCTCCAGCCCTAGTTATGGCCCTGGTTTAACTATCATGGATAATATATGGGGCAATTATCCTTGTTACCCCTTCACCCAAACTGAAATTCCCAGGTTTGCAAATAGTTCTATAAACTGAGCCAAGCAGAGCACTAACACATTTCAAACTTAGACCTGATGATAAAGTGATACTAGGCAGGATAGTCTATACAACATTTGACATTTCCAACATATAAAATAGGTCAGCTGCTACACATATAGGATAAGGATGCCAATATGGCTCTCACTAAGGTCGTAAATGTAGCAGCCCTAATAGCCCAGGCTAGGCTGAGTTTGTCAGAGCTTGGAAGTTAGGCAGGGTTGGAAGTTGTATGGAATACCACCAAGGAATACTAGGACAGAGGAAGGCCATGGCAAACCAGCTCAGCCCATCTCTTGCCTTGAAAACCCCATGAGGTGGAACCTCATGAGGTCGCTGTGAGTCAGTTGCAACTTGACAGCACATTTTACCTTAGGGTCATGGGCTCCTGGCCCATTAACACTAGGCACATTGCGGTCAAAGGCCTCATTTAAACATGAAACAGCCACATGTGTGATCAGGTTTTGTGTGCATGTGAAGTTATAAGTACACACTTATCTATTTTTCTGGCTTGACTGATTGAAGGGTGTGATATTTAAACAGAGATGTGCAAAGGTTTTTCTTAGTAGGAACTGTGGTAAAGTAGAATTCTGGTCTAATTTCCACTGAATGAAAAGGCTGTTTTCTCTGATAGCTAAGGTTCTTACAGTGCAATCCTGTTTAGGATTGCTCTGAAAATTCCCTGGGTCATTGGTTTTGCCCTCTTTTCATCTTCAGTCTCACCTCACAAAGATATCTTCCTTACACACACACACCTTCGCATTTTTGTGTATGGAAGTTCTCTCCCTTTTGTTAGATTTCCAGATTCAGGACTGAAAATGAAGCGTAAATCTTACTGCCTAATAACCACGTCCCTTAGTTCCATAAAATTCTACTTAAAAGTCAATAGGCTGCACATGTTAAAGACATTAGAGTTGTTAACAGACCATTGTAAAGTAAGCAGAATTTTTAATAACCTGCATGGAACTTTGAGCCATGCTATTTGAAACAAGGGCAGGCTCAGTTCTGGTGTTCTGCAGCTTGCCTGATGGTATTCTTCTGGCATTTTAAGTATTACTAGAGCAACAATACTAGAAACAGGATCTAAGGGTAAAATCACACGTGCATTGTAAAGCAAGGATGGTTAAAATGTAATTGTAAATCATCCTTCCATGTATTGATGCAGAAATATGGTACAAATACATTAAGAATTGCTTTTCTGTTTTTCACATGTCCACACTGACAGTTGGTGAAGGGCTGAAAAAGAATTTTAAGTGGCATGAGTGAATTTGGCTATAATACTTCTTAGGAAAGATACAGCAAATCATGGATACACTTTTGTGCTACCAGGGAGAACTTGGACATGGTGGAATTATGCATGCTTCAGAAGTACATACAGGTCGTTAATGCATGGGTACTTTCACTCACATTCGCTCCTTGTCTGTCTGGGTTGTTCCTTGGAGTTATGCATGAGTTTTCCCTCCATTAGAGATGACCTCACTGCCAGCCCTCACAAATCTTGGGACTTCCCATCCCTCTATTAACCCAGTTCTTTCCTCTCCCCTGAGCTCAGCCTGGTTGAAATCCCCATGCATAAGGCAAAGTGTGGGACACAGAAGCTTGGTTTCTCTCACAGCAAGCAGACAGCCAGTTACAAAGCAGCATGTCAAGGGGTGGGGATTCAAATACTTCCTGATAACTCTGAGTTCTTTCTGAGCAGAAGGCTTTTAAAAACGAGGGTTGGGTTTCTCCCTCCCTTCAAATAGCTCCAGCTAATAAAAAAGCTATTAAAATGCTTTTTTATGCAGGAATTGGATTTTGGAGGGAAGGAACTATTCTCTCACTACAGCCAATTATAAAGAAGCATTTCATGGGTTGGGGATTCAAATACTTCTTGATTTGAGCTTGGAGACTGCTGATGCATAGACTCCCAACAGGAAAGTGTGGGTCCAGAGAGCAAAGAGTCTCAGGTGAACTCCCATGCATAAATGACCACTGTGTGAGAGTCTTCCTGTGCTGGTTTCTCCTCATAATTTACAGATGAAGTGCCGTAGCCTTCCTCATCTCCTTGTTGGTACTTCTCATAACATGCAAAATCATTCTCAGGCATTTCAACATCATATACATTTGTATGGTACATTTGTAGGGTTGCTAGGTCCCTCTTTGCCACTAGTGGGAGGTTTTTGGGGCGGAGCCTGAGGAGGGTGGGGTTAAGGGAGGGGAGGGGAGGGACTTCAATACCATAGAGTCCAATTGCCAAAGAAGCCATTTTCTCCAGGTGAACTGATCTCTATCGGCTGGAGATCAGTTGTAATAGCAGGAGATCTTCCACTAGTACCTGGAGGTTATCAAACTTATGCAGCCACTATGGCTTAAACTAAATTAATAAAAACCAATGACACAATGTAAATCCTCATTCCACAATATAATAAGTCATTTGTTACTTCACAAGTGATTAATATTAAATGAGGTTGCAATCCGTTGCACCTGAAATATAGTGTGCAACCCTTACTCACATGCATATGTTATACAATGAGTACTGATTAATTCAACATATGCATGTGAGAAAGGGTTGCACACTATATTTCAGGTGCAATGGATTGCAACCTCATTTAATATTAATCACTTGTGAAGTAACATATGACTTACATTTTATTAGCTCCCAAGTTTGCAGCTCAAGTTTGTATTTTTAGTACCTGGAGGTTGGCAACCCTATACATTTGAAAAGTTCAAAATGCTTCATATGCATCTAAGTAATCAAGCACAAACAAACAAACAGACATTATGAATAGATGAAAGATTTACAGAGTCCAAAGGTTGCAATTTACATCTATTAAAGAAGCACGTGTCTTCCCATCCTGTTAGACCATTTTTTCAGCATCGCCCTCCCAGTTTGCCCTTCTGTATACCATAATGCTAATTTTAAATTGTGAATGGGCCAATTTTATGTGTGTGTGTGTGTGTGTGTGTGTGTGTGTGTGTGTGTGTGTGTGTGTTTACTTGGCAATTATCTGGACAGTTTTATTTTTCATTTCAAATTTTCAGGAAGGTGTACTAATTTTCCATACTCCTACTTCACCCATTTCACTGGTCTGAACCAATATTCCATGGATAAATTAACTATTGAGAGCCAGAATGGTGTAGTGGTTGAGAGCACCAGACTCTAATCTGGTGAACTAAGTTGATTTCTCCCCTCCTACACATGAAGCCAGCTGGGTGACCTTGGGCTAGTCACAGTTCTCTTAGAGCTCTCTCAGCCTCACCTACCTCACAAGGTGTCTGTTGTGGGGAGAGGAAGGGAAGGGATTGTAAGCCAGTTTGATTCTTCTTAAAAGGTAGAGAAAATCAGCATATAAAAACCAACTCTTCTTCTATTTTAAAACAATATTTATATTTATGTTCCATATATTCCCACTTAAATCAACTTAATTTTATATGTATAGCAAATACTTCAGCTGATGGTTAATTATTCAGGCAGTATTTTTCAAAGTAGGTGGAATTCTCACTCAAGAAAACCCCTTTTTCGCCTCCTGAGCTCTTTCGGCGAAAGAGCTCAGGAATGCCCTGTAAGTGTAACTGTTCATTAATTATTTGTCCTCTCACAATCTGAGAACAGCTAGCAAGTCCCACCTTCACAAGCAAGAGGGTTTTTTGGCCTATATGTTCATATTAATTAGTATGAACCCCCTGACAAACAAGATCAACCAAGCTGACATAGCCTCCAAAGTATTCCACTCCAAATTCATTTTCACAAATTAGATTTTCAGGCAGTTCTTGCTCCATTTGGCTTGTAATGTGCATGTAAAACCTACATTGGTCTGAGTGCTTTTTACAAGATAGCTTCTTTTCCACTTCCTGTTTCCTATGAACCAGTCAGTGATTCCTTAAAGGCAGTTCAAGCGGCACATGCGAAAATGCTTTTATAGCTAGGGTTGCTAGGTCTGGGTTCGGAAATACCTGGAGATTTTGGGGTTGGACCCTGAGGAGGGTGGGTTTGGAGAGGGGATGGACATCAGTGGGATATAGTGCCATAGAGTCCACCTTCCAAAGTGGCCATTTTCTCCCGGTGAACTGATCTCTGTTACCTGGAGATCAGTTGTAATCCCAGGAGATCTCCAGCCACCACCTGGAGGTTGGCAACCCTATAGCAGCATATGTTAGAGGAAACAGCATAAGACATGGAGTTCCTTTATATTTATCACTAGCCTCAAGCATTTGATTTCCAAATGGCTTCCTGCTGCTCTGGTCTTCCTGTCTCTTGGACTAACTGGACCACTGATCCATCCATTTCAAGAGCCTGTTTAAAATGCAATCGCTCTAACAGTGCTGATCTAATGTCAGGATTTTGCTGTTGCTGTGCAATCTAGTTAAAAAGGCTTAATAAATCTTTTGTACAGCTATTAGGAACACCAAGCCAGCCTCCAAACATTGTTTTTCATTTACTCATAGGTTTTTTGCCTCTTCCTGTTTTTTTTCTACTAATTTGCCTCCAGCCCCCTTATTTCAAAACTAAGCTCAAGTTTTACATAGTTATGGCTAGCTGGCATGTCTTTTAGCATCAATCATTTTAGCAAACAATAGCAATTATTAGCCCTCTTTTGAACTCACATCTTAATGTGGAGAGGAGGGTTGCATGTGTCAGCAAAGCTGAGAGCAATACCATAAGGAGTTAAGACTCTGAAGCAGAAGATGGAGAAGCTTTATTCTCCCTGCTAAAACAAGACCAGGAGCTGACTGTGGTACAGGCCATGAACTGTTATCAAAAATTAGAATAAAGCTGAAGAAAAACACCAGAATGTTCATAATGCCAAAATACAACATAAAGAACATTCCTGAATAGTTTAAAGACCATGTTAAAAAAAAAACAGATTTGCACTACTAAGTTCAAGTGAATGGGAACTGGAAGAACTATGTGTTGAAACTAGGCAGAATGCTCAAAGACTATTCCTGTAGCCAAGAGAAATGAAAAGTCTTGATGGATGACTGATGAAGCTCTTAAAATTGCTAAAGATAGACAAGAAGAAAAAGTAAAAAGTGACAGAAATAGAATCAGAAGTCTAAAGGCAGTGTTCTAGCAACTGGCACATAGAGACAAAAAGAACTATTATAATAACCAGTGTAAGTAATAGAGGAGAACAACAAAAAAGGAGGAACAAGTGATCAGTTCCATACGATCAACGAAATCAAAGGGAATTTTAAAGCACGGTTAGGCATGCTGAAAGATCAACATGGAAATACATTAACTGAACAGGACAAAATAAAGAAAAGATGGGGACAATATACTGAAGAACTATATAGAAGATATGAAAGGACAACAGATTCCTTCAAAGAAGAAACTTTTAGAGAACGTGCCATTTTATAAAGTGAAAAGAAAGCTGTACTGACTGCAATTGGGAGAAACAAATCACCGGGAGTAGATGGGATATCAATAGGACTATTCCAAGCCACAGAAACAAGTCCATCCAAATCTTTAAAAGAATATGCCAACAAATATGGAATACAAAACAATGGTCCACAGATTGGAAACCCTTAATCTACATTCTAAAAAAGGAGACATCAAAGACTGCATCACATTAATTACTCACACAAGTAAAGTGATGCTCAAAACAACAAAGACTGCCACTATATATGGAATGAGAAATGGCAGATGTTGAAGCAGAATTCAGAAAAGGAACAGGCACTAGAGATCATATTGCTAATGTATGTTGATTAGCTAAACAGGAAATAAAACTGACCCCTCTAATCCCCACAAGTTATTTGTCATGCTATATTGCATCTTGATTATTTAAAGTAATATTATTAGCAAATAATTGTTTTTTTTTCAGTGTTCAAGGGTTTTATTTGGTCTCATAATTGCTGTGTGTATGTATGTGCAGTGCCGTCAAGTTGCTTCCAATTTATGGTGGCCTTATGAATTAAAGACCTCCAAAACATCCTATCAGTAACAACCTTGCTCAGTCTCTCAAATTGAGGTCCATGACTTCTTTTATTGATAGGGTTGCCAACCTCCAGGTGGTGGCTGGAGATCTCCTGCTATTACAACTGATCTCCAGCCGATAGAGATCAGTTCAGCTGGAGAAAATGGCAATTGGACTCTATGGCATTGAAGTCCCTCCCCTCAACAAACCCCGTCCTCCTCAGGCGCTACCCCAAAACTCTCCAGGTATTTCCCAACCCGGAGCTGGCAACCCTAATTACAACTGATCTCCAAACTGCAGAAATCAGTCCCCCTGGAGAAAATAGCAGCTTTGGAGGGTGGCATCACATCCCTGCTGAGCTCCCTCCCCTCCCCAAACTCTGCCCTCCCCAGGCTCTGCTCCCCAGACCTCCAAGAATTTCTCAGTCCACAGTCGGCAACCCTAGCATTAGGCCAAAGCTTTAACACTACACTGAGCGGTCATTTGTACTGCTGTGCCTTTGGAATGGTTACAGGACTATCATCCAAAGACTCTGACTCAGTGCAATTAGGGAAAGGAAAACTTCCCTTTGTCCTGGGTCCAATCAGATCCATACTGGAGGATGCTTGCCAGTTGAAGTTTGTGGGTGGCTTCAACCAATGTTTTAGGGATAAAATGTTAGGGTTGTGATCTAATGGCCAATGGCAGATGTGGAAAGCAATCTCAACAACAGCCTGTGTCAGTGATGCTTAAATTATCACTGCCAAAGGAGCCAATGAGGGAAGCCTACTGGCATCAGCAGAATTTATGCCCAGATAAGGCTAAACTAATCCACCAAGAAATAAATAAATAAATTTTATTTGTGGCTAATATGCCAGATAAAGCAGATTGAACAGAAACTGACCATACAGAGTAGAGGTTTACAACCAAGGCCAACAAAATCAGGAATCGCCCAATTTTACACTTCCACAGACTAGGGAACATTGAGGCGACGTAGCTTCATTGCTACGGCACAATATTTTGCAACCTGGGTGGATTGGTGAGCTGTCTCCCAGCATCACCCTCATCACCAGAGCCCATGTCCCTAATCAAAGAGTCAATAATATTGAAGTGGGCTGACTTGTAGAGGGGGCATCTAAAAAATACATGTTCAATGGTTTCCAGCTCCCCTGTGTTACACAGGCAAAGTCTCTCCACCCTGGGGATATTCTTAAATCTCCCTTCTAATATGGCAGATGGTATGGAATCCACCAAGAATAATTTCAAATATGCACAGCTATGAATGAAGTTTTTGAGGCCCAATTTTATTGTATTATTATTTTGGTATCTCTTTCTACAATTCTAGCTGTTTGGAAAAAGTGAATTACAAATGATTAAAAAAAACAAAAAAACACTAGCACAAAGCAATGCATTCTGGGAATGCCCTATTGTCTCTCTTTTTAAAAAAAAGAATGAAAAGAGAATCAAATGCACATTCCACTGAGTGTTTTAAAGGAATTCTGTAGGGGGATGAATAGCAAGCATGTACATAACCACACACATATGTATGGAGAAATTTACAAGCTACAATATCCAGACATCATGAGGCTCTGCTAATAATTTTCCCAACCTTACCAGGCTGTAGCTACATTTATGATCTGTAGATTTATTGATTTTAGTTATTTTATCCTTTCCATAATAGGAAACTACTCCTAGGACCGTTGACCTACTCTTGTTATAAATATATTGTAGTCTACTTTCATCATAGTACAATATGAGCCTGGAGCTTCTAGATATTATTATGAACCGGTGGTATTATGAAGAAGGTGGTTATAACAAGGTTTTAAAATAACCATTTAACCTTTCAAACATATATCAAGCATTCTTTTTTTACACATCTGTAACTGCAACACATCTGGGCAACCAAGCGCAACAATTTATAGTGATAGTTTGCGCTTACACAAAATGTGCGTCACTCCTTAGAGCCCTACGTCTTGAGGAAGAGATGATCAACATAAAGCTCCTAAGGTACTTTTATGGAGTCTATAAGCTTCTGTTACAAATACAATTTCCATTTTACTTACTAAAAATAAGCTTCTGACCCCCATTGTTTCCACGTAACCTTGAAAAATTGAAAACATAAAGACTCCCCACTCTGTTCTAGGTAACCAGGAAGCACAGAATAAAAATCCCGTGAGCCAGATCTATGAGTGGAGCTCCGCTTGCTCAGTGGATCTTTGCTGCCTCCTTCAATTTGCTACAGCTTCCTCTCACTTCTGAAAGGTCTGTGGGGACCCTCTGCAACACAATGAGGTGCATCATGAGAGGCTGCAGGGCAAGCAAGTGGAAACGGCTGCCCTTTCTGCCATGAGTGGAACTCAACTCCAGTTGTGCAAAGAGCAGAGACGGATCCCACCTCAAGTTTATCTTATATCTCACTGTTAGCTAAGAAAGAACAGTTTGGCATGCTGGGAGTCGGGACACAACCTTCCTTATTCATTTATTATTTATTTTATTTACAAAATTTATACCCTCCTTTCTTCTCTCAGAAGAGCCACCAAGGCAGCTACCAAATTAAAAACATACACAATAAAGTCACATCTTAAAACCCACTAAAACCAACCCAAAACACATCATTAAAACCAGCAGTAAAATCCAGGGGGTCTCATCTATCCCCTTCTGTTGCCGTCTTCTGCCAGCAGATGAAGACTTTGTTTTTGGTTTCATTTGGTGTCCCCTCAGTGATTTTAAAAACCTTGCTGTTTTGAACAAACTGAAGTTTCTGAGCCAAAGCCCTTCAAAGGCAGCCCCATATGGACTACAGTAATCTGACCTAGAAGTGACCAGGGCATGGATTACCATAGCCAGATGTTACTTTTTGAGGAAAGGCCACAGCTGGTGAACCAGCCAAAGCAAGTAAAAAGTGTTATGTACCAGAGGTAAAATTTGGGCATCTATTTCCAGCTGTAACTCTAAAAGCACACTCAAGCAAACCTGGTTCTTAATGAGGTATAATACCCTCTTCAGAATAAATAGAGTGAACTGTTTGGCATACTCAGCATATGAGTTGTTTTATGGCATTAAACTATTTTGAGTTACTAGTAATGATTTGCTTCGTTTCTGATGATTAAGAAAGAAAAGTAGACATGTTAAATGCACTTGTAAATGGGACCATCAAGGAAATTTTTCTTCGTTACTGTCAGCTTGAATGTCTCAGTACTGTTCAATGAAATGAAATACTACTTGTATTTCACACTCAGAAAGTTTTTTTAATAACACAATAAAATTATTTTTAGTTATTGGCTTTTACAATGTGACTATATTTGGAAGAATTATTGTGATGTACAAACCTTTGGAATTTCTGTTACGTTATTTAAAACATATTCTAAGCTTAAAAGATTGACATTTCAAGATTATTTGCTCATCTTTTGGCTCTTGTTGAATTTACTTAAGGAAATTACATTTGACAGGACCAATTATAATGTCTAATGGTTAAATTATATTAAGAGTGGAAAGAGAAATTTGACATCTTCTTTTTCATACTCTTCCCTCAATATATTTTTTCTAGTCAGAACCTTTAAAGGGGCCAAAAAAGGAAATGAGTTTAACTCTGGCCTATAATATGATTATACACAATGTTGACAGAGTTGTTTGCATTAATATCTTTGTTGCTGATAATCTGTGCACAGCTTTCCACTATGCACAAATGTTTTACATTTCACCACATCTCCTATAGCCTCAGAATGCTGCAAAGCAACTTAGGTTGACTGATTCACCAATGGATACCCAAAGAACTTTAGGTCCAAACAAAGTTAGATAAGGGTCTCCTTCCTCCAAATCCAACCACTTGCACATGTTTCATATATACTTGGGACATATGTCTTATAAGAGAACACACATTTACATCATGACTTTATTTATTTATTTATTTAATTTCTAATTAATTAAATTTATAATCTGCCCTCCCCAGCCTAGACCAGACTCAGGGTGACAGTTGGTGAACAAGTCCTGTTCTAGTCCTAAACAGTCATGGAAGGATGCTGACAATTTGTTAATATCCCTCACAGAACAGGACTGTAGCTCCATGATTCTCTGGGAAGTTTTGTATATACTTTTAAATTGATTCTATATGGGAATATGGATTTCTGGTATTATCAAACTAAGAGGCCCATTGGGCCATCATGAAGAAAAACCTCCATACCTGACCAACTTCAGTAACACTAATTGTCTTTGTATATCTTTTCTGTAGATATTGTGGAAGTCTAGTAGACAATGTCATCCTTAGCAGAGTTATACCTTTTTAAGTATAAGTTTCAACAATAACCTATGGGTACATAATGTATAGAAAGGAATGTTATATTTAAATAAGGAATTTCCCTTAAGAAAGATGCCAAGATATAGGAAACCTGTTGGTGGCATTGTGGGGGTGATGTACATTAGTAGAAAATATATATTTATGTTGTATTCACACATTGCTGGATATAGTTCTGCTATAGCAATCGTTTTGCAGTCTGTCTTTCTTGACCATACAGGAAACTCCAGTTGCAAAAGATTGCTACAGTTCAATTATAGCATAATAGCCAATCATGCTATAATTTAACTGTAGCAATCTTTTGCAACTGGATACAGCTGTGGTTACCATTGACATAGAACAGTATAGCTATGGCTGGAAAATTAAGAACAATTTCCTGGGAGTGAGCCTCACTTAATGAAATGGGACTCACTTCTGAGTAGACCTCCTTAGATTTGCTCCCTAATAGAGCCATCCTAAGAAGAGTTACATCTTTCAAAACCCACTGACTTCAACAGAACAAATTTCAAAATTACAGAATTGAAATTAAGCCTTGAAAACATTTTACATTTTACTTTTGCAATTTGCAGGGACTTTTAAAAAGTAACATTTAAATCTTGTTAAATCTTTAAGGTAATAATGTTACATGTTTGCTTTTTTAAAATGTTTATATCCTGCTATTTCAATGGGCTCAGGGAGGCTAATAACAAAAAAACAACAACAATAAAACAACATAACTAAACAAAATTATTAAAACAGTTGTGTCAGTTGTCCACACAAAACTAAACTGAACCACCCACAATCACAGCTTAATAATACAGAAATGCAGAAATCATTACTGATAAAACGTCCAAGTGGCTATTTTTAAAACAACATTTTTGTCTTGGCATTCATGAAGATGTTATATTCTACAGAGATTTTATTAATCTTCTGTCACATTGCTCATCAGCTACCATGATTGAGATTAAACAGGCTATTTTGGTATCTTTACAAATATATTAAGAATGTAACGTGATATTTTCAACTTTCAATTACAGATGGAGGTAGAGTTTCATAAAAAGCTTCATCGGAAAGTATTCCTCCCAGATGTGACTTCAGCAGAGGTCCATAGTACATGGCGTTGATGAGTTACACTGAGGAAGCTAGAAAAGGCCAACCTATCAGTTTTAAATTTCAGATGAGGTTTTTGCTTATGTCCATTTCAGGAAATGAATAGTGCATTCATAAACTGGAGCATTCCCCCTTTCTTATCCAGGAGATGAACCTTAGCATTTTGATTTGGCCCCAGAGTATTAAATTTCTTTAACACTTTACCACATTAGAATATGTTTTCCATCTCAACAAGGATGATGCAATCTTGTGAATGGGGGTGGGGGGAGTTGGCAAAAGTCTTCCATAGCAAGCCGTAAAAATTTATGATGCACACAGTCCGATAATGGCACGCAATGAATTGAATATTTCCTTATGGATGCTATTTGAGAAGATATAGCATGTGAGGCTATCATAACACTTCAATCAATCTGCGATTGCTACTTTAAACTATAGTTCTTTCACTGTCTGCATAACAGATTTTTTTTTTTTTTACAGTGCTAAAATTTTGTCTGGCTTCACAGGAAAGATGAAAAGGCACATGGTTTCTCCTTTTGTGCTGTGTTTCCCACAACGATCTATCCCTTTACATCTTTGCCCTTATTTGTTTTCATTCTTTAGTCCCTTCTCTCATTCTATCTTTCGTTGGGCAATGAAGCTTTTATGCTGATGACACATGATTTGTAAACATCAGGGCCAGCAAGCACCCCTTTTCTCCAATTATGGCATTATATTTTTTTCCATAGGAGCTTTCATAAGGTTAATTGCACTATAATTGGGGAGATCGTTCATGGAGCGTGTCCTTTCTATTCTGCAGATTTTTCAAAACCTCACACCTGTTTTTCTTAGGTTTGGGAGCTACATCAGTCTATAAATCCTTCTACGTTTCCTGGTTTAGCTTCTTATGAAATAACACTTTTTCAGGTCTCTCGCTCTCCTTTTGCCCAACTGTTTTCAATACTTGCAGTCATGCCTGAAGTTGTCAATCAAGGAACAGCTTATCAGTCTGGGCTTTTCCTTTTTAAGCTTAAACTTGGTGACTTTGGAAACCTGTCAACACCCAGTTGCTTTTAGCCCTAACAATAAAGTCACACTCTATCTCCCACCTAGTAGCTTTAGATTAAATTCTGATGCTATATACGTCATATTTACATAGTTAAAACTCATAACAAAGCAACCCACAGGCAATAGGATGTAATAACCATGCAACAGAGCCATTTCCTGTCCCCTTTTCTCTCTCATACTATGTTTTGTGTAGTTTATTGGATGTGAATGTTTTGAAAATGAAAATCATCTGGGGAGAAAAAAAGTGCTCACCAGGCGTGAGGTTTTAGAAGAATTCAACTGAAAGAATATATAGAGCTGTAAATGTTTGGCCACCTCTGGTATTATAAAACAAAAACCTCTTTCAATATTCCCTTTTATTTCCACAAGATGAATAGATCGGGAGGGGGGGTCACGATTATATGCTTCAATGGTCTATTTTTAATATGTTTTATTCTACTCACATTAAAGGGGGACAATTATAACTTGGAGTCAGAAAGCCTTAAACACCAAAGGTTTTACAGTTTTCATTTTCAATCACAAAGGGCCTATTACAAATACAGGGCAATGTGAACTTTGCCCACGAACTGTGTTGTAAAAACCTAGTCCTTTTGTAGCGCTTTCCCCAAAAATGCCATTGAGGAGCCTCAGACATTTTTTGTCAGCCAAGAGAGCCAATGAAAACAACAGTATAAAAATGGCAGTGACATGCCCTTTGAACTAAATTGGTAAGCCTCAGACATGTTAGGAGCCCCGTGGTGCAGAGTAGTAAGCTGCAGTACTGCAGTCCAAAGCTCTGCTCACGACCTGAGTTCGATCCCAATAGGAGTCGGTTTCAGGTCGCCGGCTCAAGGCTGACTCAGCCTTCCATCCTTCCGAGGTCGGTAAAATGAGTACCCAGCTTGCTGGGGGTAAAGGGAAGATGACTGGGGAAGGCACTGGCAAACCACCCCGTAAAACAAAGTCTGCCTAGGAAACGTCGGGATGTGATGTCACCCCATGGGTCAGGAATGACTCGGTGCTTGCACAGGGGACCTTTACCTTTAAATCATATTAATGCTTGAGACTGAGGCCAAAGGGCAGCGTGTGCTCTGTTGCACATACACAGCAACCGTGCATTTTCGTTGATCATCAGGGTTGCCAGGTCCCTCTTTGCCACCGGCGGGAGGTTTGTGGGGAGGAGCATGTGGAGGGCAGGGTTTGGAGAGGGGAGGGGCTTCAATGCCATATAGTCCAATTGCCAAAGTGGCCGTTTTCTCCAGGTGAACTGATGTCTATCAGCTGGAGATCAGTTGTAATAGCAGGAGATCTCCAGCTACTACCTGGAGGATGGCAACCCTAGCGATGAAACATTCTCAAAATGGAGAATTGGCTTGGGAACACAGATCAACGTCATCCACCGAAACGAAAAAAGAGTGCCTTGCTGATTGGTAGGGTTGCCAGATCTGGGTTGGGAAATACCTGGAGATTTTGGGGGTGCAGCCTGAGGAAGGCAGGGTTTGGAGAGGGGAGGGACTTCAATGCCATAGAGTCCAATTGCCAAAGCGGCCATTTTCTCCAGGGGAACGGATGTCTATCAGCTGGAGATACAGTTGTAATAGCAGGAGATCTCCAGCCACCACCTGGAGGTTGGCAACCCTACTGATTGGGAAGAACTCTGTAATAACATTAGAGTTACCACAAACAACTAGTGGATCCGAGAAAATCTGGAGCTTGGAATAAACCAACAACGGTAGATGTAAACACACTATACACTGTAAGACTTTACTTGCACTATTGCATTACAAAGCCCTTTGTCCATGGATGCGTAATAACGAGAGCTGACACCAGAGCTGGGATAATAAAAGGGCCAACTTTATTTTTATTGTTTAAGAGGGATCTGCAGCGCACACAAGCCAAAAACATCCCCCCGAACTAACTGCAGTGCGGGCAATTGTCGGTATGCAGAAGAGTCAGCCCTCCTCTTTTTTGTGCATCACCTTTCTTAGGGCGAGACCACCCTGGCTCGAAGCTCTGAGCCGTCACGTGTGGTACGGCTCATGCTCTTCCTTGCCAAGCCTTCTTTAGTGCTCGAGGGAGGTGTGTGCCACGTCCAATCCCCCCAAGCCGCAAGGTCTATAGGTAAAGGATAGCGGCACCCCTCAAGGAGTTCCTATCCCAGATCACTGCCAGGCACCGAGGCCCCAGGCCTGGTCTGAGGGTTACTCCTTCATCTTCAAAACTGATGCCTAAGGGTGCTCACCGGAGTTTTACCATGCATCCTGAAACCACCTTTTCCCGCACTGCTCCCACATACTACCTATCACTTTCAGAGTAGGGTAGGCGAAAACACACCTCAGCTAGTTGCCAATTGCGTCAGGGGGGTAAAAAAATCCTACCCGGCCCCCAAGATGGGCAACCAGCTTGCACCTGCTCTGAACCTGAGGGTGGGAGGATCTGACTCTCCTCTCAAAGTTCAGGGAAAACTGGTCCTTCATAAGTGATTAATCCAATTCCTACTGCATCGGAATCCAATTCTTACTTCAGCAAAATGTGTACAGTAAAACCTGTTTGGCTTTTGCTCGTTTTGTTTAGTCTCTCATGTCTTCCCTTCTAGTGTGAAGTATTTGGGATATATTTAGGAAAGGAACTGCTTGCGATGACATTCAAAATGGTGTGGGGCGGTGTTTATGTCACTTTTAAATCTTCTAATATCATCAAAGATCTAATTCTTATGTTGGCTTTGCCAGAATACCTATATCTCAGTTAACTCTACTGAGGATAGTGGAGGTGCAGAGTCATTGAAGAGTGCAAAGCTTCTATAAGCATGAAAAGCAGACCACCCACGGAAAGCGCTCTTCAGAATGCCATCCCTCGAGAACTGATGCATATTTCACCACTCAAAAGTCAAATGAAAAGTAGAAATGGTGACCAAACAAGCAAGACGGCAGAGTATATGAATAAACTTTTCCTAAAAGGCAGCGGAAAGAATAGAGAGATCAGAAACACTTCGATAGCATCTGCTAAGTAAGTACTTAAATCAGGAGATAACAACATAGATAATATTGTATTGCCAAGTCATGGCCTGAAATTTAGTTGTCCATAAGGTATTCCTTTTTTAAAACAGCTTTTTTTTTAAATCAAGCAAAATGTGTAAAGGCATGCAGAAGATAATTTTTCAGTATTAGACATTTTGAGATATTTGAATTGCTATTTATTGAATTTCTCATTTTTGTATTGTATGCCATTGCAACAAGACTCTTTGGTTAATTGGCAGGGTAACAAATTTTACAAACAATATATCCTTGTTTACATGTCTAGGCTACAATTCTAAATATATATTTATCTAAAGGAAGTCCCTCCGAAATCAATGAAACTTATTTTAGAGTAAACAGGTTTGTGATGGGGTTTAAAACTAAACTAGTTGTAATCCACTGAGGTATGCCTAGAACGGTGTTAAAATAGAAAGGCCATTGCTGTTGTTCTGCCAGGATAATGAAAATTATTTCTGTACCTGTTTGAAAACTGTTCCATGTAAATTGTATGCCCGGGCTTTCAAGAAAAATTGTCACATCCTGTTTTCATTATTATTATCACATCGTTGAGCACTATGTGTTCTTTCCGTTTCAATGGCATTCTCATGGTACTTTCATTATTATGCATCAAACCATCTGCAATCCCATATTCTAATACTTTTGTGCCAAATTGTTTTACGTAAATGCATCAACTATGATTTCAGCAGTTTTTCTACTAAGATCATCTTACATTTTTGACCTACAGCTTGACATTCACTCAGTCCAGTAAGGAAGATCTGCATATAGAAGTAACATTCTAGAAAGTGCAGTTTTTGAGATTCAGGAAGAGACAAAACACAAAGCAGACTGCTGTGAGTTGGCCGAAGTACCTTGGGGATTCTCTCTCTCTCTCTCTCTCTCTCTCTCTCTCTCTCTCTCTCTCTCTCTCTCTCTCTCTCTCTCTCTCTCTCTCTCGGAACTGCTGTGGGGTGGTGGATCTGCTGCCCTGCAGGAGTACCTCTTTACCTCCACCTGTGCTCTACCTTTATATTTGTACAGCAAAAATGCTGCAAATCTCCAATGTCCTCTCCTCCAAAGAGAACCAACCCTGGTGAGCACTAGCTCTGGAATTGCTCACCTCTCAACAAAAACAGGGAACATATAACACTAAAACTCCCAAGACACATTTCATCCATAACGGGAAAAATGCCTGCATGAAAACATCCAGGGCTCTGAATTAAAATGAATAATGGAATAAGAATAGAAACACAATCAGGATCAGTAGAAAAATGGATAACAGAATATTTTTAGAATTCTACTGCTTTGGGCATGACTGTGGCTCAGCGGTAGAGATTGCACTTTGTATGCAGAAGGTCCCAGGTTTAATATGTGGAATCTTCAGGCAAAAGGATCAGGTTGTAGGTGATATGAAAGACATTTGCCTGAGACTATGGAGGCCAGTTGCCAGTCGGAGTAGACAATACTTACCCAGATAGACCAGAATGCTCACTCATGTGAGGCTGGAAAACTGTAATTGAAACGAAACTCCTTCTCCTGGCTTCACGGGTGCCTATGCAGGATGGGAGAGGTGCTAGAATTGTTCCTGTCTGGCAACAGCTCTGTTGGGTCTAATGTAGCAGTCAGAATCTAATCAGGGATTATCTTCTTCTGACTTCTGCCAAATTGCTGGGATGAAAAGGAGACACTCACAGCATCTTGACAAGATACAGAAGGAAAACCATTCCAAACACACTATTGGTTTGGCGGAGAAGGAAGGATCCCTGCTCCCTTTCCCACCCTGTTGTAGCTTCTGCCCGACTCAGAGGGGATTTTTTTCCCCATCACATGTTCAAGAACTCCTGTTCAGAAAGGTCAATTCACCACACAAATTACATGGCTCTTCCCCCAAGCTTTTCCTCTTTACCACTCTGCACCTTCCATGGTGGCTCTCCTAGATGCAAATCCACTACTTAGTAAAGGGAGCTTTTAAGAAATGAAGCCCATATTCGCTTTCTTCCCTCAGCCTGTTTGTGCTTTCTTGTATACACAGTAAGAGGTTGACTGTGTTATATTCACTTACGTTGCTTCTGGACTTAATGTTTGTCTCTGTTTTGGTCAGGGAAAGTAAGAGAACTTTGGCATTTTCAACATATGGGGTTATAATATGGAACGTATGCAGCTGTATGTGTAATGGAAAGATATGCATGTGTTTGCTATGGTGGTGATTGCTTCAGATCACACTATTATGAGCCAGAGCACCATCTGTCTTGTCAGTGTTTCCCATTTGATGGCTTGCTTGCAGATGTTTAGAACATTTTTTAAAACATTTCCACCCTGTAAGCAGGTGAATTATCTTGCATCATATCAGTGTCATCCCAAGATGATGATCGTCAAGCTGTCATATGAAGGTTGCTTCAGCAGAACATGGAAGCAACAGGGTAGAAATGTTCACCTGATGCTTCCTCCTTCAGACCAAGTCTCATCCCTGATTAATCAGGAATTAGCATCGAATTACTTTAATTGATTATTTGCAACAACTATTGATTAAAGGCGACAGACTTACTTAAGCTGGGTCTTGTGAATGACTCAACACATGTTGGATTGCAACCCGGCAGGTCTGGCTTCTGACTACTTTCTGGATAATTTCCAAGAGGTATTTTGTCACTCTCTCAGCATTCACAGAACCATATGTGTAGTCCATGGAAAAAGAAATATATATTAACTTCAGTCTGGCAAATAATAATCATGGGAATCCAAATCCATAGTTTCACATTAACCCAAAAAAATCAAATTCTGTTGGACTGGACCAATTTGAAGCTTTTTTGCCTAAAGTTCTGCTGGTTACACTGGCTTGCATAGCCAGGATTGTCTTGTAATAATTAACCTTTTAATGATGAGAAAAATGGTTTTACAATTATCTGTCCCTAGTTAGGACTGCTTCTGATGTTATTCTGGTTGCTTTTTACAACTTCAAGCATCCTCCACAGTGTAGATTTCAGAAAACTCTCAAAAGGCCAGTGTGTGTGTGGGGGCGGGGGAGACTTGATTGAGGCTTTTGGGATCCTTTACTGTGATATATATAGGAAAAGATGTTCTTAGGCAATACTTGATGCTGGTGGACATTAAAGGCTGCTAATGACACTACTTCATAACCTAGTGTTTATTCCTGGCTTTTGACAAAAGTAAATCAACAAATCCTTTTGACATTTTTGTGGGCATTGGCTCTGCAAGTTCTTAAGAAAGTTCTGCTTAAAACCTGGGGTGTTTATTGCACTAGAAAGAAACACTAAAGTTAAAGTAACTGTTGAGCCTGTGAATGTCACAGTCAGAACTAGGGGTGTGCAAAAAAAAACTTTCCGGAAAGTTTCAGGTTCGGGTTTACTGGCCTGGTTTTTTCGGGTAAACCAAAATGCTGCATGCCCATACTGGTAAATGAATAATTAGCTATATTTCCAGGTGCAGCATGGACAACGTCTAAATTGGCCTTTTCCCCATTCAGATAACAGATATGCACAGCCACCTTTGAAATGCATAAATTATATTTTAAAGTTATATATAACTAACAATAGATAGGACCCTGCCAGCTTTTCTGCTAACTAAAGAGGAAGATGAGACTGGTCCACTTGGACCCTTGAAAAGGCTGTGCCATACACCATGCACATGGATAATATATTATGTAGAATGGAGACTGGAGTGAGGAGGACAACTGGACGAGATCAAGTCAAACATTTGGCAGGGTCCAACCCAATACTAATAGTAGTAGTAGCATTGCCCGGAAAGATGCAGCAATATTTTAGTACACTTGAGGAGCCTCTTCAACGGAGAGCATTTATGCTAGCACAACTCAATTCCTTTCCATCTAAGGTTTTACACGGGAGATTTACTAAGACTCCCTTCAACAAGAGGGTATGTCCATGCGGAACGGGCCAGCCAGACTCCTTACAACACATTATCTTAGATTGTCGTTTACATGACGAACCCTGTAAAAAAATTATATTATCCTTAATCAGCAAACGGATGGCCTCTTACAGAACAACCACATGTCAATTCTTGCTGAACTGATGTTATGGTGAAGGTGGTGGAGTTTTTGGCAGAAGCGGTTAAGATTAAGATTCAAACTTAATTTTAATCTAGATATGTACTACCTGGTTATCTCTGACCTTGTGACCATCAATATTATGCCAATAAAAGTTATCTGATTATGAAATTCTAGTAGTAGCAGCAGTAGTAGTATATAAAACATTTTATTCCACCTTTCAACCTAACTTGGGATCCCTAAGTTGGCAAACTATCAACAAATTAAAACATGCATAGATATACAATTAAAAACAATAGTTAAAGGAACACATTAATAGGAGGGTAGGTCAGTGAGGGAAGCAAGCAAAACAGAAACGTCTTCACCTGCTGGTGGAAGACAATGATATGAATTCCCATGAGCAGAGAATTTCATAATTTTGGAACCATGACAAAGAAAACTTTTTCTTGGGTTGCCACCCATCTAGCCTCAGATGGCAGGGTCACCTGAAGCAGGGCCCCCAAAGATAGCTGCAGGTTCATATGGGAGTAGATAGTCTTTTAAGGTATGCTGGTGGCAAGCCATATAGGGCAATATGCATTCGTATTCTGTTCTACAAATCCACATTTTATAATTAAAATGCCGCCACTGACTACATTTCCTTACACTGTAACTGCAATGATCCTTTTGGTGTTCTACTGTGCAGTTTACATGTTTTCTCAGAAGACAATAATCCATTGAAGCCAGCCTCCCAGTCACTATAGAGAAACCAATAAAAGACCCCAAACTGAAGAACATTTGAGGGTTTTTTATATGATAAAAGTCATTCTAAATGTAAACAATGCAGCTCTCTTTAACGGCTAGCCATAAATTGCCTGAACTGTATGGGGTCCATTGACATCATATGTGAGGAACAGAGCCTGTGGAGGTGGTGCTGAGAAATGGTGTTTGAAGTGCAGACATTTACTTGTGTATGTTGCTTTGCCCCCAAACCATTGTTATAATTGCCATCAGATGGTGGTATTGTAAAATTGTTTTCTTTTGATTTTTTATTGTTTGCTGCAGTCACATCACGCAATATTGGTGAACATCACCGATTTGTCCAAAGACAGGAGCAGAGTTAGGACTTGGATTTTTCAGGCCATGGTGATGAGTAACGCTGAGGCTTTGCTTATGATAAAGAAATAGTCGGACATTTATCACTAATCTTTTCTTCCTTATTTTTCCTAAAAACTGGCCATTGAAATCCTAAACAAAGTTACACTCTGCTAACCTCACTGACTGCAAAGGACTAAGACGGGTATAACTCTGCACTGTAAACTCCTTAGCTGGTAGTTTCTTCATACCAAGTTTAAGACTGATAGAACAAATCATCTTGCATTCTATGATAAATAAATGTCACAGTGATAGAACACTGAAAAACAGATGCACCTGAACTTTACAACTACTCTTGTTTCTAAGGAGTGCAGAAAGTATTCATAACTTTTTCACCTACTATCCGCGTCCACCAGCACTCAGTGTTAAACAACAGATTCTTGCTCTTAGTTTATTCGATACTCGTAAAAGCCAAATAACACCTCAGTCCAGGTGAACAGTTTGTGAGCCCACCACATCAATACATGTTTAAAAGAGCTAATAAAAGTTTTCTTTAGGTGATATACCCTGTGCTTATTTTCTTGCCTCACCCTAATTCATAAAGTTAGGATGACTTCTGATAATTAAAATAGCATGCTTTTAAAAATAGACGAACTTTTTATTTTGGGATTTGTAATAGGCTTATGCCCTGACCTGGATGGCCCAGGCTAGCCAGCTCTCGTCAGATCTCAGAAGCTAAGCAGGGCCGGTTCTTGCTAGTACTTGGATGTGAAATCACCAAGGAATACCAGGGTCGCTATGCAGTGGAAGGCAATGAAAACCCTACTGGGTTGTCATAAGTCATCTGTGACTTAATGGCACTTTACACACAAAAGGTTTATATTATCTATGATGGAAAGGGCTGTCAAGTTGTAGCTATATGAGGTGACCTCATAGGGTATCCAAGGCAAGAGACAAACAGAGGTGGTTTGCCATTACCTGCCTCTGTGTAGCAACCTTGGACTTCTGTGGCAGTCTTCCATCTAACTACTAACCAGGGCTGACCCTGTTTAGCTTGGGAGAACCTAATGAGATCAGGTTAGCCTGGGCCATCATAAGAACATAAGAAAGGCCCTGCTGGATCAGACCAAGGCCCATCAAGTCCAGCAGTCTGTTCACACAGTGGCCAACCAGGTGCCTCTAGGAAGCCACAAACAAGACGACTGCAGCAGCACCCTCCTGCCTGTGTTCCACAGCACCTAATATAATAGGCATGCTCCTCTGATCCTGGAGAGAATAGGTATGCAGCATGACTAGTATCCATTTTAACTAATAGCCATGAATACCCCTTTCCTCCATGAATATGTCCACTCCCCTCTTAAAGTCTTCCAAGTTAGCAGCCATCACCACATCCTGGGGCAGGAAGTTCCACAATTTAACTATGCGTTGTGAGAAAAAATACTTCCTTTTATCAGTTTTGAATCTGTCACCCTCCAGCTTCAACAGATGACCTCGCGTTCTAGTATTATGGGAGAGGGAGAAAAACTTCTCCCTGTCCACTCTCCAAACCATGCATAATTTTATAGACCTCTATCATGTCTCTCCTTAGCCGCCTTCTTTCCAAGCTAAACAGCCCTAAGCGTCTTAACCGCTCCCTGGGTAGGCTGAAATGCATATGGTCTGTGTGGTTTAGCTCTATCCTTTATGAGTTGCCATTGTGCCTTGTTTTATAATTTTTAATGTTTTTAACTGAGTGCCTTAAATAAGTGCCTTAAAATAAAAATATTTTTCTATTATATAATTTTACCTTTTCTACCCAACCATAGGTACCCAGCTTTTCATTATTATAGGGTCACCAAGACTCACCAGAGCCTTTTTAATGCCAACGTTCAATCCTGGGAAAAATATTATTGTAATATACAATAAAGGAGCCCCTTGGCGCAGAGTGGTAAACTGCAGTACTGCAGTCAAAAGCTCTGCTCACGACCTGAGTTCAATCCCGACGGAAGTCGATTTAATGTAGCCGGCTCAAGGTTGACTCAGCCTTCCATCCTTCCGAGGTCGGTGAAATGAGTACCCAGCTTGCTGGGGGTAAAGGGAAGATGACTGGGAAAGGCACTGGCAAACCACCCCATAAACAAAGTCTGCCTAGTAAACGTCGGGATGTGACGTCACCCCATGGATCAGGAATGACCCGGTGCTTGCACAGGGGACCTTTACCTTTAATATACAATAAGATCTAGTTGACCATGTGTAGAGTATCTTTTTCTCACCCTGGCCTAGAGTAACCAAAAACGACATCTACATCTCTGGCATTAGGGGAAAGATTTCCAAGATTTCCAGGATAATCTTTTCAAAGTAAAATCAGTAAATATAAAAATGAAGAAATTAAATATGAAACAGATTGCACACACACTCTGACATTTCATGCTCCATCACCAGAAATCACTGTCCTCTTACTGTAAAAGAAATGTTATACTTTGAGTGAAAGCAGGTAATCTGATGAAACTGAGAGGATGTGCTCTATGATGTGCTCAGCTAACAAAATGGGGCAGGGTGTTGCAACCTCTGCAAAAGTATTTCCAATTCACTACGGTTCCCAAACCACAGGCTGCAGAAACCTCGCGGGAGAACTGAAAGAAAATTGGCTTCCAAGGAAGTACTGCAGTATTTACTGGATCTACGTCCACCTGTAAGCTGCCCCTTTTACGGCTTCTGGGATCAGAATCCTCCAAGGCAGAAATGAACAACTTCTATATTCTCAGGGGCCTCTCTGTCCTGTAGACCGAGGTCCTGTATTTTGTACTTTTCATGGGTTGTCAGGCTCCATAATCATGTCACACCTAGGAATAAGTTACACACTCAAATGTATCCAGCCACTACATATAAAACAAAAATGTGTGAACTCTATCTTCCTAAATGACAAAATATAGGTTGGCTGTTTAATCACATGGAATTAAACACAGTGCAGTTTTGAAACCACTGGAACAAGTTAATCATGACTAACTTGAGGCGTGTTTTCTTGCGCTCCTTGGGATTCACTGCACTTACTGAGATTTATGTCTGAGTAAACGTGCACAGAATTGTACAGTAGTTCTTGACTAGTTTTAGGGCCCTTGTTTGTAACTTGGCAAGGCCAACAGGAGACCAGATAATACGTATTCTTTTGGGGGCAGAGCAGGCACACAAATTTCCAGCTGGCTGACCCTTCTCGGTGAAAAAACAAATCTGAGTACAGTCCGTCAGGAACTTATCTTGTGCAAGCCCCACTGAAATTATTTTGTTTGTGGCTTCCTAGAGACACCTGGTTGGCCACTGTGTGAACAGACTGCTGGACTTGATGGGCCTTGGTCTGATCCAGTAGGGCCTTTCTTATGTTCTTATTAATGGAAGTTTCTCAAGAGCACTACTCATTCTTTTCAGGAGAGCTTGTACAAGAAAACTTCCTTCTGGATACTCAAGACTGCCGTACCATCATGATATCAGCGTGGTGTAGTGGTTAAGAGCAGTGGTTTGGAGCGGTGGAGTCTGATCTGGAGAACCGGGTTTGATTCTCCACTCCTCCACGTGAGCAGCGGAGGCTAATCTGGTGAACTGGGTTGGTTTCCCCACTCCTACACACAAAGCCAGCTGGGTGATTTTGGGCAAGTTACAGCTCTGTTAGAGCTCTCTCAGCCCCACCTCCCTCACAGGGTGTCTGTTGTGGGGAGGAGAAGGGAAGGTGATTGTAAGCCGGTTTGAGTCTCCCTTAAGTGGTAGAGAAAGGCATATAAAAACCAACTCTTCTTCTTCTAAAGTATGGCAGTAAATGAAAAGGATATCTGGATAGAGCTGTAGAGGGCAAAGAGACTTTGCTATGGTAAAGATCAGTTGAATTCCCAGTCAATTAACTCTGGCTTCTGTACGCTTAAATAAAACAGGCATCTTTATTTAATTTATGGATTATTCATTTTTGTTCCCATTTCTAACGAGCAAAGGGCAGCAATAGAAGCAAATGACACTAATTTGGGTGAAGATGGGGGTTTTGTTCATTTTGTTGTCAGCCGACTGTGGCCATTTTGATACCTTCTGTAAAGTATACCGCATACCAATGGGGAGATAAAAGTCACAAAAAGATATAGTAAAGTGTGACGAATGAGAGGATTGTTGATGGATTTGTGGCAGCCATTTGTGGTAGCTATTGCCTTGGTTTTGCAAGACTATATTTGTAGCCACACAGTACTGAAGAAAGTGTTTATAATTACTACCTTCATGTTTTTTTTTCTGAATTCTTTATTTGCTTAATTAAGAATTTACTTCATAGCCTTTGTGCTTTGTAATTGGCATGGTTGCATAAAATATATTAGCTGACAAATTGTAAGTAATGATGTCAACCAGGACACAAGAGCAGCTGGGCTGGATCAGACCAATGGTCCACCTAATCCAGCATCCTGTTTCCCAGATGCTCCTGGAAGACCAAAAAAGGAGAGCACAGAGGCCAAAGCCACTCCTTGTTTTGTCCCCCAGCACTCATATTCAGAGAGTCCCTGCCTCTGAGTATTTTGCCATCGTAGCTGATCGTCATCAATTGAGCTGTCATCCGTGAATTCATCTAATCCTCATTTAAAGCCAACACATGACACAGTAGCAAATTCCTCAAGCCAGTTACACTTTGAAGACGTACAGCCAGGATCCAGAACGTATTGTTCTCTTCAAACCTGTTATGGGAATTAAAAAACATTGATGAGTCTTATGGGTAGTGTTCAGAAATAGTTTTTCAGAGCATTGGTTTCAGCATGATAACATGTACATACATACATATTTTTGCTGTGCCACGAAGGCTCAAACTGATCCAGGTTTTCTACAAGCTTGAGGCTTAATTTTGGAGCCCTTCATCCATTCTCCCAGAAGAGAGAGGAACATTGACTATATTTAGTTCTTGTAGGTTATCCGGGCTGTGTAACCGTGGTCTTACACAGCCCGGATAACCTACAAGAACCAATGAACTCTGACCGTGAAAGCTTTCGACAATATATTGACTATATTTTCCTCCTAAACTGCATTTTTCATTGAGCAGTGAGCAGCCCCCACCAAAGTGGTAGAACTAAAATCCCCGATGCAACCCTATTCTTCCCTCCAAAAATTCAAATTATTCTTTAGCTTTACTGGAATGCAAACATTATCAATTTTTCCTTCTAAGGTTGGATGTCTGCCCTTTATTTTTCAAAATAATTAGAATGCTATTCTCAAACTCTCATAAAAAGGGTCAGGAAGTGCTGCTGACACATTTGGTTTCATCTCCTCAAAGGCAAGCATTGCCAGTCCCCAAATGAAGCTGTTTTACAAGGAAACTATCAGGAATATTAATTGTGCACAGTAGTATTTGTAACTCTTCTGCACACTTTCCCAAAGACTATTTACTTCTGATTCTATAAATATGATAACCGAGACCGAACTTTTGGGACCAGACACACGGAAAAGTACTTGAAACACATTTGCACTTGGTTTTAAGCTAATTAAGTCTGACTCCTATTCATTCTGACTCAGCCAAAAAACTTTCCCTGATTTATCCTACTGAGATGTTACCATTATTATCACATTGTATTTTGCGATACTAGTTATGCCGCTCTCAGATCTAAGTACTTCTGTGCAGTGCAATCATTGCAAATCGCTCATTTAAACTGAGTTATGGAGTTAAGAAAGTAATTTCCTATGCACTAAAGAATTATGAAAATGCTGGAGCTTCCTTGGGCATTTGTTAAGAGGGCAAACACAGCATAGAATGATGATAAACAACCATCTAATAGGACCAGTATTCACAAGGTCGGTTTGCATGCTCTGTGCCATGGTACTGTTCTCAAATTGTTTTTTTCAACTGCAAGTGGAAAATCCTTGTGGTCACAGAGGGGACTCATGAATAGGATTCCCAGGGGACCGCTAATGGGGGGCAATCTCAGGCTATTCCTGCCTCTGCCGGCTGACACTCAGCTGTTTGGTGGGCAGAAGCAGGTTGGCTGAAAGGTGAGGAGCGATCAGCATCCATTAACGGTGAAGTCACTTCTGGCGCAATGCGGAAACGCCAGCATCGGGCTGTCAAAAAAAAAATATTCGGTACAGTTCGGATTCGGCCGAATTTGGCCCTTGTGGGTTCGGTACGTGCCGAAGTCTGAACTCCCCCACTTCGGATCCGTTCAATTCGGCAGGAATTCAAAGTTCGGAAAAAAAATTCGGCCGAATAAAGCCATTAAAAACACAATCACGCCTTTCTGCGGCTCTGGGGGGGGCATTTTTAGGCTTAGAGGTCCCAAACTTTCAGCAGAGCTTCAAAGGACGTATATTGAAAGACTCCCCAAGTTTTGTAAAGATTGGGTCAGGGGGGGCTGAGATATGGGCCCTGAAAGGGGTCCCCCCCACCCTTAATGTGTATCTCTCAGCAGAGCTTGCCGCCCAGGCACAAAGCTCCCAGCCCCGACAAACAGCTGATGAGAGCAAGGGCGGGGCAGGTGCTAAGAACTTTGCAAAGCAACACAACTGAAAAGCAACACCTTTGCAAACATGCAAAGGGCGGGGCAGGTGTGAAGAATTTTGCAAAACAATACAACTGCAAAGCAACACAAGCACGCAATGCAACACCTTTGCAACAGTGCAAAGCAACACCTGACACCTGGGAGTTTGCATACCATGGAAAGGGACAGAGGCAGCTAGCTATGCATAATGAGCAGGAGGGGGTGGAATTTCTCCTTTTGCATTGGACTTGAGACCAGGCAGATGCATTCTTTAAGTCACCATTTGAAAACCAGTTTTGAGCAAGCATCAAAATAACCTAACTGATCTTATGAATGAGGAAAAACCTGAAGAATAAAAATGAAGCCCCCCCTCAAACCAGGGAGAGAGAGACTGGAGGGGGAACACACACCCCAGGCAGAACCGGCAAAAGCCCCCTTTGGCTTCCCCCCCCACCCACAGAAACTGCTCCCTCCCCACACACACACACAGACTCTGCTTTCCCCACACACACACACACAGAAAAGAAAAATTATAGATTAAAGCCCCCAAAGGGGTCTTACTGTGGCTGTCTTCTGTTCCAGCAGGAGGGGCTGGGAGGCTGGGTAATCCAATATGATTCCATTTGTATCCAATATAAGATCCATATGTATGCATCTCTCGAGGGTGATCCATTCATCCCAATAGGGAAAAGGGGAAAGCCCATATCTCGGGGGGCCCTGACCCAATGTTTACAAAACTTGGGTGGTCTCTTAAAAAGCCTTGACTGAAGCTCCGCTGAAAGTTTGGGGTCGGCACACCCAAAAATGCGCCCCCTGCAGCCACGGAAAGAGAAAAGGGGGAGCCGATATTTCAGCCCCCACTGAACCCATCTTTACAAAACTTGGGTGGTCTCTTAAGAGGGATTCTCTGAAGCTATGATAAAAGTTTGGGGGCTGCACCCCCAAAAAAGCGCCCCCTGCAGCCACGAAAATGGAAAAGGGGGAGAGGAAAAAGGGGTGGAGCCCATATCTCGGGACCCCCTGACCCAATGTTTACAAAACTTGGGGGGTATCTTAAGAAGCCTTGTCTGATGCTCCGCTGAAAGTTTGGGGTCGGCACACCCAAAAATGCGCCCTCTGCACCCATGGAAAGAAAAAGGGGGGAGCCCATATCTCGGGACCCCCTGACCCAATGTTTACAAAACTTGGGTGGTCTCTTAAGAAAACTTGTCTGAATATCCCCTGAAAGTTTGGGGTCTGTACCCCAAAAATGCGCCCCCTGCAGCCACGGAAAGGAGCGAATGTGCACAAGCACCCCCTCACACACACATGAGGATTTCCCTCTCTCTCTCTCTTTCCCCGGCCAGCTGCACATCAGCTGATTCCTCCAGTACTCAATCCTGACTGATTGGCCAGAAGAAGACCCAGCTTGGCCACCGATTGGCCGGGGGAGGAGAATGCTGCTTACTGAAGGTTATGCTGCTTACTGACGGCCCCGAATTGGCCGAATTTATTCGCGAACTCACGAACTCGCTGAATTCGGCCCCCCCGGTTGCCCGCCAGTTTTGAGTTCGGTTCCTCCCGAACTAAAAACCGCCGAATCAAGGGAAATTCGGCTGATTTTCAGTTCTGGCCGAACCGAATTGACAGCCCTAAGCATTGCACCAGGGGGGACACACTATAATTTCCCCCAGAACTGTATGGAACCCCCACCCCCAGTGTGATGCTGGCGTTGCTGCACCGTGCCGAAAGTGACATCAACGCGCACATACGTTGATCACCGCCACTTGTATCCGCCTCCCAACATCTCCAGCCGGTTGCAAGGAGGGACCTGGCAACTCTACTCATGAAGCTGCCTTATACTGAGCCAGAACATTTGTCTCTCAAGGTCAGCATTGTATACTCTGACTGACAGTGTCTCTCCATAGGGTTGCCAGGTCCCTCTTTGCCACTGGCAGGAGGTTTTGGGGGCAGAACCTGAGGTGGGTGGCGTTTGGGGGGGAGGGACTTCAATGCCATAGAGTTCAATTGCCAAAGCGGCCATTTTCTCCAGGTGAACTGATCTTTGTCGGCTGGAGATCAGTTGTAACAGCAGGCGATCTCCTGCTACTACCTGGAGGTTGGGAATCGGGAACAAAATAAAGTACCAAACAACGACTGGAATGCAAACACAGATTTAGTGCAGATTTAGTGCAAGTGAGACATCAGTGCAGAAAGTGAAACAATGACAAACATCACAATACAATTTTAGAATACATTGCTCCCAACGGAGTCTTCAATGAGAACGTCTAAGACTCTTTGCAATGGTCCCAAGGACTTCATATAAGAAGCAAAAAGCAGAACAGGTCAGATCGTAGTCGAAACGCAGTCCGGATTAACTTGACGTTTTCACCACCGCAAAGGCGGCTTCATCAGCAATTCTGTTCGGTATCAGGAGACAAGGCTCCTAAATAAAACTCCTATATAATACAATAAATACTATAAATATTTAAAATTGATACAAAATACAATAAATAGATTACAACAAAGTCTGTCTGACATACCTTGATATAAGAGTGTATCAAAACTCTACAGGGAGGAGGATAATTCTACAGCGCTCACTGAGCTGCTCCGTTCAAAATCGGATACTAAGGCTACAGGTGATGTTAATTTATACAGTACTTTTCAGCAAAAATTTCTTAAAGAGAACTCAACCAAAAGGTGAACCTAAACAGTAGCAGCCAGATTATTATTAATAATTACAAAAAACAAGACAAATCCATTTCATTGTTAAGCCCAAACGGAGAGTAAGATTTAAATAAATATATAAAACGCATTTCCTGTTGTAATAAAATTTTTTGTACATTCTCCAAATCAAATTGATTACCTTTATAAGTCCAAATTACGAAAAAACGAATATCATTTTCGCTATGTTTATTATTTATAAAGTGCAAAGTGAGGGGAGCATCTAAAATCTTCTGTCTGATCCTAGATTTGTGCTCTCCTATCCTAAGCTTCACCTGACGAATTGTACTGCCCACGTATAATTTGCCACATTTACATGAGATGCAGTAAACACATCTACTAGTAGAACAGTTTGAGAATTGATTGAGTTTGAAAGTGAAGTTGGACGTGGTAGATGTAAAAGTTTTTAAAGGTAAACTTAGAGGGCAGAAGGAGCACGAGCCACACGGAAAATGTCCATAGATGGAGGGGGTAAGTCTCTTAGGGCGGCAGTCTGAATGAACAAGACGATCTCTTAAAGAGACATTCCGTTTAAGACCAAACATCGGGGGATTAGAGCAACCAGGTATGGAAGAAAGAACATGCCAATGTTTATTAATAATTCTTTGTATGGACGAGGAATGGCGACTAAAGGTAAGTGAACAAAAAAAATTTTGGTTGTTACCAGGTTTCTGTTTGGAAATCAACATGGAGGATCGGTCCATTAAGCCTGCTTTCAACTTAGCACTGTATATTACATTCTCTGGATATCCCCTTTCGGCCAAATCCACTTGTAGTTGTTGAGCAGCTTGTTCGTAATCTTTAACTTGAGAGGAGTTCCGTTTTAAACGAATAAATTGACTATAGGGTAAGTTGCTTTTAAGATGATGCGGATGATAAGAATTGAATCTTAAACCTGAATTTCTCGTCATAGGTTTTTTGTAAGGTTTAAATGCAAGAGTTCTATCTAATGAAATAAATAGTTCCAAATCTAAGAAGAAAATGGAATCCTTACTGTGAAATCCAGTAAAGTGCAAGTGCTCATCTAAGGTGTTAATCCATTCTGAAAACTTCAAGTAAATGTCTACATTTTTAAAGCAAAATAGCAGATCATCAACAAAACGTTTGTAAAATAACATATCTCTAGCAAAGGGATTGTTGGAAAAAATGTAACGCTTCTCGAAGTCCACCATGTAAAGATTCGCCACTGCCGGGGCGCAAGAAGCACCCATTGCAACCCCTTTGATCTGAAGAAAAAACTCAGATCCATAACGGAAGAAATTGTTTTCTAAAACAATGTCAGAGATGTCAAGTAAGAAATGGGTTGGCGGTGTTAGGGAAGAACGGCTGTCCAAACTGGAGGCTATGATGTTCCGTGCTGCGTCTAAGGGAACATTAGTATATAAAGCAGACACATCGATGAAGCCGCCTTTGCGGTGGTGAAAACGTCAAGTTAATCCGGACTGCGTTTCGACTACGATCTGACCTGTTCTGCTTTTTGCTTCTTATATGAAGTCCTTGGGACCATTGCAAAGAGTCTTAGACGTTCTCATTGAAGACTCCGTTGGGAGCAATGTATTCTAAAATTGTATTGTGATGTTTGTCATTGTTTCACTTTCTGCACTGATGTCTCACTTGCACTAAATCTGCACTAAATCTGTGTTTGCATTCCAGTCGTTGTTTGGTACTTTATTTTGTTCCCGATTCCCGTATAAGTACCTAGTGCCTCTTTTCTCCAGCTTTACAACTACCTGGAGGTTGGCAACCCTATCTCTCCAGGATGTCGGGAAGAGGTTCTTCACACTGCCTAATGCCTGATGCTTTCAGCAAAAGATGTTGGGGACTGAACCCCAAATATCTGTATGCAAAGCAGACACTCTATAGATTTCCTTAGATCTTTCCACCTTTTTCTTCCTCCAGCAGCCCCGAGAAAAAGCCCCTGAAAAGCTGATGCTTGGAGCCATCATAGGCCCATTTGCAAAATGTGGAACACAGCACTGTTCTGTACAAAATACAGGGGGCAGCCCAAAGCAGCCTGCTGAAGCATTTCTTCTAGATACCCAATTTAAAAAAAAAATCCAATTCAAAATGTGGAATTTTAGGCAATGCCATCCAGCTAGCTGAAGGGGGGGGGAACATTTTAAAATTGAAAATGTAAATTTTGCCACTAAAAGTATACCCGCATTAATTACCTCATTAAAATCCATTCCCTGTCATAGCATGTAGCACAACACAGCCCAGACCACAGGAAATCTCTGGGCTAGTTCATCCTGACCTTTCCCCTCTCACACGTTCTAACATTGTTTTTCTCCTCCTGTCCATCTGCTTTAATCATTAGCAAAGCTCTCTTTCATTCTTTGCAACTGCACTATAAAGTAAAGTCAGCTGTCATCAGAGCATATTTAAACTCTGACTGTTAGATTCCACTGAATCAGCTGTATGCCCACAGGCCTCATTAAGCCTAAGGAAGAGCAGGAGCGCCGTTTCCTAAAAACTCTAGGGGAAAATAAGCTTTTTCTACATAAAAGACTGATCTCTGGTCTTTTCTGGGTCTTACAGATGAGTTTTAGACAAAGGTGCAATGTAATGTAGGTAGAAAATAGGAAAACTATAATGTGAAAAGCAAAAATGGCACACACCTTCTAAGCATTGGGAAGCTGGATTAAGAGCAGCCATGGCAGGAACAGATGTAATAAAAGGCCAACTAGCAGGGCATCTTGGGAGAAGAAATGTTGCTTGACCACACTGGGCCACAGTGACACTTCTGAAGCAATGGTCAGATATGGAGATTAAAATAGGGTTGCCAGATCCAGGCTGGGAAACTCCTGGAGATCTGGGGATAGAATCAGGGAAGGACAGGGACCTCAGTAGGGTTGCCAGGTCCCTCTTCGCCACCAGCAGGAGGTTTTTGAGGTGGAGCCTGAGGAGGGCAAGGTTTGGGGAGGGGAGGGACTTCATTGCCATTGATCTCCAATGAGATCAATGCTAGAGATCAGTTCACCTGGAGAAAATGGCGCTTTGGCAATTGGACTCTATGGCATTGAAGTCCCTCTCCTCCCCAAAACCCGCCCTCCTCAGGGTCCACCCCAAAAATCTCCAGGTATTTTCCAACCCAGAGCTAGCAACCCTACAGCTGACTTATGCCAACCCCACAGTGTTATCAAGGCAACAGACGTTCACTTAACTTGAGGGAATCAAAATAATAAAACCGGGAAGTTTAGTTTTGAGAAAAGGTTTCGTTTTGAGAAGACTATTGCAGGGAAGGGACTAATAGTAAATGTGAAGTGTTATTATGCAAAAATGTTTGAGCTAAATTAATGATATCACGAACTTATAATAAATAAGAAGGGAAAATATTAAATCATTGCAAAGAGGGATCATACATAGGGTTGCCAAGTCCCTCTTCACCACTGGCGGGAGATTTTGGGGGTGGAGTCTGAGGAGGGCAGGGTTTGGGGAGGGGAGGGACTTCAGTGCCATAGAGTCCAATGGCCAAAGCAGCCATTTTCTCCAGGTGAACTGATCTGTATCGGCTGGAGATCAATTGTAATAGCAGGAGATCTCTAGCTAGTACCTGGAGTTTGACAACCCTAATCATACATGCCCCTGTGAAATGTTGCTCATATTTCATCAAAATCTAGATTGATTCATGTAATATTACAACAGCCTGTTTTACCTATATTTAGGTAATACAAAGTCCATTGTATTACCACACTGGACACAGGTATATCAAATCAATCCATGGGGGAAATCACAGGACACTAATAGGAATACACAAAAACAAAAACTCCTCCTCTACACTTTTAGTCCACCCAAATCAATTTCTTCTTAGTGCACAAGATATATGGGTAGTTTGTCATATTTCTGTGGAGGCCTGCTGTATGTATTTCCTGTATAATACCGGCTCACGTGTCTCATAACCTAATAAATCACTTAATAAAGGTATCAGCTGAAATATTAAAAGATGCCTTGAAGTTGTAGAGTTTCTACAATCAAACTAGTTTTGCTAACAAAAGTAACTTGATCTGCCAAAGAAGTGCCTTTTACAGGAAAACCAAGCAAGGGAACATCATGACCTTCAAGGAGCTCTTTTCTCTTTACAAGAGTGTTTGGAGGAACATGTGGCACCACTAAGCATTCTACAATCTCTATAGCTTCCCATGGTCTCTGTGAAACTGAAAATAAGGCTCTCGTTGTGGTTATATATCGTTACTTTAAGGGATGTTTCTTTGTCATTTCTGAAGTGTCTAGGTAATCTGGCTATTCAAAATCCTTACATTTGGCAATAGGAGAATATTAGGAAGTCTGAATTCATAAAGGTCCAATAATAAAGTGTCAGTTGTCCATATGTCCTAGGGATAGGGTTGCCAACCTCCAGGTACTAGCTGGAGATCTGCTATTACAACTGATCTCCAGCCGGCAGAGATCAGTTCAACTGGAGAAAATGGCCGCTTTGGCAATTGGACTCTATGGCATTGAATTCCCTCCCCTCCCCAAACCACGCCCTACTCAGGCTCCACCCCAAAACCTCCCACCGGTGGTGAAGAGGGACCTGGCAACCCTACCTAGGGATGTATTTGTATTCAGTCTGAAAAGTAATTTTGTACTATATAAGTTCTGTGATAGTAACACTTGAAGCAGTCCCAACTTTTCTGAGATGCATTTCCATTTTGCCTAGGATCATTGGAGAGAGGAATCATATATGTCACTGCATTTTGGCCCATAATGAGTATGTAAGAGATTCTCCAAATTAAAAATAAAAAAAGGAACAGTCATGTTGTGGATATTTTTATTTACTTACTTGATACTCTAGACTAGAGTTGCCAATTTCCAGGTGGGGGGCTGGAGATGTCCTGGAGTTACAACTGATCTCCAGACAACAGAGATCACTCTCCCTCGAGAAAATATCTGCTTTGGATTCTATGGAATTATACCCCACTGACGCCCCTCCACTCCCCAAATCCTGCCCTCCCCAGGGTCCACCCCCAAATCTCCATGAATTTCTTAGCCTGGGGTTGGCAATCTTACTCTAGACATCAAGAATTATTATTTTTTGTCCAGACATGAAAAAACAAAACTGACAAATGCACCGTGCATTCGACTTATAATAAGGAGAACTGTCATGTTTGAAGAAAATGTACCAAAATGTGTTCTGTATAAGCTGAATTGCTATCAAATTCCTGTCTTACCTGAATTCCTATCAAAATGTGACCTACAAGATAACTGACAACCCTGTTGTTACTTAGGGTTGTGACCTACAAGATAACTGACAACCCTGTTGTTACTTAGGGTTGCCATCTCCAGATTGGGAAACTCCTGGAGATTCGGATATAGTGCCTGGGGAGGAAGGGACCTCAGTGGGATACAATGCCATAGAGTCCACCCTCCAAAGTATTCATTTTTTCCTGGGGAACTGATCTCTGTGGTCTAGAGATGAGCTGTAATTCTGGAGAATCCCCAGGTCCCACCTGAAGGCTGACATCCCTTCCTAGTGTTTTTGCCATGTTAGGCAGGAGGCAGGGAGTACAAAGAGAAGGGTTAGATCCTAAGTGTTCCTTCTGCTAAGTGAGGGCTTTTCTGTTCACAAAATATTCCTTCTTTGAGAAGAAGGACTTCTTCTCAGTTCATTCTTCATTCCTCTATTCATGAAAGAAAACTTTAGGAACTAATTCGAAGTTTAGTGCATCTTTGTGGCTGTTGGGCTATATTCAGCTTGTTAAATCAGAAGACATGAGTAACTGAATCAAACACTTCTACTTCTGAGGAGGGGACTACTTTTCAGTCATGACCTTTTTACAATATAAAATTGCAGTACTATCCACTTCATAAGTAAGGTTTTACTTACTGATATTTTTTGCTATACACTGATAAAGAGAAAACATTCTCTTTCTTTCTGAACAAGTTTGATATGATAGTGGCATTACTAGGGTCCCATAGGGTTGCCAACTTGAGGTTGGGAAATTCCTGGAGATTTAGGAGTGTAACCTGGGGAGGAAAGGGTTTGGGGAGGGGAGGCAATGGGGAATAATACCACAAAATCCACTCTCCAAATAGCCATTTTATCCAGGGAAATTTATCTCTGTGCCCTGGAGATCAGTTGCAATTCCAGGAGATCTCTCCCTGTGGCGACAGGTGAGCTCAACTGGGCCAAGGTTGCATTGTGAGCTCCAGTACAGATCTGAAGCTAAGTCTCTTTGGTCTCAGCCCAATATTCTCTTGTCACACTGGCTCAAACAGCCTACTAAAATCATACAGCCATTCAGCAACATGTACCTATCTTTACAACCGCTGGATCACAACGCTCTAACTCCCATGTGCAGAATTACTGCTTAATACAAGTATTTCTCAGAATGTATATTTGGCAGTTAAGCTGCCGGCAGGCTTGCCTTGTTTTGGCAGTCAGCTTGGACCTGCAAGAAATTTTACATAGTCAGTTAAATCCTGCAAGACATTATACTTATAAGAATTTCCTCTTTTTTTTAATGGGGCTATTTTTTTTAATTCTTAAGGGTTCAACTCAAAGCCCTCTTCTGTTTCTACACATCTGTCTGGAATTCTCTCTATGAGTTCAACCACTTGACCCTGTAGTATATTTTAACGCTTTCTTCATATCTTCTATAATACAGCTGACACTCCTCATTCCTTATATGAAGCACTGTTGTTTATTGACCATCAAATTGTTTTCGACATTTAAAACATCAAAAAGAGGCAAAGAATTGTCTTTCTGAATTAAACAAATTAAATGCTGCTTTTCTGCACCTTAGGATGACCTACAAATGTCAACATTAAAAAAATATAAAAACATTTATCCATCAAATAAAATACCAAATATGCCCATTGAAACAATTAACCCTAATTATTAGTGTTTTTTATTTTTAATTGCAGCTCCCAAACAAGAAAGAAAAATTTAAAAATAACGAATTATAACAACAATGGTGGCAACTCTATAGATAAGCATCTATAAAAGGTTTCCAAATATCTAACAATATGTCCTGGCATAATTGTCATCTATAGGCCATACTTTCAAATGTTGATTTTCAAATTTGATAATGCTCATTCCTTTGGATGATGGGAGGTCGGCATGTGTTGTAATGTAAATCTCATGGCAACAGTAAGGACATGGCGGCTCCATTTTCGTTGATCATCAGGGCTGCCAGGTCCCTCTTCGCCACCAGCAGGAGATTTTGGGGGCAGAGCCTGAGGAGGGTGGGGTTTGGGGAGGGGAGGGACTTCAGTGCCATAGAGCAACCATTTTCTCCAGGTGAACTGATCTCTATCGGCTGGAGACCAGTTGTAATAACAGGAGATCTTTTGCCACCACCTGGAGGATTACAATTTACAAGTAAGACTTGGATTGCAATAATAGTTAGTCAAGAATAAAGCAATCACTATGGCTATTTATAACAAACCAATGATAACATAAGCTTATAAATTCAATGTCTGGTTTATCTTGTTATTTCTTCACAAGGATAGAAATTTATGCAAATTATCATATAACAAACAATAAACAAAACAGGCTTCCGGTAATTTTCCTGTTTCATATAATCTTTCATCAGTTGGTAAGTATAGTCTTGAAAAAATTATAGTTCATTAATCCTCTGTTTCTTCTTTTTTTCAGATTCTTTACTGAAGAATTGCTGAGGACTATTATTGCCCAGTGGCAATCCCACGTTGTATCTTCTTAATGCTAAATAAAATATTTTTCCAAAAAGCTATCATTGGAATTCATTATACATTATACATCAAAAAATGCCACAAAACAAAGTTAATTAAATTATACTTACAGACAACTTTTTTCACGTCTTACATCCTTAAAATATACCAATCATATGGTGAGTATTCTTATATCATGTTGGGATATAATAGAGGGAGAGGGTGCGATATTTATACAAGACGCTCCTATGCAGCGTTTACAATGAGAAATCACAGAAAGGCAGAGTAGTCGCACGCCGAGTTCAATCCATTGGGGGCCATTGTATTAAACATTGTAATAAAGTGAGCCTCTCTTTGGTGAAGAATCCTGTCTATATTTTCCTTATGAAACCGTTTTTTCCGATATTGCCATAAGGCAAAAAACCTGAGGTCAGTATCACTATGTTTTGCCTGTTTAAAGTGCGCCACGATCGGAGCCTCTAACACGGAATTACGTATCCTCGATCGGTGCTCACCGATCCGTATTTTCAAGGATCGACTCGTCTTGCCTATGTACATAAATTCACAAGAACATAGAACGGCGTAAATAACATTTTCTGAGGTGCAATTCGTACATGACTTAATTTCAAATGTAAAACCCGTTTTCACATAAGTAAAGCTCTTAACAGGGAGCGCATATGGACACATAGTGCAAGATCCACATCGATAGTGGCCAGTCCTATTAGTTACAATGGGCCGATCTATTCTATCGGTGTGCACAAGTTGGTCCTTAAGGGACATGGTTCTTCTATAACCTAATAGGGGTGGTTCAGAGCAATCGGGCAGAGAGGCAATAATGTGCCAATGTTTATGGATAATTTTCCGAATGCCACTCACCAAAGGAGTGTACTGAAAAGATGACGTCAACTTAGGAGTAACTTTCTTAGAATGAATGAACATTTGTTCCCGTGGCTGTGCATCTGCTCTTTTTTTGGCTGAGTCAATTAAAGTCATAGGATACCCCCTTCTCATAAGAGCACTTTTTAACGAAGAGGCAGCCATATCAAAATCTCTACTATTAGTTGAGTTTCTTTTTAATCTCAACATTTGGCTATATGGCAAATTGCATTTCAAATGCCCTGGATGATTAGAATTAAAATGTAAAAGGGCCATTCGATCCATGGGTTTTTTATACGGGGATAGCCAAATCTTACCATCAAGATTCTTATGTATATTGACATCCAAGAAATTAATACAATTACAATGATATTTACATTCAAATTTGATATTGGAATCAACATGGTTAAGTTTATCAACCATAATATCATAATTATCCTTACTGTCTATACACATTACCAAATCATCCACAAATCTTGAATAAAAAGAAACATGTTGTTTAAAAAAAGCATCTGAGAGTAAATACTTCTGTTCAAAAGCTACCATATAAATATTTGCCACCGAGGGGGCTACAGCCGAGCCCATAGCCACCCCCTTGATCTGTTTGTAGATTTGTTCCTTAAATCTAAAATAATTGTTCTCAAATAATAAATCAATTAAATTCATTAGGAAATGAGTAGGTGGATGTTTGTCTTCTCGTGATTCCAACTTGGCTTCAATAATTGCTCTAACCTCAGGGAGAGGAATATTTGTATACAAGGAGACCACATCAAAGGTGGCTAAAATGGTGTCTCCAGGTACCACAGCACCTTCAATCTTCCTTATAAAATCCCCAGTATCTAAAATATATGATGGGGTATCTATAGCATAGGCATGTAGAAAATGTTCTAAATATTTCGAAATTGGATCCAGAACTCCATTAATGCCTGATATGATTGGTCTCCCTGGTCTAGAGACCCCACCAAAAGTGTACTGAACATTGTAAGAACAGTAATTTTTGAAGCATTATCCCTAGATTATATTACTAAAAAAGAGGCGGACTATCTTTATGATCAGTATCCAAGAATGCCTATATTTTACATTTTGCCTAAGATTCATAAGACATTACATCACCCCCCAGGGAGAACTGTATTGATTTATTTACATTTGATTATTTTAACTTGAGCTCAGGATGGCATGCATGGTTCTTCCCCACATTTTATTCTCAAAACTACCCTCTGTAGGTTAGGTAGGCTTGTCAACCTCCAGGTGAGCCTGGAGAACTCCCAGAAATACAATGTATCTCCAGACTACAGCAATCAGTTCCCCTGGAGAAAATGGCATCTTAAGAGAGTAGACTGTATGGCATTATGAAGTCCATCCCCTCCCCATGGGCATGAGAAAGACCTCTTCTATCAGGGATATGCTTATCAAAACAGATGTGCTTCAAACCAAAGAAACATCGCTGACAACTGGCCATCACAAATGTGGACATTGTTCTATGTGTCCCTACAGCTTACCCATTAAAGAAGTTCACTCTAACTCTTCTAAATTTTCTTACACTTTACGGCAATTTAGCAACTGCGGCACCCCCATGACCGTGTACGCGGTCCTCTGCCCGTGCCGTTTGATGTACGTAGGCTGCTCATCCCGCCCTGTCCGGCTAAGGATCGGGGAGCACCGAGAGCGCATACGCGCACGGAATCTTGAGGCTCCCCTAGTCCAACACTATATTCAGGCGCACCATTCTGACACTGATCTATTATTTTTTGTTCTTTGGCAGTTCAAATCCAAACCTTTTCACATACAAGATGCCAAAAAAATACTTCTTCAACAAGAATCCCGCTTAATTTATGCTTTTCAAACTCTTATTCCTAAGGGTTTGAACAACGAGTTTGATCTGTCATGCTTTGTCTGAGACAGCAGTCCTTTTTATGATATGTTGCCTTTTGGGCTTCTCCTTTAACACCTTGCCCCTTTAAAGATTGTTTCACACTGATTGGATACCATATTTAAACCTCATTTCCTGCTTACCTTTACCGCTGATTCTAAGACAATGTGCTATTAAATATTAAGACGCTTTTAGGTAAGCTAAATATTTTATTTTGTCCACATGGTTGACTTATGTATGTATTTGTGATTACATTATTTAATTTTTATTCCACAGCTGACGGTCTATTGGACAACTGGCTTATCACCAAATGGATTAAAAGCTGTAGTTGCCATATACTTCTTTTGGAGCTGAAGAAAGCTTTTGAAACGTGCACCAACGACTAGCCACACGTTCTCCTTTGTTTTCCTTTACTTGTGGGAATTTGTTATGGTTTCACTACGGACACTCGGGACTTGAGACCTTGGACATTTGAAATGGGAACTTACCGTTCTATTTTGAAATAGACGGGAGCTTTCTGCCCCGTTAAGAATTCTTTGTTTGTTCGCTTATTATTTGTTGTTAAAGCTGTGCATGATTGTAATTATTTTTTTGTTTATGCATGAGGCAATGCTTTTTAGAACATTATATGATTTGGGTTGAAATTCCAGTGTGGTTGTAAATTTGAGCCCTCGTGCCGCCAGTACCTGGAGGTTGGCAACCCTAATGATAAACTTCTATAAAATTGTTACTGGGGTGGAGATAATTGATAATGAGAATTTCTCTCTTGCTGTTTCTGTTTCTTTTATAATATTAAAGTTCAGTGAGCTAAGGACAGACAAAAGGAAATTCTTCAAACAATTAACTTTCGGGGTTTACATAAGTTAGAGCAATGAACACTGCTTAAAAGGTTTTTTTTTCCCTTTCTATACAAAACTCCTGGTTTTAGAACATTAAACTACCTACACCTTGACCAGTTTTAGGGAAATTCTTATATTGTTAGTAATGCATTATAATTTCCCTCTTTCCCTTATTTTTTCCTATAGGTCCTTCACAACAACTTTTCACCTCCATGCATTTCTGCCGCCTCTTCTTTGGTTTTTGTTACCCACCTTGGGTCCCATTTGTTTGGGGAAAAGGCAGTCTCTAAATGTTTCAATAAATCATTTCACCTCATGCAGTTCTGGTGTGTGTTTATCAAACTATTCAGTGGGCTTGCCTTTTTCCATCCAAAAGTGGGGGAAATGTCTGAAACTCCCTTAGGAGTTCCTTTTGTGTACATAGACCTGGAAACGAAATGCTCACAAAAGCCTTCACTGGCACCACAAACCAAACAAGAACCCTAAGTGCTGAGGCTCAAGACTGTAGCCCAAACACAACTTATCATAATCCCTTGCTGCCTTCTGTGCTTGTATAATACAGGCCTTCTTGAGTTACAAGACACTTTGAAGATCTCACCTTCTCCCATTACTTGTCTTTTACATAAAATATCCACAGATGTGAGCCTGCTAGCCTGTCGGAAAACTGTAGTTAATAATTTATAAACCAATACTTCCATCTTCTTATGTTCCCTGAAATTGTCACACAGGGAGTGTCAGAGGGAGACAGGCAGGCAATCTTGCTCTAGGAGCACCCCCTGCTGATTGTTCCGTAGACCAATGTTAAGAAAAACAGGGACAGCAGAGATCCCTTGCGATAATTAGGTGTGAAAATTAGCTGCCGGGCAGGAATAGCCAGGCTTTGCCCCAGCATTATGGTTTTCACGTGCAGTTTGGAAAATGAAGCAGAGCAAGTTGGCATCCCCAAGTGGCATCCTCATTGCCTGGGTTGAAAATAAATTCTGTGATGTGGAGGTCTCCTAAGGAAGGATTTCAAGCAGTAATTGTAATGAAAAGCTGGAGAAAGCAAACAGTTTTTGAGAGGATTGAAGGGGATTTATTAGATCCATTTTTCCCAGGTTGCACACACTTGTTTCTTGCCCATTAGATTTGACTGATGGATCGACAATATTTCTGTATTACAAAAATAATGGGAAGATTGGCAAGGCTGTTGGGGAGATAGCATAAAACATGTCAGCTTCTTTAGTAACTAAGAAATTCCAAATCCACTATAAGGTGGAGAGGGGAGATAGACCTTCTTGATGAATTAATTCAGCAGTGCCATGCTGAAAGTTTTTCCTTTTTTTTTGTGAGATAATAGTGACTTTCCAACAAAAGAACATCAAATGGAAAATTCAATGTGAAATTTCTGACTAAGGATTCATCAAGAAGTAAAATGCAAACATTCTTCAACTGTAACAAGAGGCTCATCTAAAATTCAGAGGAAATCTATATGGAAGTTTGAAGGCAACAAATATTAAACACCAAATAAACAAGTTGATGACAAATGTTATCATGTAGTAAGAAATACTGATGGTACTGAGTGTGCTTGTTCCCTACAATTTAAGCACCATTAGAGAGATAACTGGAATGTATTACAATGCACCCATTCATGTGCACAGTTATAGCCCTGTGCTAGATTATGCATTTGGAATGCTGAAGGCCTCCATTTCTACCTCTAGCATTTCTAGCTAAAGGATAGACCTTTCTTTGCCTAAGACCCTGAAGAGCTGCTGTCAAGAAGAAGAAGGAGAAGAAGAAGAAGAAGAGTTGTTTTTTATATACTAACTTTCTCTACCACTTAAGGAAGAATCAAACCAGCTTACTTTCTCTACCAGCTTACTTTCTCTACCACTTAAGGAAGAATCAAACCAGCTTACAATCACCTTCCCCTCCCCATAAAAGATACCCTGTGAGGTAGGTAGGGCTGAGATAGCTCTAAGAGAGCTGTGACTAGGCCAAAGTCACCTAGCAGGCTTCATGTGTAGGAGTGGGGAAACCAACCCAGTTCACCAGATTAGAGTCCGCCACTCATGTGGAGGAGTGGGGAATCAAACCTAGTTCTCCAGATTAGAGTTCACCTCTCCCAACCACCACTCTTAATCACCATGCTGGCTCCTTAGACAGGGTTATCCCACAGTTAGGCAGGATTATAAACTTCAAGGTGGGTCCTAGAGTTCTCCCATGATTACAACTGATCTCCATACTAAGGTCCCCTACAAGAAATTGCAGTTTTAGAGGGCAAACTGTATGGATCACATGCCCACTGAGCTTTCTATGCAAACTTTGCCCTTCCCAGCCACCACACCCCAAATCTTCAGGAATTTCCTAAGCCAGAGCTGGCAATCTTACTTAGTCAAGACAATATTGAGATAGATGGACTGATGATCTGACTTAGTTTGACACAGCTGCATATGTAGAAATAGTAGACAGTGTGGCCATATAAAATTTGTCCATTGAAGGCTCAATGCGGAAATGGGTTTTCTACTTCACACTGATGGAAGACTGCCATTTTGTTTTCCAGATTAATCAATGCAGTGAACAAGGCTGTGATTCTATGGCTGTTCCTTGAACATTAATATTCAGTACAATGGGCCAAACAAGATGTGATCTCCATTAGTCTGTAAAAAGTAAATTGTGCATGTATACAACCATAGTTTAGATAAGGACCATGCATAAAGGAAGAGAGTGTTTAACCCTTAGGCCCTGATCACTTTCACTAATGGAAACTAGATTCCCCACACTGTTACTGGCATATTGATGGGTTGAAATACATGTTGCTTAAAAACCATTTTGTCTTTAAAATGTTAATAGTATGGAAGCACGGTTTGGATTAGCAAACCAGAATGGGTGCTGCAGGATTAAATCCCCTCTTCCTGCTCATCCTGTTTCCACATTGTAAAAGGTAAACTGTGCATTTGCAACCACAGAGTGGCAGAGATCTGTGACCTGGAGAAATTCTGCTCTGTCCTGCACTAATTCTATGGCATTCCAGTTTGGGATGCTGCAGTGTGACAGCTGTGTTCCTTTTTAAACCCCCTTCCCCCCATAACCACTGTCAGTGACTATGGCCAACTTTTATTTCCCGCTCATGAGGGCTGCTCAGGGAACATAGACCTGGGCCCTGGATAAAATAAGGGGGCTGATCTCTGGTAAACGGATGGTAGATCCCACACATCCCTTCCTAATCTTTCCCCTTTTCGCTTAAGCTGCTCTCTTGGTAGTTTCCACATCAAGATTTAGGGAGCCAAGCAAGAAGGAAATGGCACAAGAATCCAGCTGAGCCTGCTATTTCTGGCTTGGGATCTTGCTACCTCAGGAGTCTCATTTAAACTGGCACTTCAAACCCTGTATGCAAATCACATTCTATTGATAGTCTTCACCATTTATCAACCAGTTTTATTTATGGTAAGCATCTGTGGAAACCGTTCTTGGGATAAATTAGAAACGTTTTATTTCCCAGAATTTTTAGGCAAGTTTGCAGGTGTCCAGCTCCCCAAACAAAAAGTAATTGCTTAATGTATTTGCCCAAATTGTGGCTAATGAGCTGTCTTCGTAGATCTTCCATCAGGTCTAAAAGCCAGGAGAGCTGCTACAATTAAGTGTCTGAAGTATTTTTACTTCCTGATTCATATCCAGAGAGAATTCGGCTTATGCTTAAATCCTTTCACTACTTACAGTATCCAGCAAGAGGATAAGTTTTCAAGTCCTTTCATGTGAGAAAAGGAACAGAAAGTTTTAAAGTGCCTTTTTTTTGGTCAGTATTAAAAACACTGTGTGCCCCTCCCCCTTTCAGATCCTGTACACCTGAAGTATGCGGTAAAGGAACTTGCCAGGTACAGAAAATCAAAATAGACCTAATTCATGAACACATGATGTGAATCATTGCTGAAGAACAATCTGGTTGTTCTCATACCAATTGGAGAAGGAATTTGAATGTCCTAAAATTGCTGGATTTTAAAATCATTTTTAAATGTGTTTTTCGCATAATTCATTATAAATCAGTTGAACAAAGATCTGCAGCGCATGTTCCCCTCTCCGGACCCATCACTATTATAATGAACACAAACTTTGCTTTCAAAGCAATGACTGATGATTGGTCAGAAGAGAGAGACAATAGAATCATAAAGACAAAGTGAATAATGATTTTTTTTTTTTTAGAGTAAATCTTAGGCTGACACACTCAGTCTCTTGTTGCCAGACACTGAAGAGGGGGAATGATTTCAAATAAATGGGAGATTTGGGGTGAGGTTGTTTTAGAAAATGACTGATAGGAACTACTTCAGAGCAATTATTTTAAGTACAGTAACTTGTTTTGAGCATTTGGGTCTGGTTTGAATAAGAGTTTTGTCTTTCCTGAATAGAAATCATATGTGATTCTAGGCAATGGCCTGGGCCATTTGCTTACTCTAATTGTTGGTTAAAAGTCTTCCCTGGCAGCAACTCAGTCTGTGGAAATGTTCTTTATGGGATCTGTGATGTTTTTTGCAGCTGTCAGGCATTTAAGAAAGCCGTGGTCACATGACTATATCACCCATTCAGTAAAGGAATAGAAACTTACATGAATTATACTGTTTTGCTAGCTGAATGATTACACACAGACTGCCGTTTAATCCCCACCTCCCACAACCTGTTCACACATATGCATTGATATCAACAACAGCAACAACAAAATCAACAACACTGTTACATTTGAAAAAAATAGGTGAATTGATGGTGTGGTTATTTAAGAATTAAAATATGAAATTAATCATATTTCTAATAGGAATGGGTGGCGCTGCCATCTGGATCTAGGGTTGCCAGGTCCCTCTTTGCCACCGGTGGGAGGTTTTGGGGGCAGAGCCTGAGGAGAGCAGGGTTTGGGGAGGGCTTCAATGCCATAGAGTCTAATTGCCAAAGCGGCCATTTTCTCCAAGGGAACTGATCTCTATCAGCTGGAGATCAGTTGTAATAGTAGGAGATCGCCAGCTATTACCTGGAGGTTAAATAACAAAATGAGAGGACCTGTGCTGCAATTGCCAAGTTAATACTTGAAGAAACAGCACATAAACTCAATAATTTCAACTATTCCACTTATATTAACATATAAACAAAACAATCATGAAATGCAATATACAATACTGTAGCAATAGAGACTCCTCAAACATGTACAACTTAAAGCAATGTGCTACAATCTTCAACATACAATATGCCTGCAAACAACATAAATACCGCCTCCTAGGGAGGCTAACCTGTTGCAACTGCAAGGTACAAATAAAAGACCTAGGGTCTATTTATCCTGTAAGGCAAAAAGAGTGTGCAAAGTCCAAAAAAATTAGTCCTACTGCATGGAATATGCAAAAGGGTGCGAAGGGTGGAAGCCAGCAAGTACGTGTCCTCCAGATTATTAAACATGTTTTGATTGCTTCTTCAGCTTGCCTGTCGGCTCTAGGTAGTCACACCACTTTCTGTTCATGTCAATTTCCCAGTGGCATGACAGCCCCAGCCGGTTCCTTCTGAAACAAAGTCTCACACCTTTGGCTCGCTTTATCTCAATTTCCAATAGAGCAACCGCTTCTAAAAAGTTCACAAATACAGAAAACAACAATAATAATCAGCTACCTTGCACCAAAGTATACCAAAAAATGCTTTCTATTTCTATATCAATATACATTGCTGAATTCGTGCCTACCAGACTGAAATTCTCATAGCGACTTCCATGGGTTCCTGCAATCTGTGCGCAGCTATAGGTTGTCAGCTAACTCAAGGCTACTAATGACTGCAGTTGTGGATGTGTAATTCAAACTAAAGGGTCAGTCTCCTACCACGTCTGCCCTATAACATACAATGGCTCTACTGCTATACCATCTAAATGAAATAAGATGTCGAAATCTGTATTTAGTCCCCCTGGAGCAAGCGTTTTAAATAAAAAAATAAATTTCATTTCCTGCTGCAAAAGGATTTTGCGCACATCATTCAAATGAAATGGACGGGCATGATATTGCCATAGAACAAAGAAAAAAAATATCATTCTCAGTATGTCCTTTAAGGGTGCAATGTTCAACAAAGAAAAAAAAAGATCATTCTCAGTATGTCCATTAAGGGTGCAATGTTCAACAAGGGGGGCATCTTCTACCTTGGCACGAATATGAGACCTATGTTCTCTTATTCTTAGTCTAACAGCCCTGGAGGTGCTACCAATGTACATGAGACCACATGGACAAAGAATAGAATAAACCACCTGGTATAAGGCACAATTACTAAAATTATGAAGTGTTTGTCCATGTGGAACTGATATCTGTAGTCTGGAGATGAGCTGTAATTCTGGTTGATTCCCAGGTCCCATCTGGAGGCTGGCATTCCTAGCCTGGTATAATCCTTCATACAGGTCCACACAAACACACAAGATCTCCATCTCATGAGTCAGGGAATGACATAAATAGACGATACCATAGTCATGGGTTTGTACCTCAGGGCAGATCTGCTGGAACTCCAGGCCTTGGTATTGATCTCCATATCTCCTTTATTGGGCCCTGCATTAATTTATTTTATATATAATCTTTTTATATAGATACAATAAACAAAATGTATCTACTAACTCTTATGTCAAGATCTAAGTTGCAACTATGGAGCTTCAGCATACTATGAGAGTATCTACGACAGGAAAGCATTATAAACATTAAAAACAAGTAAGCAAACATGGATCCAAAAATGTGATTTAAAAAAATTCAACAAGTGATACTCAAAGTTCTTTCCCAAGTTGTTGTCCTGACTAAACACCTTCACAGAGTTTATTTCAATGACAAACTAGGTCTCCTTGATAAAACTATTCTCTTTATGCCCAAAGTAATGATGACCACAATATGTTTACATGATCACGAATACTCAAGGAAAATCAGAGGTGTGGACAATTTTCCTCATAATCCAAGGACTCCTCCTTGACTTCTTACTGAATTTGCTCTTGATTTAAACCCAGTTTTAAGTAACCAAGTACAAAGCTTAGGGAAGTAAAGGCACAAATGCCAATATAAGTCACAGTGTAAACCAGATCCTATAAGACCACAGTTGGTTATTAAACACTCTCTCCTCTTTTTTCATTTTGTATTTATTGAGGTTTATCTTGGAGTAAAAAAAACTGTGGGGAAAGTTAAAATCCTACTGAAGGATTAATATGATTTGATTGTACTATTGCGTTGTCACATCTGAATAGTTCTTTTAAAGTCCCCCTCTTGGAGGAACTAGAAAAAAGGAAGTTTAAAAGGAACATTTCTCTGCCTGGAATTTCCATTTTGGTAGATTGTGCTATTGTTTGAATGGCATATCCAAAGTATCAAACCATTCACTGTAGAACTGTGTCATTTCTAGTTCAGGTGATGATTGAGACAGCAGAAGCATGTGCATGTGCTCGCCATGTTGTTCTTTGATTCTGCTTGTTTACCCAGGCAACAGCATCCTTCCAACCAATGGGATCCTGGCAAGGCTGTAGCGCTTCCATACAAGCTACAGAGAGGGAACACACAACATGTGTACACACCTGTTGTTCTATGATTCTGCTAATTTCCCAAGCAATGGCATCCTTCCTTACAATCAGATCCTGGCAAGGGAGGTGCACAGAGCACTTCCAACCAATCACCTTTGCCAACAACCCACAGAGAAAGAATTTTTAAGACAACTGTCAGTGCTTAATTTTTTGTTTTTGTTTTGGAGTTCTGGAGAGGAGAGGGAGGATTGTGTTATGTGTGGTTTGGGTGGCATTATGTGCCATGGCTGCTGTGCAGGAGAACCTCAAATTGGTGGTGCATTGAAAAGAATGGTGTCTGCAGTGTGCATACACAGAAAATGGTCCCAATATGAAAACACCGCACAGATTTTTAAACCCAACTAATAACACCCTAACCAAAATGAAGCAATCAGTAAATTATTCCCTCCTGAAGCCCAGATCTGAAACTGTAACAAAAATTTTCTCCACAAACATTCCAACCTAACAGTGTCTAAAGCAAGGGTGCTGTATTTCTGTCTGCTTTTGTAACCAGAAACAAATAGACTTGCCAAATTTAGTACCCATTTCTGGTCTTTTCTTCATGTCCTTGGGCAAACGTGGAGCACGTTCTGAAATAATATCTGGAAGTTCACACATGGCAGAGATTTCCACTGCACAGAAACATCAAAGAGATTAACTATGATGTAAATTTGACAGCTGGAAGTTCCAGTCATAGTAAGACATTGCCAAGAGTAGCTGATTAGCCTAGAATTTGCAGATACAAGACTTGAGACGGAAACAACCAGAACGTGTTTACTCCGTATCTAGTCATGCTTTCTTCACATCAGTTCACTTTGAATGTTCTTTAAGCACTGACCTTAGATCAAACCAAATTATAACAAAATATCAAGATGAACTATACTTTTACCAAGGATACGCTAAATGACAATGGAATTCTTCCCTCAGCACTTCAGGGCATGTGTGTTCAATAGATCTAAACCATGGACAGAAACAAATGCTGAAATAGTTCTTCTAATATAAATAACAGGTGATGCAGTAAAGGTACAACTCAATGCTATATTCCCTTCCTGTACATACAAACAGAATACATTTGGTTCTGTCTTCAAAATTCTAACACCCCACGTTGCTGACATGCCTAAGCAAATCAAAAGGGTGAGCATTTAAGTTTATCCACTAGATGTGTTGGCTCTATGAGCTCCCATCCCCCCGAATTAGGTCAAACCCCCAATTACTTATCTTGGTATAGCAGTAAGTACCCTCTCTTTAGAATAGACTCTACATAACACCAACATTTCAGAGGCCGTCACATTCTTTACAAAAGCCATTCTAATCTGGTATTTTCACACATTACTACTCAGTCACAGCTCATGCTGATTTCAACCAACAGGTTCATAATCTTCATAGCATGTTACCATCCTATTCTCTCACCCATCCATTTCTAGTCTATCTTATCTGCAACATTTATAAATATTACATCATCCTCTCCAGTGCCAGCTCAAGAGATTAACCCCAAAGTGATATGACAGATGTCTCATTTTACAAAAATATTTTCCCTAACAAACACCAATTCCTGCGTTTCATTTTAAGCCTCATTCAAGGGTGTAAGATTGCTACCAGATATTAATTTGTGTTTTTTTCCATTCCCAGGGCTAGTGCCAAATATTGTTGTCAAGTATTCTACAAACTCAACCCCCTCCTAAAGTGAAAGATGCAAGATTACAGGTTTATTCATTTATTATTCATTTATTGCAGCACCATAAGAAACAAGAGAGGAAACAGAAATCCAACAAGCTCCACAGTCTAATTTCAAAATGACACTGTGTGTCTTTGATGAGGGGAGATTTAATTTTCATGGGATTCAAGACCAGCATCTTTTTTAACTTGGAAGGATTGGGGCCTCTATGTGCAAGATTAGCATGCCAAGAATTCATGGTCCAGATATTTTATGTGCCAAAATTACAAATTGAGCAACAGATTAGCCACGTAGAACCCCATACAGATAAGGCTGGCTATTTTGTTCATGACCGGTGTCACATTTTAGTACAAGAACTAGGGGTGCCAGCCAATAGGTGAGACCTGGGGATCTCCTGGAATTACAGCTCATCTCCAGACTACTATGGTTGCCAGGTCCCCCACAGCCATCCACCAGAAGCAGGAAGGTACACACCTTGTGAACGGAACAAAGTTCCCATCATAACTTTCATCATAGGATTGCCGCAACCGAAGAAGCAGACGCGAAATGGGATTTTTTACCGGAAACCCATTGTTGGTGGCATCTATGGACATTTATACTTTGTTATTGGCAATCATGCTCCTTAAAAACTGAATTCACATTTTTGCTTATTGTCATAAAATTGTCAAGCACTAAGGCATTGTCCTTGCTTGCCTTGAGCACACTGTAAACTATAAGTGGAACGTTTTGTCCTTGAAGTTATAACTGCTTAAGGATATAAATATTGTATGTAACTGGCTTAACAGTACCTTTTTTGTGCCATAAGTGCTCATTTTTTGAATTCCCAGTACCTGGAGGTTGGCAACCCTATTTTTATGGCATATCTCATATGTATATATAAAGAGGGCGGGCTCCCGAGAAACGGCTCCAAAGGACACTGCCGTGTAGCTACGTGCAAGCTGCTTTAAGCAATACAGAAGAAAGAGTAAGATATAAGTATCAAAAATAAATAATTGAAATAAATCACGAACTCTGAGGTGAAACAAACTCTTCCTTCTCCATCAGGCCTTCCTTAACTACATACCATAAATCACAGACTACACAAGCCTTAAAAAAAAGAAGCCAAACACTAATTCATTAGGGCAAGTATGGCTAAAAGGACCAGCAACAGGCAGCATCTGTGGATGCCAAAATCTTCAGAAGAACTTGGAACATTTGTTTCAAGAAAGCTGCTGCTGCAGCCTTGGAAAACAGGACTGCACTACTGGTCAAAAGGAGCAAAAGGCAAACCGGTTCTGATTTATACACAGCCGTCCTTTGTTTGTTTTCATTAAACACCCTTACTGATTTTAACCATCTGTATTTGTTAACTTATTTCGTTCTTTCATACTTTGGAATACAAACAATGCCATATGTGCGCTCACTCGCTGCTGGTTTTTTGACTCATCACACTGACATATGCCTGAGGGGCCACTCTTACATTTGTCATCCCAGTGGACATGAAATTTGAAATATTCAAGGTATTTCTGTAAGAGAAAACATAAAGGGCACATAAATGGTAAGCATTAATCTCTGGTGAAACTTGTGCACCAACAGACATTTCAGTATCTATCAACACAGCTCTTTTTTTTTATACCAGTAACCTGACCTGTAATGAGGGAAAGAGAAAATTCCCATTCCCCGTTCATTTCTCTCATCAACTTCAGTGAAGCAAGTGCCCTTTCCACTTGCTTTATTACAACTTCAGGAGGATTTTGTTTCCCTAATCTTAGTTTATATCATCAGGCATACTTGTTAACTTGTACTAATAATTGGGATCACTCCTTGCAGTTCAAGTGTGTAGAAATCACCCTCATGTTTGTGCGAACACCATTTTGGTGCCTACGTGATCAGCAAGGGTGATTTAGTATTAAATGTGTGGCCATATGATGGAATAGATACCGTTTTGAGCATTCTTTTTTTTCCACCTTTGACCTTCAGCTTTTCTGGAAGGCAGGTATCTCCGTACTCCCTTTTATCAACGACTATGCCCATGCAAAACAGAGAAAGTGGAAACAATAGAACATGTTCTGCTGCAATTAGGGTTGCCAACCTCCAGGTACTAGCAGGAGATCTCCTGCTATTCCAACTGATCTCCAGCCGATAGAGATCAGTTCACCTGGAGAAAATGGCTGCTTTGGCAATTGGACTCTATGGCATTGAAGTCCCTCCCCTCCCCAAACCCCGCCCTCCTCAGGCTCCGCCCCAAAAACCTCCCGCAGGTGGCGAGGAGGGACCTGGCAACCCTAGCTGCAATGTCCCTTCTACAACATAAGATCACAGTACATTCTCCCTATACTGTCATCCTTTCCTGGGAGATCGGAAGAAGCTAAAGTTTCCCTTCTCTTAGCAGACTCCTCTCAGGAGAGAATCATTCAAGGAGCAAAATTTTGCCTCCTGTCTAGTGGCTAAATGGCTAATTGAAAACCTTTCTCCATAGAAGATCTTTCCTCCTCTTCTTCAAATCATCCCTCCCAGAATCATCAACTTTTTTATTTTATTTTAACCTAAATTAGATTTTTATTCAGAGCTGATACTGTATCAAAATAAAACTTGATTGATTTTTCCCTTTGAAAGAGTACTAGGCCTGAATTGGAATATTTTCCATTCCATTTATTTACTAGCTCCTTTGACTAAAGGTCTTGAGCTTAACCATAACAAATTGGAATATTCTGTTTACTTTGTGTTGCAGAACATTTTTTAAAAAAATGTAGAAACAATATGAAAAGAACTGGGGGGGAAACGTCAGACATGACAAGGTTTTTGGAGTTTTGGGAGTGTCATTTATCCTGTTATATATTCTATCCTTTTTTTAAAAATTAAGAGCCACTATATTTAACCGTTTTAATGGGTATATGTTACAGACTAGCAGTGTGTCCCTTCTCAAACTGTAATGTACAAGTCTTCTTTACTCATTTTGTATACATTACAAACATTCAAGCATGCACACATACAAGAATCATAACATAAGAGGGCTAGGTAGATGGATCATCTTCCTGGCTACCCACTGAAAACAACCACAACCCATGGTGTACATTGCCACTACTATATTCCAAAGAATGGAGAATGGTGTGCATGTGTGTAAAGAGGGGTGATGCCTGGAACAAGGATGGAGGAGTACAGTACAGGCTGGATATAGCGGGAAAGGCCAAATCACTGTATTCACTGGATGCAGTAGTATTGCATTTTCAGACTTGCACCACAGCTTTTGCACTGGGTGACCAAAAGCATCTGTACGACCATGTGTTGCTTATCTATGCAGCAGGGTTAGAAGTATTTAATCAGATATAACTGCCCTTGAGCATGGTTTACAGAACCCAAAGAAGTGTAGTTTTGTGAGAGTGCCAAGATGGTTGCTAGTATCTGTAGCCCTTTCACAGCATCATGACAAACAAAGTAGTTTGCTAGGAAGGTACGGGTTAAATTGTTTGACGTTTGGACACACGCTTTAAGTGTGTAATGAAAAATACCTGGTCTTAAGTGAAAGGTAACTAAAGTGTTACATCCTAGAATCCTCTACCTTGAGTGAATACTGCAAAGGAGACGGTGTGTAAATGAAAATCAGGCCTCTAGTATTTTAAAACCACATCACACATTAGGGGCAGAAGCAGCATTAGGTTTTCACTGTAAATTATGCCTGCTATTGTAATTTATCTATCCAGATCAAAAACTCTTTGGCGCTGCTTTCCACAAGATCCGGTTGCAGAAACTTTGTCGGCATCAAGTGAAATCAAACATGGCTTGCGAACAGAGGTTTAGTGATGAATAAATCATCCCAGAGAGTTGGAGAGAGAAAGAAATCCTCATACACACCAGTGTGTGAGTCCTTGCCTTTATTTCTACTGCAGGTTTTCTTTCTTCTTCTTCTTTTCTTTTTTTTTCCGGTTAAATTTCATTTGCAGTGTTCGGGTGACATATGTTTTGCCTTATTCAGCCATTTGGAATACAGGTGTACTGCTGTGTTTTTTGATGGAGTGTTGCTATTCTGGAGTGTTCTGTCCAACACACAATCCCACACATGCAATCCAAACCACCGAGGATGAGTCAGAACCTCACATCAATGCCATGATAATTATTGTGCACATTTTCATACAAAAGTTGCAGAGTATTTATCATTAGTCACAAACTTAGTGCCAAAAGCAACATTCCCAAAGCTTCAAGGTTGTGTTTTCTTTAACCTTGAGGAATTTGCGATTTACAAAGGGATATATTGTATGACCCATACCTTAGCCAAATCAAATACCAAACTGCAAAAAAAAATCCATACAGATAGCCATTAAAAAATACAAAACGGTTTGCATGCTTGGATATACATCTCAAAAGGAATTAGATTTGCTGAATGAGATTTAATAAATGAATACCTAAGCACAATACATTAAATACAATTTATGAGAAAAGCTATCAGAAGGGTGGGGCTCATAAAATCGTAGTGATGGAAGATGCCGCCAGTGATCTCCTGGGATGCCGGTGGAGCGACTTGTGCCAGGAGAATGCTGGCAGGATGCTGCCCCAGGATCCGAGGGCCAAAACGCTGCTGCCGTGGCTGGCTCTGGCGCGTTTGCACCGTGTAAGTGGCATGGATGCCAGTGTAGGGGTCACACCTTCTAAGACCATTTGCCCCCCCCCCCCATTCAGGAATGCACTATAAGATAGGAGCCAGGCTAGCCTCAAGCACGAAGACATCCCAAAGGCAAGGTGCCTCCACTGGAAAGAGTCTTACCTCTGGTTCCCACCTGCCTTACCTCAGCAGGCAGGGGCACGGAAAGCCTGGGAACAAGATCTTAACTTGCAAACTGAACAATAGGGGAAGGAGCCCTCCAACTGCCCTAGGCCCAAGCCATTTATAGGTGTTGAAGAGGCTGATGAGTAAAAGGATATTCTGAGGTGATCACATTCTGTAGAACAACAATATTCTTCTACGAGGCACATCCCTTCAAACTAAAGCTGTCTGTCAGACAAAATAATATATAATATTCCTGTTTATTAGTCGTATATTTAATATTTAAAACAACAAATGTATCATTTGCAGTGAGGTGGTGTGCATGTAATTTTTATTCTGGTTCTGATCCCAGATGATGATCCGCGCCCTGAGATTTTCAGAAGTAACATCCAGCCATGCACTGTTCATTGTACTTTACCAGCTTTTTTTAAAAGAAGAGTTGAGTGCCTAGGGGGGGAAAAAATTCTAGCTGAAAGTAACCTCAAGATGTGGGAAAGTTGTCTATTGCTTATGTTATTTTTACACCCACTTTTGAGTGCTTTGAGGCTACATTTCCCCCGAGTTACGACAGATATTGCCACCCACCTTAGGACTTCCTGCCTTGGCCCTAACAGACCCTCTTTGTTGTTTTATCTAATCAAATTCAGAGGCTCTGCTATAGTTGGCTCTGCAGCCTGTTCAAAGTAGCTATATTTTGGATTTCCCAGGGTTCAGAAGGACTAAAAATAACCAAGCAAGAATCTGAACTGGAAGGCTGACTTCTCTGCCTGCATTTTAAGCAACCTAGTTAGAAATAAGAGAAGGGTGGGGAGGGGAAGACTGCTTACATCTTGATAAGGCCACCGGACAGGGTGGTAACCACTCTTCTGCACTCTGTAGGATGGCCATATTTCCAGGTGTGTCTTCAAAGTGAACAAATACAAACACTGACTTCCTCATAACCAACATAAATTTCTATAACCCCGTCAACAGGCCCCACTTAAGAGTATTTCGATATCTATAAATGGTTTGATATCTATAAATGGTTGCTACCACACTTGTGTATAAACACAATAAGATTTTTAAGGTCAGTAGTTTTTAACTACTTAAAACGAATATCTCCCTTAAATAAATTATTTTGTTACCTAACCCCTTAAAGCACCTCACTATGTTCATAATCATGATAACTAAAGCAGGATTCTTACCATCCCCCCAGGATCAATTAAGCATTATAAGGGTGACAGTGATACACTGTAAGCCTGGGACAGTGCAGGCTACATTAGGGTTGCCAGGTCCCTCTTTGCCACCGGGGGGGGGGAGGTTTTGGGGGAGGAGCCTGAGGAGGGCGGGGTTTGTGGCTGGGAGGGACTTCAATGCCATAGAGTCCAATGGCCAAAGTGGCCATTTTCTCCAGGGGAACTGATCTCTATCAGCTGGAGATCAGTTATAATAGCAAGAGATCTCCAGCTAGTACCTGGAGGTTAGAAAATCTGCAATGGAGTCTCCAGTACAAAAGTAGCAAAAAATTCTTATTGGTGCTTACACATATAACATCAACAATACAAGAGAGAAAGATACATATAAGAACAATCAAAGTTATATACAGTATGTACAATCTAAGTAAGGTGCAGTCTCAGTGCACCAATTGCCATGTTCTTTCAAGTAAATGTTGTATTTTCTTCAAAAAGTCCAATAGTAGGTACTATCCCAAAAGCACACCTTTTCCCAAAAACTTTGGGAAACTTTGATTGTTCGTATATGTATCTTTCACTTTTGTATTGTTGATGTTATATGTGTAAGCACCAATAAGAATTTTTTGCTGCTTTTGTACTGGAGACTCCGTTGCAGATTTTCTAACCATTGGTATTGGCATGGAGGTGCCTATTTTGTATAGTACCTGGAGGTTGGCAGCCCTAGGCTAAGTAGAGCTCAGTAGTCAAGAGTTTGGCAAATTTATGAAACACTTTAGAATGCAATGGCCTGTTATTTGTTTAGGATATTTATATGGTGCCCATTCAGAGTCCTGATCAAGGCAGCATACAACTAAAATCACCACAATATTTAAAACAAGCCACTGAGCATAAGAATTAGAGTTGCCAACCACCAGGTTGTAGTTTAGGGTTGCCAGGTCCCTCTTCGCCATCGGCAAGAGGTTTTGGGGGCGGAGTCTGAGGAGGGTGGTGTTTGGGGAGGGGAGGGACTTCAATGCCATAGAGTCCAATTGCCAAAACGGCCGTTTTCTCCAGCTGAACTGATCTCTATCAGCTGGAGATCAGTTGTAATAGCAGGAGATCTCCAGCTATTACCTGGAGGTAGGCAACCCTATTGTAGCTGGAGCTCTCCCACTATTACAACTGATCTCCAGCCAATAGAGATCAGTTCACCTAGCGAAAAATGGACGCTTTGGCAATTGGACTCTATGGCATTGAAGTCCCTCCCCAAACCCCACCCTGCTCAGGCTCCGCCCCAAAAATCTCCCGCCGGTGGCAAAGAGGGACCTGGCAAACCTAGTTCTTAAGCTAGAATTCAGGAGGTTCTTTTGATCACTATTTTGGCATTAATGGTGATGCCTTCAAATTCACATGAATGCACGACACTGCCATGTACTGTGACACATAATGGGTCTATCATGGTCAATAGAGACAGGCTATGCCTGAAGAGCACTGGCGGAGTGCTAACTACACAGAGAAGTGGCACACACACTGATTAAAGATAAAGGTAAATATTTATCAGGAACTACATTATAGATAGGAAAGCTAAGAGACAGAGATAGCCTCTAGCTACCTTGCTGGCTAAAAGGAGAGAGCAAAAGTGAGCTTCCAAGAAGGAGGAAGTTGCCTGAGAATATTAGTCTAAAGACAAGAGGTGATACATAAAATGGGTAAAGGGTCCTTAACCTTACATCCCTATCTGATCACTTGCCCACCCCCTGCAGAGTCTTCTTTTCATTTCTTTGCACATTAAAAAGGTAAAGGTCCTCTGTGCAAGCACCGGGTCATTCCTGACCCATGGGGTGACGTCACATCCCGACGTTTACTAGGCAGACTTTGTTTGTGGGGTGGTTTGCCAGTGCCTTCCCCAGTCATCTTCCCTTTACCCCCAGCAAGCTGGGTACTCATTTTATCGACCTTGGAAGGATGGAAGGCTGAGTCAACCTTGAGCCGGCTACCTGAAACCAACTTCCGGCGGGATCGAACTCAGGTCGTGAGCAGAGCTTGGACTGCAGTACTGCACCTTACCTCTGCGCCACGGGGCACATCTAACTTTGCATGTTAGACATTACTAATTCCAACAGAGACTGTTGCCATCTTAGACAGAGCTTTTACTATCTGCCCTGTTCCCTTTCCTCTCCTTGTGGATTAGTTGGTTGCTTGCCAGTATTGTTGCATGTTTGTGTGTATAGATTGATGACCTGTTGTTTTCTTGTAGTGTAAGCCACTTTGAGTCCACAATCAGTGAAAGAAAGCAGGGTAAATGTATCCAAATAAAATACAAAAAATAAAAACTGTCTTACTCTGACTGTCAGCAGCTCTCTAGGGCCTCAGGTAGAGGTCTTCAACATCACCTACTGCCTGATCCTTGTAACTGGAGATGACAAGGATTGAACCTGGGACCTTCTGCATGTAAAGCAGATGCTGTATCACTAAGCTACAGCCCTTCCACACAAATTGTTTTCAGATAAATTGGTTCAGAATTAAAGATACTGGAAATTGTTTTATTTAATGTATTCTTTCGATGGAAGCATGCCTTGCACAGTCCTATGCACTTGGTTTTAGACACTGCAGTTGTACCAACAGTAATTGGTTTTACAAAAGGTTTTTTTTGATGTGTCTTAATTTTATGTCCTACCATATGAAAATATCAAGAAATCTGTCCTCTTCAACAAAACATTTCTATTGTGACATTCATTTATTAAACAATGGTTTTAAAATATCTCAATCCATGACACTCTTATAACAAACACCTTTGCTGGATCTCACACACATCACAAAGTTATTTAGCTATTTTAAAGACGATATAGCCAAGATAGCAATGATCCTTGCTTTCTCTTCTTTTTGAAAACATTTGGAGATAGGTATGAAGATGAATCTACACCAAATAAAATAAATATATAAAAGAAGCAAGAGATTTTGACCAGAGATTTTGAGAGTGGTGGCAAAAGATTCTTATGATTCTTCTTTGCATTGGCAGGAACAAAAGGTTGGCACATGCTCCTCCTCATACATGCATAAACCTTGCAGTCTAATGCTGTGCACTGTTTTGTTAGCAAATAATTATTTAGGAGAGGACATGATGACTCCACTGAAGCAGCAGATGGGCCAAAACCCTTGTCCCTGAGGAGGAATGCAGAGTAGCACTGACAGCCAGAAATACGACATTCCTTGCCCAAATGCAGTACAGCTGGGTCACAAATGTGGCAAAGCTCAGAATTAGGCAGAAGCGGGGCATCACTGAGCCCAACTCAAATCCAGTGCAGAATGTAGCTCATCATATATGGGCACACCACTGGCATCTCAACCTAACCAGCCTCATCGGACGATCATTATGATGCACTGTTTTTTGAAATCTTATCCACCCTTGGTTTCTATTTCCTGTTCTCTTCTGGACTCTCCCTTCACTAAAAAAAGAAAGAAAAAAAGATGAACTTAAATTGGCTGCTTGGTACTTTATCATGGCAATAATTTCTGCATTAATGGAACCATATAAGTAACATCTGGCAACAAGGATCTCTGACCCACTGTTGTTTTCCATGTACCCGACTTTATGAAAGGATCAGACTCCTGGTGCCAGAAAAGCATCTGAAAATTAAATAGTGGAGCTGTTTTGGACTGCAGACATAGCTACATCAGGTGGAACACAGCAGTCATTATTGCTCCATTGAAATCTAGGGAAATAACAACCCTGAATTTGCAAGAACTACCGAGAAGAGTAAGGAAACCCGTACCTTACTGTTTTATTACTGATGAGTGAAGAGCCTTGCTGAATACATAGAATCATAAAGTTGGAAGGGACCACCAGGGTCATCTAGTACAACCCCCTGTACAATGCAGGGAATTCACAAAGGCCTCCCCCCCCGCCCTCAGTGACCCCCCTACTCCATGCCCAGAAGATGGCCAAGACATTGGGGTCTGTGGCCAGCCAAATGGGCTTCCAAGGCCTGGACAGTGGCAGGGTGCTCCTGGTGGCCGGGCCAGAAGTGGTGCATTGCTGCTGATGGAGAGACAGGGCCCGTCCCAACTGCTGGTGCCCTCAAAGGCCAGCAATGGTCTGGTGCAATGGGGGGAGAGGGAGAGGAGCAGCTGCAGATGCCAGAAGTGGGTGGTGCAGATAGGGTTGCCAGGTCCCTCTTCACCACCGGCAGGAGATTTTGGGGGTGGAGCCTAAGGAGGGCAGGGTTTGGGGAGGGACTTCAATGCCATAGAGCTCAATTGCCAACAGGGCCATTTTTCTCCAGGTGATCTGATCTCTATCAGCTGGAGATCAGTTGAATTAGCAGGAGATCTCCTGCTACTACCTGGCAGTTGGCAACCCTAGGTAGAGAGTCAGTGCAGCAGGGCCTGATTTGGCAGAAGGAAAGTTGCCAGGTCCCTCTTCGCCACCGCCGGGAGGTTTTGGAGGCAGTTTGATTTTTCCTTAAGTGGCAGAGAAAGTCAGCGTATAAAAAACAACTCTTCGGCTTCTGCTGTGTGAACATCCTGTTGGACTGGATGGGCCTTGGTCTGATCCAGCATGGTTTTTCTTATTTTCTTAGATTGTTCTGTTATAATGATATAAAATATTAAATTGCTGATTAAAAACAAAAATAAATCCCGCCTGATGACACAGGGAAGAAACGGCTACCATGGGTACAGGGGCAGGGGAAATGGCTGCCACGTGGGCAGGACCAGGAAAATCCCACCTATCCCAAACGCACAGGAGCTATCCAAGCTTTTCTACAATCTCCTGAAACTCTGCAACAAAGCAGGTAGGAAGGACTGGAGAAAAGCCTGAAAAAAATGAATGCACCATAATGTTGTAGGGAAGTGGGAGAAAAGACGCACTTTCCAATAACCTCAAACCTGAGGCAAATAACCCATGCGGAAAAGGTCTAGCTTTAAATCCCCACTCTGCCATTGAAGCTCACTGAGAAAGCTTACCCTCTCTCAGCTAACCCTCACCGGGATTTTGCTATGAGGATAAAATAGATAAGGGAAGAGTAATGTTGTAAGCCACTTTGGGTCTCCACCGGGGAGAAAAGTGGAGTGTAAATGGCTAAATAAACATACAAATTTATAGTGTTTGTAGCCTAATTTTTGTAATGGGCTTTGGCTCTATGTAATGAACTTGAACCTTGAACAAACAAATAATTACCTCCAGAAAGCAACAAAGAAAAGCTATCAAGAAGTTCCGAAGTAGTAAGTAGATTAAGTTTGCTGCTGTACCGGATCTGCGATTTTCAATACAGCATCAAGATGAACAAACAAAGCCCGTTCAGCATTCTGTATTTAGGAGAGCCGCCGGCCGTGGAATGAAAAACAAAACTAAACTCTTGCATCTCCACTCCTGCTGCTCAACCGTAGCCTCAGGCTTTGGGCAGCTGAGCCACAAATTTGCCAGAGGACCACCAACTCAGTCCCTGCTGAACAAAGCAGAGACAGATGGAGCCATGTTGAGAAGTGACACAGTGTACCCTTGCCAAAAAACACATTCTCTTCTACAGTTTTAAGATGCTCCTTCAAAACTCAGGGTGTGTTTTTTTCCCATGCTATTGCCAGTAGAACGCCCTGACATTTATACTTTGCAATAGAATGCCTCAGACTGTCAAGGTCAGGCAGCCGATATACAGAGCAGATCAGAAAGTTTGTCACTAACATCTATATCCTTGTAACGTCAACACAGCACCACAAGTTTGCTGTGTTGTCATTTAAGAGTTTGCAACAAAGAGCGAGGGAGTTCTGATCTTCCAAGTCTGTTCCAAATGTTCCAGCCTGCCTCTGAGACAAATCTTTCTTCATTCAGGAAAGTCTGTAACACACACCTGCCAGCTGTGGTCAATAAACTATGCTAGGACTTAAAAAAAAAGAAAAGAAGCTTCCTGTTTTCAGTCTTATCAGTGTCTTTTCACATGCACTTCAACCCCAGGAAGATTTTCTGAACAAAAGCTATCTGTTGTGAAAAACAAGTAGTAGTATTTAAGTAAATAACTAGTAGTTAAGAGAAATACCCGAGCAGATTCCTAGCAACAACTTTTTTGCACATTAAGTTTAAACAGGTCTGCAAGTATCATTTCTACAGCATTACATTTAAGCTGAATAAAAGGGAAGGGCCTACCTCTATTATTAAAATAAAAAACAGCAATATAGCATCACAGATACAACGTATCTTTATTTAGTAGGAGAATCCACCAATTTCAGGACTTGCGCTGAAGTTACTACAACATAGGATGGAAGCCTTTGTGTTGTAAAAGACATACGAACCCAGTTTTTATTTCCAGTTGCTCGAGATGGCCCTGCCCTGGCAGCCACCACTGAATTACCAGTTCAAAACTCTCATGCAAGCTCCATAATTTGCGTGGGAGCCATGCTGTTAAACACGTTATTGGAGAGGATACAGGAAAGAAAAAGGGCATAGATTGTACTCCTTTCTGCTGCTTTGGTCCAAGACAAATAAGCAGCAATATAAACTATGCTAATAAGAGACTTTTTTTTCGGGGGACCATCTTCCGTAGCATTTGCATAAAAGAGCATCTTGGCTCTCTACGTAGCTGTTCTTCCTAAGACATGTATATTCTTTCCCCCTCTACAGTGGCTTGACAAAAGATATTACAACCCGAACAGAAGTAAATTCAGCGGATCTTGCACTCCGAAGCTTCACACAGCCTTCAAATAAATGCGCCTAGGCAAGAAATTATACAGCCCAAATAACACACTTTCAATCCACTTTCAATGCACTTCGAAGGTGGATTTTACTGGGTGAACTGGCAAAACCCACTTGCAAACGATCGTTAAGGTCCACTGAAAGTGGATTGAAAGTGCATTATTTGGGCTGTGGGAAAGTGGTCGAAATAGTGGCGTTAGTCATAACGGTTTTCAAAAGTGGTGATCAAAGCAAGACTTCTCCATAGATAATTCACAGTGGGTCGCCGCGTTAGTCTGTCTGCAGTAGTAGAAAAGGGCAAGAGTCCAGGAGCCCCTTAAAGACTAACAAAAATATTTTCTGGTAGGGTATGAGCTTTCGTGAGCCACAGCTCACTTCTTCAGATACACCTAGAATGTGAATCCATCTGTCTTTAAGTAGAGGAGAGTGAATTCAGACAAGCATTAGTATGTAAATGTTAACAGTATGTAAATGTGAATAGCAGGCGTGCTGGGATGAGGTGTGGTATGCAGAAGAGTCTATGATGTCCAGGGGAGAGATGGGTGTAGAGAAACCAGCATTGGTCATGACCCATGAATGCAATACATTCACACAGGTTTGCTCGCTTCGCCCTATCCCTTTTTTCCCATCTACTTTCTCTTGCACCTTCTTCCCTCTGCCGCTAGATGGCGCGTCACCCTTTAGCTAGCCCCAGAGCGCGGCACTGCAGGCTACCACGTGACTTTCTCCGTCGCGTCCCCGCGTCCGAAACGAGAGAAGGCGTCGATGCCATGTGACCTCGGGGGGGGTAGGGCGGGCGCCCTCTACGCCATTGTGCACGTGACCACGGCATAGCCTATCGCTGGGTCGGCAGCTGGCACTTACGGCGCCCCGGTGGGTTCAGTTGGTTTCCTAGGAAACGTCTCCGCGGACGCTGGAAGGAGAACGCTGCCAGAAGCGGAAGGATGCTTCCTCGTACCGGTCCGTCCTGCCCGGGGAAGGGGGGATAGGTTGTTCTCCTGGCGGGATTGTTGAGTTGAAACTGGTCTTCGGGGTTTCTTGTTTCCGCTCAGCTTTGGAAAGGAGAGGCGGTAATGTAATTATGTGGCTTTTGAACAACTGGAGGGAGGGGGTAGGAAGGCAGGAGGGCTCCATCCTCGTGGTGGCCTATTCGCAGGTTAGTCGGTGTGTAGCATCCTCCTCTTCTCTGTGGGACCTCCTGGGGAGGATCTTGGGAGTTTGCATTTGCTCTGGTCATCCCAACTGAAAGCGTTTGAAAGAGAGCTGAGGAAAAAAGCTAAAGTGATCAAAAAAGGTTGATGATTCCCCCAATATACGAAAGTCGCAGAATGTTGGGTCATTTTAGTTCACTGCAAAAGATAGGCAACTTGAAGACAGGATCAAAGTTGGTAAAATTACAATTATTATTTTTTTTGTCCGTCAAAACAGAACATTTTTATCCTACCCTGCCTCCAGGTAACTCAGGGCAGTTGGCTATGTGCGTAGTTTCTCCCTCTCTCCCCAGTCCATTTTGTCCTCGGGACAGCCCTGTGATGTAGTTTATGGTGATGTGGTAAACGGGGGTTCGTGGGGGGAGAGAGAGACCTGAGATTGTTATTTCAAGAAAACAGTTTATTTGCAGCTGCTGACTCAGAGGCCCTAATGGGCAGAAATCTCTGAGTCCCAATTGTACTGAGGGCGAGATATTTATCCAAATTCAAGATGTGACAACCCATCAGCATTCAGGGTAAAGCTGATAAGCACTACAGACATAGAGGCGGCAGTAGAGTAACAGTTTCACCCAGTTCTTGTTATGGTTTACTGTAACCCTCTGTGACTCTTGCCCCAGTTACTAGCACACAGACACACAGAGATATCCTGCCCAGCAACAAGCTATTCCCTTGCTGTCCTAATACATTTCAATACATTTACAGAAAGGAAAAGAGATTATTACCAATTGCTAAATCAGTGGATCTTCCATAGTCAGGGGAAGTCTACCTTGCTGTCTCAATGGTGAGAGAGATTGTCCCAAAGTCACCCAGTGAGCTTAGTTACTGAGTGGTGGATTTGAGCCCAGACCTCTTCACAGTTAGAGTTTTCCATGCTCACAATTGCACCACACTGTCTCCTTATTGCAATTATTGATATTGAAGTTGATTAGCAGTAGCTTGAGGACAAAAACGAAATCTTTATACCATTACATCCTAATGTTATGGAATTCTACCTGCATTAGCTTTTGGAATTCATGACCAGCATATGATGTTGGGTACTAGCATAGTTGGGTTTTTTTTAAGGTTTAGACAGACTTATGAAACATTAATAATGATAGCTAAATGAAACCTCTGTTCAGGGACAGTATACCGGTTGGTTTGTTAGACACACAATAGCATTCAGCATCAGAGGGAAGATAAAGAGGCATCATGCTGGCATCTGTTGAAAACAGATGCTGACTAGATGATCAATGGGGCAATTTTTATGTTCTTATCAACCATAACTAATGTTGACATGCATGTAAGTCTTGATACCATAAAATTACAGAGGGCTTGATCCAAGTGATTTTATTTGGTCAGCTGATTCAGACATACAGCACAAAATATCAGTAAGCTTCTACAGAGCTCTCTTAAATTGGAATTAAGGAATATGTGCTCAGTGCATAGGAAAAGAAGGCAACTGTGAAGAAAATTAGCAGAAATGACTGAAAA